>NW_006800030.1:1218664-1220705 GCF_000485575.1 Poecilia formosa | reverse complement strand
TTTTTTTTTCATCGTTTTGCTTTCTGCTCGAAGTAACGGAGGTACTGGCTCTTAACAGCAGGAAAGTTTTCTATGTTCCTGTTTTACTTTAAATCAAAGGAACACACCGGGCCAGAAATAAAAAATAAGTGCACCTTATTCCTGGAGGTGTGTATTGTCTCCGAGGCCTCTGAGCAAAATAACATCCAAGTCCAAAAACTTCTAACAAACCAGCAGACGTGTATTTTGAAAAACAAAATATATTTCTGTCCATAATAGAACCGCAGAGTGACTGCACACCAAAAGAAATGGTCGAGTTACAAAGCAAATCTGCGTCAATCGAATTTATGTTTACATGTTAGTATTATATATTATAATTATATATTAAATAATTCATCTGTGAAATTAAAAATGTGCTTTATTGTAAAGGATAACTCAAAAATAAATATTTATGTATTATTGACTAGTCTCTTCCACTGAGGTTTCAATCATGGTTGATTTAATCTGCTAAACACGGAGAGACAAATAAACTTAATCCTGTGGCTTCCAAAATCCTTTGACCTGCACTGTTTAAGCATTCCAGCTGTTCTATATTTAATATTTCTAAATATATATTTTTTGTATGTTTCCCCCATGTCCTCATGCACATTGCAGGCCATGCCCTGCGTGACCAGCGAGCGAGTGGCTCTGTGCGCGGGCTGCGGCAGGAAGATCGCGGATCGCTACTACCTGCTGGCCGTGGACAAGCAGTGGCACATGCGCTGCCTCAAATGCTGCGAGTGTAAACTCAACCTGGAGTCCGAGCTCACCTGCTTCAGCAAGGACGGCAGCATCTACTGCAAGGAGGACTACTACAGGTAGGAGGGAGGGGGTCATGTAGAGAGAGCACCGAGTTTGGAGCAAAAAAGCTTAGAAAGAGCTGCATGTTCTTGATTTGCTTGATACTTTTTAGAGTTAATTATAGTCAATTTAGTGTTCGAGTGGCGGGTCATCAACACGCTGCAGAGTGGAATATACCAGTGCACGTCTGCAGAATTTGACACCGACTCAAACTCTGCTGATCTCTCTCTCCTTGTGAAAGTTAAAATTAGGTGACGTGAAAACGAAATTAAAAAAAAATCGAACTGCTTGGAAATTAAAATTGTCAATTTGGGGAGACAAAAATGACTAGAAATTATAAATGCAATTGTTTTGAAAGCTCCGCTGAGACATTCACTCAGAATATTTCAGAACAGATCAGAAGAAGAGTTCTTAAAAAATACGAGAAGGCTGCAGTTTATTATTAATGAGAGACCCATTCGGAAGTGGCAATGTGTGAGAACATCACGGATAAATCTGAATTGATATTAGTAAAAACTTGACTCGATTCTAACTTTGCAGTTTATGTTGAGAATTCCTCCCGGGTGGGAGTTGGGGTCACGGGGGTCACCGGGGGTCGCGTTCTGCCGCTCATGGACTCTGTTTTGTCCGCAGAAGATTTTCAGTGCAGAGGTGCGCGCGCTGCCACCTGGGCATCTCTGCCTCGGAGATGGTGATGCGCGCGCGGGACCTGGTCTACCACCTGAACTGCTTCACGTGCACCACGTGCAGCAAGATGCTGACCACCGGGGATCACTTCGGCATGAAGGACAGCCTGGTGTACTGCCGCCTGCACTTTGAGACTCTCATTCAGGGAGAATACCAGACTCACTTTAACCACGCGGACGTTGTAGCGCACAAGGGCCTGGGCCCGGCCAACGCGCTGGGACTATCCTACTTTAACGGCGTGGGCACGGTGCAGAAGGGCCGGCCCAGGAAGAGGAAGAGCCCGGGGCCTGGGGCCGAGCTGGCTGCTTACAACGCGGGTAAGAAAACAGTCTGCAAAATGTTTGTGTGGGCACGAAGAGGGGAGACGTACTGTTGTTTCTTTCTTTCTTCTTTTTGTTTGTTTTTACTTTACTACACTATTAATGCTTTAACTTTCAGAACTAAAACGCAGAGGTAAACATAAGTCTTGACTCAATAATAATAATAATAATAATAATAATAATAATAATAATAATAATAATAATAATAATAATAA
>NW_006800030.1:1205672-1218421 GCF_000485575.1 Poecilia formosa | reverse complement strand
ATAAATAAATAAATAAAATAAATAAAAAAAACAGACAAAAAGCTGCTGTGCATGCCTGTCCCTCTGCATGAAATCTAAATAAAAAATAATTAAAAGTTGGGTCTAAGTGTGCAGCCAAAAAAAAACAAATCCTTGATCTATATTTGTGGAGAAAAGTGCAGAGAAATCTATTTTTATTTAGTTGCTTTTTGCAGTGTGATATAATTGGTCAATTTGAGTATTAAAATTATTTTACAAGTAAAACCTAGGTATGTTCAACTTTTTCCAATGAATAATCAATCAGTTAAATCTCAGCAAATGTTTAGTTTCTGTTTTGTCCTTTTTTCCATCATACAGATGCATTCTGTTCAGGTGTTTTTGTTTTAATTATATTTCTATTTTTTTCCCTTTGATTCCTTCTTTTGCATTTGCCCTTTTCCACATGTCAGACTCTATCCAAATCTACAGACCCTTAAAATCCCCCTTCTCCTAAACCGTTCCCAACCACACACACTCACACACTAAACACACCCACTTCTGGAGCCTCTTTGCATTGGGACAAGGCCAGTATGGGTGTGTAGCAGCCAGATCGATGTGATTTGATGGGTTATTCACTGGAAGAGAGAGCAGGCAGCATGCTAACCTCATAACAGCAGCGTTTTCTGGCGTCCCTCACTGTTATATCTTCAGAACAAGTGTAACATTTGTGTCAAGATCTGGAGTTAGACAAAACGAAACTACGGCATTAATGACATGTTTTTTTTATTATTATTTTATTTTTGCTCTTTGAGTGCATAGGAGTTTTAACATGACAGCCAGTTTTAGTAAAAACAGGCTGCAACAAGTGGACAGTTTTCTCCTGCTTTGGAAGCAGCAACTGTTTTTATTGTGTCTGTGTATTTCTGTTTCATTAAGCCACTCGCACAACAAATCAAACCTGTTTAACTTTGGAACAAACTTATGCTTTAAGATGACCGAGGAGCAATGAGAAAGAAGAAGTAGTGCGCCCTCTCCTGTTTCCTACTAGAAACAGCAGCAAAGCTTAACCTGACTAACCCTAATACGGGGCAACCCCCCTCAGCGGGCTCCATCAGGTAGCATTGTCTCTGCATTCTGCTGCTGGACCATGAAGTTAGTAGAAAAGCAGCATAAAGATGACTGTTTTTTTCCTCCCTTTTTTTTGGTTCTGTTTTGTTTGTTAAAGCGCCTCAGCATATGCTTTGGCTGGAAAACAACATTTGTTCTGCCTGGTGCGTATGGGCTAATTAAGTAAAGTGTTATTCTGGTGCTTTTCACTCACTTCATATTCATCATTTACAACATTCCGATATTGAACTGTTATGCATGCGGCAACACCTTGAATATTGCCAAGAAATTTGCAGGCTGGGATGAATATACTGTATGTGTGCTGTTGTCTCAGTGGTTGCTGTGTGTTTGGGAGCGGGTGTGCTTGGCCAGGCTACGTTTTCACCTCTCTCCTGGATGAAGAGGCAGAGATACGAGGCACAGTGGCCTGTGTGGCAAGGTGGGGAAGGTGAACGACAGCTGGAAGGGACACACTTTACATCAGACTCAAGTGATGAATCAGGGAAATAATAACAGCAATAAATTTTCATTTTTATTATGCTAAAAATAAAGATGATAACATACTTTTTAATATTAGAGGCATAGAGATTTTTGAGATTTTTTTCATCTGATAGAGCAAGCACACATGTATATATACGACCCATGTATATATATACAGAATATACCTTACAAATTTGGAATCTGTTCTTTTATTAGAAGTATTGATGCACTAAAAAGTTGCTTATGCACACCGAGGCTTGTATTATTCGATTACCAGGTTCATGTGAGATTTCGAACTCGACAAGAGTTTGGCATAAAAATGCTAAAGGGTCAAGCTAATAAGCAGCAGAGGAATAAAAACGATAATGATGATGCTGTTCAGCCGACTCAACCTGCCCTCTTACCCTTGCTCCCCACAGCTCTGAGCTGTAATGAGAATGACGGCGAGTCCATAGACCGGGACTCTCAGTACAGCTCCAGTCAGAAAACCAAGCGGATGCGAACATCCTTTAAGCACCACCAGCTGCGAACCATGAAGTCCTACTTCGCCATTAACCACAACCCAGACGCCAAGGACCTGAAGCAGCTTGCCCAGAAGACGGGCCTCACCAAGCGGGTCTTACAGGTAACCCTCGCAGCCTCTCACATCTTGGTTCACACATTCTGTGACTGAACAAGGAAGGAAACATCACACAGACATGATTCACAAATACATAGCATCATTCTATAAACTCTTGTTTGTTTTACAAAGTTGACTCTCTAAATCTCCCAGAAATACACACGTATGACAGGAAACATTGCCCTGAAGGAATTTTCTTTGAATAGACAGAAAGACAGCATCATCCTCCGTCTAAACAATTTGAATCTGGTTAAGAGGTGAAAGACAAAAAGTGGTCGACCTCAAGAAAAAAACAACTTTATATGATGGGACCAATGGGCTAAAAAAAGTTCATATTTTAACATTTATCTGCACTAAATAAAAACGAGCGTCAGACCTTAAACAGCCATTGTATGTCGAATGTTTGGAGGGCAACACTGTCTGGAACCAAGAGACTCTGGTACATGGAACAATGGTGAGTTTTGTTAGCAAAATATTGTAGTCGTGCCTGAAAATTTAAATAAAACTCATCTAAAATGATAACTATGATAAAATGTTTTCAATTTTTTGTAAATGAATAAAAACAAAAAAAAACTTTGGAAGAAGTAGAAATCTGATTCCATCTGGTTTTAGTCACACTGATAAATGGGACAAACGGGACAGTCAGACTTTTCTCTGGCACTTGAAGGATTTGTTAAGGATTTGTGACTATAAAACTGAATTAGTCTTTGGTTTAAAGACTATTACTAAATTTAAGACTGTGTCAAAATAAACAAAAATAGGGCTATAAGAGAATCCCTTTACACTCACTACAAATTCTTCTTTATTTCCATGTCAAATCAATACATTATTAAGTGATTGCTGGTAATCAGTTATTTCTGAATTTTTCTGAAAAAACAAACCAAACCTTAAACACTGAGCAAGAAAGAATGATCATAGAAGTGCAAAAGATTTATTTACAGTTTTATTAATTAGGAAGGTGAAAGCTAATCGTGTGTCTACTTACCCAGACTGAAGGCTCCGTCTCTGTCCTGATAGTGATATAATGCTCTGATGGTGACTGAAGGACAGGGAGGAAAATGTTCTTCGATATATGGAAAGACGACACAAGAGGGTGTTTGATTTCCACTACGACATGTACTACATGTTATCTGGGGAGCTGAGAAAGAGAAAGAAAGAAATACAAACGAGTTGTGAATAAAAGAAAAATGTGAAAAGGAAAAGGAATATATTCTACTGCCTTAATTAGAGCTTGTAGTCGTTTTGCTTTGATGCGTTTTCCTGCCTGTTATTCCGGTTGAAGAGCCTCTCCTGCCACTCGGTTCCCATGGCTCTGTCATGATTCTGTCGCTAACACGCTCCAACACTCGGCTCAGTGCTCAACTTTGTCTCACTCACTCACACACGCTGCTTTTTATTACAATTATTTTTTTATTAATATGATATTACTACAAATAATTGGTGTAGAAAAACAATAATTTGTAGAGGCTGTTTTCAGTGCTGAGCTGGAGGCCAGTGTCATTCCTGGGAATCGTCACGAAAACGGCATAGCAAACATGAGACTAAGAACTGAAATCACAGCTGCTTTTATGCCCACACACTGTGGACGGGTCAATTAGAATTTCCTCACAGGATTGGTGAATAAAGGAAGCCATGGGCTCTGGATTTTTATGTCCAAACATAAAAGAAGAGGCTGTATTTTTCCTGAGACTAGCCATGAAACGTAAAGCCTTTTTATAACTTTAGTACACAGCACAAGAGCAGCGCAGCTTTGTGTTTTTAAGCTTGCTTTTATCCCGGACTCCAGTTAGACCATCAGCAAATAGGCTTTAAAAAGACAAAGATATAATATATTATGCTCACTGCTGGCTCCAATCAGAGGAAACGGAAACTTCCTCCACAGATCTTCTTGGAATTCTTTTACTTGTAGTTTTATTTTCTGAATGAATTAACAAAGAAAAACACTGAAAGTATAATAACGCATTCAGTAGTTTATAAATGTGTATAAAAATGATTCTGATGCATAGAATCAGTCATGTGAAATTTTCTCACCTGTTCAGCTTGTTTGGTGTGGCAGCTGTAATCATGACATTCTTTTGTTTTGGGTTTCATAAATTTATTTAAGATAGTGTCCTATATGTTAAGAACAACAGAATTGCAGACATCGGTTTATTAGTTTATGTAAAATATTTCTCTTCCGTTTCTGTCTCCAAAGACATGGAAGGTTCTTTTCTCAGGAAAAATGCTTTACGATGTTTACACTGTTCCCTCTCACTCTCAGTTTTCTTTAGAGTTTAAAAAGCTTTCTGTACCGATGGCAGCAAAGCAGCAAGCCAGAAAACTAAAAGAGTGAGCTAAAGGCAATCACAGAATGAGACTGTGCCAAAGCTGTGTGTTGTGATACACAGAAGCGGTTTCTAAATCCCATCCTTTCACTTCCTGTACCTGCCTAACCCTGTCCACGCTGGAGCGTTAGGAGGCTGGAGGAAGTGATGGGATCGGTGATGCCAGTCATGATGCAGAAGACAGCACACACTCTGCGCAGGCCGCTAACCCTAACCCCTGACACACACACTGCCAAACCCCAGGGTGATTTAAAGTGGCCACTCAAACTAAGCGGAATTTGGGGAGAAACAAATCAGACGGATAACATGGAGACTTCACGCCTGCCAGCTGAGATTTGAACCTAAGACCTTTTCAGTGTGACGCCACAGTTCTAACCATGAGGTCTTTGCTCTCTGTATTGAGATAAACTTAGTCATGTTGTAAAATCTTACAGAAGCTCTTCTTTTTGATGAAAACCTGAAACATGTAGCTGTACTAACCAGACTTTTCTGATTGATACCGATTTCCATTGGTTTTAGACCTGACCTCCCAAATCAGATTCTGAAAAACGTTTCCTTAGATCTACAGCCAGTTTTATTTTTTTAGTTCAACCAGTTGAGGAAAACGTGTCTGATTCAGATTTCTGAGTGATTCACTAGTGGATCTTTACTTAAAGTCTTTTGTTGAATTGAAAATAGGACATTGTAGACCTGCTGCATTTTGTGAGTTATGGTGTTTACTGCTAAGTTTTTTCATACATTTATAAACATGTTCTAATGCAAGCTCTGCATTTCTCAGGCTTGGGACTTTTCACATTTAATCTGTGTTAAATCCAACGGGTGGCTGTCAGAGAGACCTGATGTTTAAACAAATTAACTTTCTTCTTTTTGGTTTCTGAACAGGCCATTTTAAATTGTTTTTAACCCTAAGCCAATGATTCCCTGACATGAACCTCACAGGAAGACTGCTGACGGTCTTCTCCAACCTTTGAAGTGGACTTTCATTTCTTCTCATTTTAAAAGTAACCCAAAGAGTCTTAATAAGTGCTTATTAATGCAAAACAGTCCTTAAAATGGATAAACTTTAACATATCAAAAATAATATCAAGAAGAGTATTTTCTTCTTGACATTCTTTTTGATGTTATTCACACCAGGAGGGTGTGAATAAATACATTCTTGTAAAAAAGGAAGTAAAAACAGATAAATTGTAATTTAATTGATCTTTCTTTTAAATTGTTTTATTATATTTTGATATGTGTGTGTGATGCCTTCTCATAAACAAACATTTTGATTTTCAATCTACATCTGCCAGGGCAAAGTATAATTCTATGTCTACTGTATATGTAACATAACAAACTGCTAATACTTAAAAAAAAATCCTCATTAGTTTGTTTTTCCAAATATAGTAGTAATATAACAGTGTTAATATTCCAGAACAGCTTCAATCAATCTACAGATAAATATAAAATTTGTGGTTTTTATATTTATCTAATTCTAAAGGAGACCTTATATAAAAAACAGCAATTGTCATAAAAAATCTATGTTCATTCTATCCTGTTTAATGAAGTTGAATCATCCATCCATCCATCCATCCATCCATCCATCCATCCATCCATCCATCCATCCATCCATCCATCTTCTTACACCGTTATCCCATTGGAGTCAGGAGGGGTGCTGGTCTCCAGCTGTCAACGGGTGAGAGGCGGGGTCACCCTGGACAGGTCACCAGTCCATCGCATGGCAACACAGAGACAGACAGGACAAACAACCATTCCCACACACACACACACACACATACATACATACACACACACACACACCTAAGGAGAATTCAGAGAAACCAATCAACCTGATAGTTATGTTTTTGGAAGTTCAATTATTTTAGATTTGAATCTGTAGCTGATCAAATGAGTTGGACTTCCCTTTGAAGAAAAATATTGTGTCGTTTAAATATTAGCAGTGTTTGAGATTTTATTAAACCCCAGTGGAAGGTTTATTCCAGCTGCTATAAATATATAATGGTTCAAGCAGCAGTTATAAAATTAATTAATGTAATACTGTACTGCTAATATTTAGTTGTTGTACAGTAAAGATGGTTGTGTAAGATGTACAATACAGAAATGTTTGCCAGTTGAGGGTAGTTAAATGAAATCCTGTTTAGGGCCTCAAGCCATCTTGGACTGACTCTGATTCAAGATGTCTTCTTTTTTTCTTCTTCTTTTTTTTGAAGGTCTGGTTCCAAAACGCTCGGGCCAAGTTCAGGAGGAACCTGCTGCGGCAGGAGAGCACCGGGGTGGACAAGGCGTCCGACGGTTCCACGCTCCAGGGTGGGACGCCCTCAGGCCCGGCCTCTGAGATCTCCAACGCCTCCATGAGCCCCTCCAGCACCCCCACCACCCTCACAGACTTAACCAACCCCACCATGCCTACTGTCACTTCTGTACTCACGTCGGTGCCGGGCGGTATGGACGTCCACGAGTGCCGGAGCCCATCACAGACAACGCTGACCAGCCTCTTCTGATGGTCAGAGCACTAGCCCCTCACCCCTCATCATCACCACCTCTCCCTGCACACTCAGACTTTTACCACATCCTTGTAAAAGTCCTCCTTCTGGATCTAAAACTGAGCACTGTTAACACCTTAGAACTTTAAAAGAATTAGAACCATGAAGGAAACAAAAGAACTCCATTAGAGACTATCTGCTTAGTGAGGTGGCTGGGCCTCACTGATGGAATGGTTGTTGTTATTTTGATGTTGTCTTGTTGAGAACTGAGGAGAACCAATTAATTTTTTTCAATATTCACAAAGAGAGACTGCTGAGGAAAAATGTTTTCATTTTTTGGGGAATTTGTTTTTCAGGACAGTATTTATGTTGTAAAAGAGTCACTGTTAGAAGGACTGTAAAAGGTCTTTTTTTTCCATTGTTTGGAAATCTGAGATTAAAATACAGTTTCAAATATTCTATGACTGCCATGTGCCTTTAACTCCAATCAGCTCCACTTTTGTTGACTGAAGTCAGTCGAACCTGACTGTCTCTAAGGAAACTGGACGAGTTAAATGAGTTCTGTGTGTTTGTGGGCTTCCGGTTTTTTACGTGTCTCAGAATAAATGCATAAATATTCCTCTCATCTGAAGAAAAATATACGCTGGAGGGAAATTGTTTAGGAAATTAATATTTATCCAGAATTAATTCCATTTAAGAATGAAACTATAATCTGATAAAAGTGAATCAGAAACTATTCAGATCCTGTAGCTGTTAGAAGAAATATGATGCAAAATTATAGGCACTGAAACTGATTAGGACTGTTGCTAGATACATTTGTATGAACCAGATCCATATTTACAGGTGTTACTTGTTTAACAGAATCCAAGATACAAGAATAATAAGAATATTAGCTTTTAGAACATTAAACCTTTACGTTATTTGTTTTACTTCATTTGCTGGTGAAGTACTTACTTTATAGTGGTTGCTGTTAAGACAAAAAATATCATGCTTTTATGGACTACGCTTTTATGGACTAAGATCTTTTTCTAAGCATCATATGAAGTAACCAGTATATCAGCTGTTATGTTTTCTTCAGGTCAACCAGTTTGCTACAGGTTGTTTGGACCTGTCCAAAAAATTCTGTGGTATTCGTAGAGTCAAACCTCATTAGCAGCAAATAAACCACACAGACGCTACACAAGTGACACTGAAATGCAGAAATGACCCAACCATCACATTACTTAATCTCCTGCTAAGTCATGCTGATGCTCTGTCTGTACTGCTGAAAATGTACTCAATTCTGCATTATACAAATGCTCCATTTGGCTCAACTGACAGGCCAGCCAAACCTAGTTTTAGTTTTTGTGTCACAGCTAATAAATATTTTACCACCTGAAGGAACTCTTAGATAGTTTATGGAACAATGAACTAACATCCGTAATCGATTAGGCAGTAACTGATAATCAAATAACAAAAAAAATAAGTCGCACCTCTTCTGGAGCCTGTCCTTACAGACAACAGGAACAGTGTGATCTGTCCTGGACATGTAGTCGGTCCATTACTCCGTGAGCCAACACATCGCTAAGAGAGAGAAACAATGATACACACATCACTCATACTTAAAGGGATCTGTGATTAGCTCAATATGTGGCCTAAACATTTTTTAATTTTCCTTTTAACAAAAAAGTTATTTGTGAAATGTAAAAATCCAATGACTTAAAAAACATATATCCTTATTATATTTTTCACAAGCCTGGCCATTGCTTTCTTGTGCAATTCTGCTCAAAAATGATTCTTGCTTCCAACAGAGTCTGGGTTTTCTCAGATTCTTTCCAGGCCAATCAACGAACAGCAGGACGAGTTGTGGTCAATTTTCTGCGCTGTTTTAGAATTGTAGTCTTCATGTAGTTTTAGCAATGGCAGCAGAGAACTTGAACAAAACTATTCACTCTTTTTTGGGCACACTTCCAAATATTGAATTACTACTAACATCCGCCGCGTTGGGATCAGCACTTCTCTGTTTACAGTGGAGGATGGCTGTTTACAGCACAGGAAAGTAAGCTTCTTAACGGTGAACATTCGTTACGGACAAATGTTAGAGATTGCGTAAAATTTTAAACTTCAGTCACCTCCTGCAGGAAGCAATTGTTTCTTAACACCCAAGAGCCCAGACCCTCTGGACAAAGCAAAGTGTACCACAAGGGACTGTTTTTTTTTATCAGGCTAATGTTTCACCTGTAGAGGTCTCCATTTTATCACCTGCACAATGCATGAGGCCGCCTGACAGGGCAGTCTACCAAACATCTGGATTAAGGCACACTGCGTCAACGTTTTATGTCCCACTATACACAAGATATCTGTTCAAGCAAACAAACTTTTACTATAGTATACAGAGCTAACACCATTAGCAGGAGCTAACATTATTAGCAGAAATCAAAACAAATTGGAAAATAACAAATGGATGTTTAAAGTGACAATAAAGCATCTTTAAGTCTTTGTAACACACCACAATAAAGTTGAGGCAGTATTTCATCCCAATGCCAACTATAAACAACATGAGTTAGAAACTGGTGCTATCAGCTCCAGCGTACCTTCTCCTTCTGGATTGGCAGTGTTGTGGTCAAGACCACCTAACCCGAGACCAAGACAAGACCAAGACCAGAGTGTATCGAGACCGAAATAAGACCAAGACTTTTAGGGTCCAAGACCAAGTCAAGACCAAGACCGAGGGAAGTCGAGACCGAGTCAAGACCAAGACCAGCGGCCTGCGCTACGACACAATGAAATGTAAAATGTGATCAAAATTGCCAATCAAATTGATCTAAAAGATCCATATTTCCATAAAAACACCTAGATATTAAATACTTAATACATTTTACCAATATTAAATATTCCGTCTCTGTGCTACAATCTGCGGTGGTCTCGTGCCATCCCTAGAAAGATAACGTCCTGGGCGTTTGCCCATATTGCTCATGTCAGAAACCACCACTCTCTGCACCATTAAACATAGCAATTGAGGCAATGCCCGGATGGTAAATAACGCTCAACTATGAACACTGACCAAGGAGCAACAAGCAAGAAGTAACCAAGCACAAGGTGCTCACCGTGACTGTTCTCACCCTCTCTCCTGTTACATGAGCCCAGGTAGTCTGACACCATGGCACACATTACAGCTGCCACTCTGAACAAAAACAATCAAAGAGCAATGTGCATGCTCTGCATGCTCTTTCGTTCTTGTGTTTTAGTTATTTGTTAATTTAAAAAATATCAACGTACATAATTAAATAAAATAATGATAGCTACTGCAGTGTACGCAGAGCATTACAAGAACAAAGAACGGGTGTTCTGTCAGGTCAGATTGTCATACACTTAGCACGAACTCACGGCTATATCTGTCAGACACCATAAGATTCCAGCAACATAGAATCATGATGTAGATCCTCATACACTTTGTTGTTAACAGTTGTATGGCATCCTGACTTAGCAGTTAAGTAGGTTAATGAGTTTTACACAGTGGTGGAGAAAGTACTTAAAAAATGTACTTAAGTAAAAGTACAAATACACAGACAAAAATGTACTCAAGTAAGAGTAAAACTACCACATTAACATTTTACTTAAGTAAGTAAAAAAGTACTGGCTTTTAAAAATACTTAAGTATTAAAAGTAAAAGTACTTACTGAATGAATTACCTGATCGCTAATATCATTAAGTGAACCGATCGTATTTAATTTTAATACATTAGAAATGTGCCATTTTAATGAACAATGCCACAGATAAAGCATGTTTTTATTGTGTTTACTCTCTGTAACATAGTTTAGACTTAGATATGTGATTCTATGCATCATAATTTCAGGGATGGAAACATCTTGTCTCCTGTCCTAACATAGCATGAACTTCACTTTTTTTTGCCACTAGTGGCATTTATTTTTTTAAAAATCCAACAGAAAGGGGATGGAAAGAAGGTGGGTGGGGGAAGACATGGAACCGAGGACTCGGAGCCACGTAGCAGAGTTGTAGTCAAGACAACCTACCCAAGACCAAGTCAAGACCAGCACCCCGCACTACATGACACAAAAAAATTAAGTTTTACCTATCAAAATTGCTTCTCAAATTGATCTAAAAGATCCACATTCCATAAAACACCTAGATATTAAATACTTAGAGCTGAAATAAATTTAATCAGCAAAGATCCGTCCAGAAGAATCGGATCGTTCCTGAATGTCATATCAATGCAGACTTTTGTCACAGCGTTGTTCCATATTTGCGACACCTCAGTCAACACCTCCACACAATAATTCAGCGCATGAGTGACAACTTTTTTCATGGCAGATGCAACATGTGTGTCTCAGTCTGTACAGCTAGCTTTGCTAGCATCACGTCCACAAATCTTACCTTTCTTTAACCTTTCCTTCGAAGTGACGCTAAAAATTGGACTAAGTCCCCACCATCTGTGAAAGCGAAACGCTGCTTATTTTACATGTCGCCATATCTTATGATTTATGCAGCGCTATTATATTACTGACGAATAGAAAGACATCTTCTCCCGCTCAGAGGAAACCACTGCGCATGTCTGGAGCGCCGCGTGCGAGTAAAGGTGGAGGCGATGGGTGACAACAGACACCTAAGTCACGTTATTGCTTGGATTTTACGGCGCCACCTTAAGAGCCTGAACTTCACATTTTAACGGACAAAAAGCGCAAGGCGACTTGGGTGTAACAAGTAAGGCGACACTTTTGTAGAAATTTAGTGAAGTAGAAAGTACAGATACTTACTTTAAAATGTAGTGGAGTAAAAGTAGAAAGTACCCATTATTAAATCTACTTAAGTAACGTACAGATACACGAAAATTGTACTTAAGTACAGTAATGAAGTACTTGTACTTCGTCACTTCCCACCACTGGTTTTACATGGGCTGTTGTAGCTGACTGCAGCTGCAGCCAGTCCCTGCTTTAAATACACTTTGAAGCCACAACGCATGTATATCTATATAGTTATCGTTGTAAACAATTTAATGACTTATTTTTGTCATAACTTGTTGCGTATGGTGAACTGACAACTCCTCTGACGGTTGGACTTCTTAATGCGCATGCATGGTACTCACTGCACGTATGCTATTCTGACAGTGTATGGTAATCTGATAGAACAGCGGCTCTCAGTGACACTTCAGTCCTATCTTCTAAGTAAACAGCCGTTCAGAAAAATCAGACCGTTTCTAAAAGTCACATCACTATATTGCAAACTTTTGGACACTGCATTGTCCCATATATGCGACAAGTCAGTCAACACCTCTGCACAATAATTCAGCGCAGTGAGTGACTTTTTTTCATCACAAATGCTTATGTGTCTCTGTACAGCTAGCTTTGCTAACATCATGTCAGCGGAGCTTACCTTCTTTGAGCTACTTTTCTAAGTGACGAAAAAAGTTAGACGTTGTCCCCACCGTCTGTGAAAGCGAAGCATTGCTGAGTTAGCTGAGTTAGCATCGGATTTCTTATGATTTATACAGCGCTATTCCATTACTGACTGTTAGACAGACATCTTTTGCCGCTGAGAGGAAACCACTGCGCATGTCTCAGAGCGCCGCGTGCCAGTAAAAGATGGGGAGTGGAGGGGGAGAAACAGAAACACGTTATTGCTTGGATTTTAATAGACCCTTTTCACATGACGTCACACAACCTCCGTTTTGGCTCGAAGCTGTGTATCCTTAGTTCCGGTGTACATAGTAAGTAACGATAAAGTTGTCTATTTCATATATATATATATGTAAAATATGTAAAATGGACACATATATATCTA
>NW_006800030.1:1204971-1205318 GCF_000485575.1 Poecilia formosa | reverse complement strand
CTGCAAGCACCTAATGTAAATGATATTTGTATTGGATCGGAAACAATCGAGCCGCTTTTCCCCGAACGCGGAAGCTGAGGTGCAAAGAGCCCATTCTGACAGCGTATGGTAATCTGATAGAACAGCGGCTCTCAGTGACACTCCAGTCCTATCTTCTAAGTAAACAGCCGTTCAGAAAAATCAAACCGTTTCTAAATGTTACATCACTATATTGCAAACTTTTGGACACTGCATTGTAGGGCTGAAACGATTCCTCGAATGATTCGAGTACCTCGATTACTAAAAGTTAGCGCACCGTGTTCCGGCCGGGACTTCATTTGCGTTGCGCGGAGCTCTCACTTCCGCCT
>NW_006800030.1:1173446-1201607 GCF_000485575.1 Poecilia formosa | reverse complement strand
TCAATGCAGAATCAGAAAAACTGGGATCTCATCATCAAATCCTTTCTCATTCAGAGAAAATAATCATGTCTGGCAGAAGGAAGATCATCAAAATGTTAGGTCCAATGTTTAAAACAACACAAATTCCATTGTGTTTGCCTAATTTAAGTCTGTAGGTATGAGAAGAATGAGTTTCAACATTAACACAATATCATTATTAACATTTTGTGTGGTTTGTTGAAATATTTTATCAACAGGTGGGAAGGATAACGATAATAAAATCCCACAAACTTACCTCTGTCTGTCAAAGCTACATTTTCTTGCTATTAGCATACGATTTCATCCAATAATTACTTTTCTACTACTTATTTTATATTGGAAAGAAATAATTTAATATTCTACTTGTAAAAGCAAGGACTTATTTTTCCAATTAAAGGGACCCTAAATTAAGATGAGCATTAAAACTGTGATATCAGGACAAGTCACACCTAGAATGATTTGTTTAAATGTGGATGTATACAGGTAATTTAAACAGCCTTTGTTCGGTGAAATCTTTTCTCCACTTAAAATAAAGAATTTTTTTCTCTCCATGATTAGGATTAAAATATCTTTTGTTTTTATGTCTTGTTATATCATTACATCCCTACTTGCAGAAGAAGCAATAAACAAGTGAAGTCTTTAATTTAAAACTGATTTTTTTTAACTCAGATGGCGATTTTAAGACTTGTGTTTGAAGGTATGCTTGGATAAAAATGGTCTCTCTTCTGTGAGGGTGGATCGAACATTGACTGAAATAGTTCTTTGCAGTATTGTCATAAGGAGCTAGTGTTTTATCATTAATATTTAACAGCGCTTCCTGGTGCCTTGTTTAAATGTGCTACACTAAATTTTATACAATTTTATTGAAAATAAATCCAGTTATCACCAGGTTCTAATGCAGTCCAACATAACAAAAACATACAACTAACTACAATTAAAGCCTTAGCTAATGTGCAGATTTAGTGTGTCAAAACCCCCAAGACCTTCTTGAACTGACCAGATCTTGGTAATTAAATCAAGGATTTTTGAACTGATCATCTGCAACTGCGAGCACCTCTGTATAAGCCAGAGTTTGGTCAGTCTTCAGGTCTGGAACATGCTTCTGTCGACACAGCCATGGCAGAAAGACATTAGCAAAGACCTTCAAAAAGCAAATGATGGTGCCCATCAAACTTTAGAGGGTAATAAAATCATTTGGAAACAATTCTGAGTCATGCTGTGGTCAGAAGGATTACTCAGGAAGCAACTTCTCAAGAATAACTGCCAGTCCTCTCAGGATTGGAAGACTCACTATTTTCGTCTGGGCTCAGAATGTGAGGAGCTCAGAGAAACGGCAGAAAACCTTTTAGAACCTTCTCAGTACAATAAGGAAATGGATGAACAACACTGCAGGCTTAATTCTTCGGGGGGAAAAAACCCAAGAAAGAATCTAGTACAATAAAAAAGAAAAACAGAGCAATACTGAGGCCAGTAAATTTGAACAATTTGGCAAGAATTAAAACAACAAAATCAGTAGGAAGACATAAACTAGTGTGGAGGCACAAGTCCATTTAAATGAATTTGGACGTGGTTGAATAGTTTATTTTTCTCACAATTTAGTTCAGAAAGTACAACTCATTATAGAGAATTAATGCACATATATTCTGTGTTTCTGCCAGTTAATTTTGTGGTTTACAGCCAACTAAATGCCCAAATTCTGTTTAGCAGGCAATTTGAAAACTACATGAATACAATAAGAATAAGGATATTAACACATCAATATTCTGTACATGCAGAACCACAATCATGGTAAAAACTGCTGGTTTGATGGTTGTCCAGCAGACAGCCATTGACACAGTTCACAAAGGAGGAGAAGCCACAAAACGTCACAGTAAAGAGGCAGGCTGGTAGCACAGTTCTCTATCCAAGCACATCAGTGGAAGGAAACAGGGATGAAAGCAGCTTTCAGATCATCATGTTGAAAAACATTCAAAAGTGAGCGGGAGCATTACAAAGCAGCTGGAGTCACAGCTTTAAGACCAACCACACACACGTATCCAGAACACACACTATCACTGCAGCATTCATTGTTTTAAGCCACTGCTGAACCAGAGAAGAAAAAGATCTGAGCTACTGCTCAGTACTTCTGTTTGGAGTTTAACTAATAAATACAGAATGTTGCATGAAATAAACAATTGTTTATATAAGTGCATAAATAATTTGTTTAATAGAAATTAATTTACAAGTACAAATTGATTATAGATGATAATGCACATAATTGATTCAATTATTTTGTGGTTCTTGTTCCTGCAGTGGGACATGTAATGATTTTATCTGTCAAACTCACATATCAAAGTTGAGAGTCAGAGCTGTGGGCGGGGCTTACACTGATAAGCCCCGCCCAGAGAACCAGGCTAAACTAGAAAGTTTAGCCTGTTTAGCCAATTAGACAACCTAAAGCAGGAGATTGTCATCCAGACTATATGAGGACTGACTGTAACGCTGGTGGAGTTGAGTTGTTATTGAAGTCAAACTTATGTCCACTATAGTTACCCGTTTCAAGGAGGCACCTTCATTTGTTCACCAATGAGTCCAAACCTTAAAGTTCATTAAAAAAAACAAACATAAAAGTTATATAATGAAAAAACAGAAAATCTTTAAATTTCTGAAAGCCTAACAATACAATATAATAAATAATAATTTAAATATTACAGGTATGCTGTTATTATTAGAATGTCATAAAAAACATCCCCTACCAACCATTTGTAAGACAATAAATTCATAAATCTGGGAAGTGTCTTGAGGTTCTTTAGTAAGGTGAGTATTAGAAATAAATTCTTCTATAAAAAGTCAATTTTTTTTTCAATTTTTATCCTTATCTATTACACACACAAAACATATCTTTATTTATTATACACATAAAACATGTAACTACATATAGTTTCCCTTTAGCTTGTTTTGCAGTCTATTTTATTTATTTATTTTATTTATTTACCATTTGCATTAGTTCAATAAAAGGCTAAATAATCTAGAATGTTGTCAACAGGAAGACGAGAGCCACAGTTCCAACAGTATCCATCGTTGTAGCTCTGACACTGTACAGAACATGGACACATTTCAGGAAGCCACATTTTTGCATTTTAAATCTTTTTATTTTTTTACTGGTCTCTTATGTAACATTTCATATTGTGAGAAAATAAATTCTGTCTTTTCGTCAGCTGTAAGCCACAATCACCAAGGATAACAGAAATAGAGATTTATCATCACTACATGTGAGTTTCACTGAATTATTGAGCTATATCAACTTTTCAGTGTTATTCTACACAATTGAGCTGCACCTGGATTTCGTTATATTTATGTTCTCGGTTCCTCCGGTCAGCTGAACAGAAACTGCTGCAGGTAGAAAGTCTAGGAGGAATCTCAGAGGGAGCAGGGCCGTCTGACTGCTGCCCCTCAGCTGGGGAAGAAACTACCTGCACTTTAGAAAGGCTCTTTCACTACCTGCCTTTAAGACTCACCATAAAATACATTTTTATTCTTCAGCTTCCAACATCAGCAACACTTTGTTTATCCTTTCTTGTTTTAATTGGTTCCATTGTATCTAGTCTTTGACGGTTCTTATGTCATAATTGTATTTTTTTTTATGTTTGCAGTTTGCAATTATGTGCAGCACTTTGTTTCAGCCGTGATTGCTTTAACGTGTTTTATAAAGTAGTTGTGGAGTGGTGGAGTACAGAAGTGCATTGGAGAAAGCCTCATATATCCAGTTAAAAAATAATAATAATAATAAAAGAAACATGTTAAACTATCAGGCTCGGTGGTGGAGGAATAGGGATCTGGGCTTGTTTGGCAGACACATTGCCAATCAAGCAAATTCAGCAGCAGCATTTCAAGAGTCAGATCATCTGATAGTTCAGAGGTTTTTGACCAGAAATAAGCCTTGCAAAACAACAACGATCAACAAAAAGACTAAAAATAAGGAGATCAGGGATTTTAGGATGCATGTCACAGTTTCATCTGACTGCAGAAACCCCAGAGATCTGCACAAAAATGATTCTATGATGAACTGAATTGTGAAGAAACAACTGGTCTAAATTTCCTCTGCAACATTTGGTAGAAGAGACAACGCCTTGCAGAAGGAAGTTCAACTGAAAGCATTTCAGTTTGTTTACTTTTTGCTCCAATTCGAGGTGTTTAATATCATCATATAATTTGAGTCACATAATTTGAAAACTTGTGATGAAACATATGGTTTATTTTGATATTATGTCAAACCTGAAAAAGTAACAGGCTTTACATTGTTTTTTCAGTGAGTGTGAATATCCTTGACCCCAGCATGAATTAGGCTGCCTTGCTGCATTTAAATAGTAAGGTCCAAACCCTAAAAATTATATTAGGGGACCCAAGAATTCCCAATAGACCAAACACTTTTGTGTGACGGCAAAAATAAACTCAAGGCGGTCAGCATCTCTGACTATTGAAATCAGTGTAAAAATAGCACAAGCAGAAACTTGGGACCAGTAGAGAGGCTTTTGTTTGGGCCTTTGGAGAAAATGTTCTCATTTTAAGTGAGAATGTGGAGCGCAGCTTTGGGATGATAATTTTAATGCAACATTAAAACAGTTACACATGCAGAGTTGGACTCTGTTATACTTACAGAAAACTAAACATGTATGAAGATGAATGGGAGAGATAAAAAAAAGACTCTGCTGCCTAATAGTTCATCCCTGAAGAACCTGTGCAACAAATTACACTTAAAAACATGATAAAAACAGGCTGGTGCACATTCACAGCATACACAGAAAGGTTTCATGCATCACAGAAATGTGTGTGTGTGTGTGTGTGTGTGTGTGTGTGTGTGTGTGTGTGTATGAGCGGCCTGCAACTACTGTCTTAACATATTGTGTTTCATTATTTTATATAGCTCATTACATGCAACTGCTTCCCCCAATTGCAGTACTAAAAAAAGATCATTTTGAGAAACTTTTGCAATCACTTTAAATGAGCATCTGTGCCAAAACTGCGAGTGATTTGGGCTGGCAGCCTTCCTGAAAGCATAACTGGAAAAAAAAAAAAAAAAAGTGGAGAGAAAAGAGAGAAAAAAAAATGAAAACTGTTTTATGAGCAGCTTTCCTCACTCTGCTGGAGCACATTGTGCTCCGTTTTCCCATGACTGAAGCAGCAGGGACCTGAGCTTATCATGAAGGTATAAACGATTTCCACTTAAAAATACCAGTTTACACTTCGCTCCACACTGGAACTGGAACGCCAAGTAGAGAGAGACACATCTAAGAAACGGCTATCTTTACACTTTGTAAGCAAAGCATGAATTATGAAAAACAGAAGCACGGTTCGCCTGCAGCGGTTAATTAGAAATGGGTGAACAGGAAAAAAACAACAAGACAAGAGTCCTTTGCGGTGGGTCGACTTGGTAATTATTTGTGCTCTGGTGTGAAGAGTCTGAGGACAGGATCAGGAACAAAACACCCTCTACCAGACAAAATGTGCTTCTGTATTGCCTACACCACATTGTGTCTGTGAGTGTGTGTTTGGCCCGTATTCCAGAAAATCAGCATGGTTAAACTAACCTATAAACATTTTGCTAAGCTTGGCTGAAAATTGTACCAGGCTATGAAATTCCAAAGTTAGAATAAACCACTTTTGACAACCTGCTTTAAATTCCTGAGTGATGGGAATTTGATTCCCGGATCAGAGTGTACGGAGGAGCCACATCAAGCATTAGAGTGAAAAAACAACTGACTAATAACTGAACTTTACTGTGTGTTAATGGATGTGGATGTTTTTATTTGAATAAAAACTGATATTCTCAGGAAAATCAACTGGATAAAGCAGAGCTCTGGATTGTCCTATGGTTCAGAAAACAGCTTTGTGTTTTTAAAACTAAAAATGAAATGGGAACAATGTTTGGTTTAGCACTTCAAGTGTCTCGCTAAAGCATCCATGATACATGAACTTTTTCACAGAGTCAGAGTCACTTTACTTGCTCAATACACGGATATATTGAAATGGTTTGTTTTAAACCATTCCATCGTAGCTCTAGCTGTCAGGCTATTCTTGTTAGTCTATTGTTGACTCTATCTAGTTTTCCACTATGAGAGCCTGTACGTAACTCTATCCAGTTTTCAAAACTTGTTCAGAAAAAGTCATCTTCTCCCAGCCAGATGCTGTTTAATGTTCTCTAACAAACCTCTGAGGCCTTCACAGAACAGCTGGGTTCATACTGAGATTAAACTGCACACAGATGGAACCTTTACTGACTGAAAAACTTCTAGAGGCAGCTGATTGTACTGAATTTGATTTTGGGGTATTACAGTAAAGGGAGCAAAATATATGGTCTGATTAACCTGTCAGAATTTTTGGTTAAAAAAAAATCTGAATTTTTCTTTCAATTTCTATATGTAGCTTTGATTTAATTTATCCATAATAAAACAAATAAACAGTTAATGTAATGAGACAAAATGATAAAATGTTTAAGAAGTGTGGATACTTTTGGACTCGGTGTATGTTTTCCTTCAGGGCCCCTTCATATTAAACACAGATCTTCACTGGACTGAACAATGAAAAATATTTTTGCTGTTAGTTTGTAGTCAGGCAGACATTAACAATCAGTTTGAGACACTTTGCAAAACATTTATCTGCTTATTTTCAATTAACATCCCACCTGTGATTAACATTATGTTTGACATTTAAAACCTTCCCAGAAAAAGATATTACTCTGTATATAGGAAATGACACCCAGGTTTAGTGTAGGGTACAATGCCTAAATGTAGCTGGGACCTTAAATATCTGGTTTATATGTTTAAAACCATGGAGTAATGTACATATGGTACACATTTCTCGTTTCCAGGAACATTAAAATGTTTTGTCTTTCAAGCTGGGCTCTTGAATCCCAAAATGGGTTTGGCAAGGAAAAAACACAGTGCATCCATACTTCACATAGTTACCATGTGTTAGGACTGGGTAAACATACCCTCCTAAGAAGTGGATCTCTGTGGGATCTGCTTTATTCTCTGTGGAACTGCTTCCACGTTCGCATTTTGTGAATTTACAAGCAGCTAACAATAAATAGAGCAAGGGTCAGCATCTCTCTACTCTTTTATGCTCATGTACACATGGAGCTCCGCATCCTGTCCTGACTGACGCTCTGTTCTCCCAGCCCAGCTTTCCCAGGGGAGGAGGGGTGCCAGCCAGGCGGGGTGCCGAGGGCTTTCAGGTCTCAGGTTAGGCGTCTGAGTCAGAATCTGCAAAGGACGCCAGATACGTTGGCCAGATGTACCTAGACTCATATAAAGTGCTGCGATGAAGACTTTATTAGAAAGAGGCCATTCTTAACAACTCCTGACAGGCAATATAGAAACACTGGGCCCAGTAAAGTTTAAGATGCAGGAACAGTGCCAAAAGTCTGCATAAGATCAGCCCTCCAAATACATTTAATATCTTCTTTGAACTTCAGAATGGGTTCCAAAGTCTGCAGACAGAACTGAGACATTAATAACAACCAGCCGCATGGCTAACATGTCACCGCCATATTCTCACATACAGTTAACCAGGACTTGAAGGGCTGTTCCTTTTTATCATGACTGACTTTACAAATTAGAGGCCAAAATAGAAGCAGGAGTGTTTTTCTCTCTGTTTTCACTTGATGAACAAAGGGCTGAGTCATGCATAATGTCAAGTGAAACTGCAGACAGGTACACAACTACAACATTATTGCTCCCTTTGGAGTTAGGCCTCTGTTTGGAAAAAAGCCTTTATTAGTTTTTCCTAAACTGCAACTTCTGAAAATATGATTTTAATTTTAGCTAACAGCAAAATCCTATCAGGTACTCTACACATAAGGGCATCACAGTAAATTACAAGATCATTGAAAGATTGATTTATTTTAGCAATTCAGTCAAAAAAGTGAAAATTTAATTATATAGATTTATTAGTCACAAAGTATTACATGACACATGTTTATTTATTTTAATGTGTATGATTATTGACTACTGTTAATGAAAATCCAAAATTAATTTTCTCAGAAAAGTAGAATATTACATAAGACAAACAGTTTTATGGCTTAAGCAATGATAAATAAAAGTGCTGACTTGTCAGCTGTCCAGCACCGAAAACAATGAGGTTAAGTCAAGGAAGGTCCTTGTTGATAAAGCTGACTGTTAGTAATGCATTAGTGTATCCAAGTGATTTCACAGAAAATTAAGTGGAAGGTAAATATGTCACAAAGAGGCCTACCAGCAGCATAGATAATGTAGCATCCTGCTACTGGGAATTCCAGTGTTTGTCCTTTAACAAACACACTCTTCACCAACTGTACAAAGTCAGTGTGAACGGCTGCTGTAATATCACACAGTGATGTCAGTATCAAACCTGTAATGTAACAAAGAGTTAGGGAGATAAAACATGCAGGTCCATCTCAGTCCATGCATCCATTTTCAGCACCTTTCTCCCATGCTCTCGACGGTGGAGGGAGAGGGTGGGGGCGGACAGGGACAGTGGCGCATACTTTTGACCTAGGCTGTCTTAAAGAAACAGCACACAATTATGATTGTTGCAATAACCACACAGCAACCTAGCTCATTTAAGAATTTAAGGGATATCTGCAAGCTGTGGATTGCAGATGGAGTCAGACCGTTGAGAGTCTCCACACAGACATGAACCACAACAGTCACATTAACTGTGTTAAGAACCCTCAACCAGAAACAATAATATAAGTGTGGGCTAAAGAGAGAAAGGAGTTGACTGTTACTCAATTCTCTGTGGAGATCACAAAATACTTCATTCCTTCTTTTTTTTTTGATCCTGTGATTTCTCCTGTTTTCCACTAGTTCACTAAAGGATACCATGAAACTGGCTAGCAAAGATCAGAGGGTTTGATTCTGCTGTATTTACAGCTGAACTTATAAATATGAAATGAGTTGTACTGTGAAAATGTTGCACTTGAGTAACTGAATAAGCATTTTCATACATAGTGTTGCATGACCAGACTCTAGAGATTCAGATATATGTCACATAGTTAAAATGTTCAGGTACTCTCAAAATACCAAAAATCTTTATTCAATATTTTTTGTCCCACAACTAATTCTAAAAGCACAAGAAGTATGCAAGCTGCTGTAACACACATTTTAACTGCTTACCTTGTCTTATTGAGAAATTTTTTACACCACTTGGTCTCCATAATGAAAATCAATATGGCTGGCCAATGTGGTGGTGCCTGTTCACATTTTGCAAGTTCTGCTGATAACATATAACACAGTTTAAAACAGAGCCACTTATGTACAAAGCAGCTTTACATTCTGAGTTAAACCTATTGTCCTAAAATTAACCAGTTCTTATTAATTCATTTTTTTATGCATAAAAATAAGTAGTTCATGATGTTATGCATCAGCATATCTCTGAGGTTCTAGTACATTATGTGATAAACTGCCTCCGGTGTTTGGTGAGCTATCTCTCGTCCTCTTTGTTCGCATAAACAATATTTAACCTGTTTCCATTAACATGTTTTGCTGCTGTAGTCATAATCAAAATGAGTTTGAAACTTGAAACAAAAAGCAGCCTATTATGACTTTGTATCTTTTATTGTGTCGTTCCTCCATGCATTCAGTCTTCCTTGTTTAACACATTTCTCATTCTGGTAATCATGTCATGACAAATCAACATTTAAGTAAATTTAAAACATATGTGTTGTTGTATTAGCTATTAAGCTGCAGCTTTATTCCTCAGCTTCTCCTTATTGTACCCAACTGGACTCACTAATAGGAACAACTCAGCACAATCAGTTTTAGTGTTTAGGGTATAGAAATGATATTTTGTTGTTAATGGGATGATTTAGATATTTTGGTGTTAATGTCTGTAAAGTCATCAGTAATATTTCTCTCACTTACAAACAGCGATAATTTCAAATTGTGTTTGAAGAAAAGTGGACAGATTTTAATAGCAGGGGAAGGCTAACGGCTAGCTGGTTTAAACTGTTTAAAGCAAAGCAAACTGTTTTCTTTATTTCAGCACTATAGTAGAGGATGTTATCTAAATGTATATTTTACCAGAGGTAGTTAGGATTGTCACTATTTTCTCAACTGAGTAGCATCTGTGTTAGATTAAAGTTTTACTATTTCAGGCGGAGTATGAATGACTCCGCCTGATCGGCTGATCGACTTTCATTTTATCAGTCCACTCTCAGCTTAACAAGACCAGAGAAAACTTTGGTGAAAGGCTTTGAGATGTGGAGCAGCATTGCAGATGCTACATACTGTGGTGTTCCATATGTTAGAGTTTTTTGGTAGTTTTCCGTGAAAAGATAAGCAGGTATAGACAATGGATGGATAATGCAACAGCGTCGGTCTGTGACTTTCTTGGGGGTCTTATTTACATCCCGCCGCAACAATTTAGCTGACCTTAATATTTCCTGTGTTTTATTTTGGTCATTATTGTTACAATTAGTCTTGATATGTGTGTGATAGGCATGTCTATCGGACATTAATAGAAATACGGAACAAATTGCATCCTGTATCGATTCAATACGGGACGCAACATTTAACAGCCAAATACGGGACGATTCCATATTTTAAGGGATGGGTGGCGACCCTATTCATACCAAGTATATAAAAATGTTCAGTTCTTTTAAAGAGCTAACATCAACTAAACATCTCTACCTCCAATAAAGTTTTTACTGCCAGATACATTTTTTTCAGTTGACTGTCTCTAAGCCGTAGGACTAATTTAACTCAAAGTAGAAAAATAGATAAAGAAAAATAATATCAGAAATTTAAAGTTGAAATAAATGACACAACTTTTCACTTTTTCACCA
This sequence comes from Poecilia formosa, assembly GCF_000485575.1. Lineage (NCBI taxonomy): Eukaryota > Metazoa > Chordata > Actinopteri > Cyprinodontiformes > Poeciliidae > Poecilia > Poecilia formosa. The sequence goes on along the minus strand of NW_006800030.1, from coordinate 1,190,785 downwards.
TGAAACTAGCTAAATATTTTTTAGGTTCCATTATGCTGGTGCAGGTGACATAACTTCATTTTCATCATTTCAAAGTACAGTAATGCTGTTGACCTTGGTTGATAGTAGAGGGTCAGATAGATTAGGAACAGGCCTGTTGCCCCAATAACTTACATTGGAGAAAAAAACATTTGTTTGTCTGGCAGTGAGTGGGAGGAGTTGAAGTGCAGGTGAACAACTTGAATGTATTATACAAATAAAATGAGCTGGGATCTGATTCTTTTTCCCTTGGTCATTATATAGCCATTTAGGCTGAGTTCAGCCCCTTTCCTCTCGCCCTGAGGGCCTCTCCATCTCTGGACTAGTAGCTAATTAGCAGGAGGAGCCTCAGCTAATGTGCAGACAGTTCTCTCTGATCCCATTCACTCAGTGCCTAGGAAGATGCATGGAGAGATGAAATTAGAGTGATTAATTAGGCTTTGACACTTCGCCAAAGGTTCTCAATTTAGAGCTGTCACATCGACAGCACCTCCTCAGCCACATGTCAGGGTGACCTAAAGAAAAATGACACAGGGCTTTTACCAACAATTAAGACCAATTAGTGGGACAAAATGCATTTAACTAACATGTTTACTAAGCTATATTAAAGTTGTGCAGTAGGGAAAATATTATCTGAATAAAGCCCTGACACAAAGGCTAAATATGTAAACTTCATGAATGACTCACTTATCTATTCTGGAACTCAGACAAGCAGCCAATGAAGACAAAATAACTGTTTAGTTAAAAACCACGTAGATTTTAAGATTTCTCCCCACTCTTCCTGAAAGCCAGGCTTTAGCATGGGACACTGCAGAAAGGCACAAGTAAAGGCTTTGTATTTTATTTATCCATCCATTTTCTATACACCTTTGTCCCTAGTGGTTCGGGAAGGGTGCTGGTGCCTATCTCCAGCGAACGTTTCAGGAGAGAGGTGAGATGCATCCTTGACAGGTCATTTTATTTAGTGGATCAAAATTTATACTTTAGTTATACTGTGAAAAATATTGTTAGTGTTCTATGCATAATACTGAGTCTATAGCTAGACAGTGTCATAGGTAGATTTGCTCTTGATCAAGGAGAATGCAGAAATTTCCTCTGTTACATAGTAGATTATATTAAACTAGAATATTTCTGAAGAGATATAAATGGGGTCTGCCAAAGTGTGCCTGTCAGTTGTAACCCAGCGTCCTGATGCTAAAAATTAGCATCAATGCTAAAGTAAGCTACATTATACTCAAGACTATGTGGCGAGTCACAAAGATGTTGACTAACATGGACTTGCACCATTCAGTATGTTAAAATTTGTGTTTAAGCTAAAATTAGCCAACATGCTAATATTAGCCTACATGCTGTCAGTAGCATGTGGAGCATCACTAGCATGTTGTCTTAATTTGACTTGCTCCATTCAGTATACTAAACATGTCTAATAAATAAGACAATTAGCTAATAGTTTATTTTAGGGAAAAGGCTAATGCCTCTAGTGGGAGGCAGTGAAATGCTATGTATGGAAAAACCTGGTTAGCATTTCATCTTTTGTACGTTTTTAATGTTGCACTTGTGTAAGGGGAAACTCTATTTATGACAGTGACATAAATCATGTGGTGTGAATTCAGGCAAAGTCAGTAATTTGATCAACACATCAGGAGGGATGAAGAACGGGTCGGTTTCTAAGCTAGCTGTTTCCAACTTTTATAAATACCGCTGTCTGTGAGCCACAACCAGGTGTGTTACGTTCACAGACAAATTAGCTCAACTCGAACAAGTGAAAGTCATGAATAAACTGACAAAAACAACTTTGGAAAACAATTTTGGTCGCTCTGTTCAATACACCCGTCCCTCACTTCCGACGTCCGTCATGGCGCCTCGTAAGTTGGAAAGGGTCAATAGTTTGGGTCATGCAGAAGTGATCTGACCGTTTCCATAGTGACGAGCAGAAGCAAGACATTGCCTCAGAATTACTGTGACCTTATTGTAGCTATGACCTCATCTGTGACATGTGGTCAATAGATCAAAGAACTTCTGAGGTTATGAATGCTTGTATTTCAAAACATCAGTTCATATCCAAGCAGCTCTTTCAACGTCAACACTGTCATTGATGGTAAATTACATAATTTAGGCCCAGATTATTTTTTGTTTGTTTATATTTAAACGTCTCCCTCTTTAAAGTTGCTCACATTATCTCCATTTAATATGAGTGAGCCTGTAAAAAGAAGGTCTCACAGATCTGCAGTTGATCGACAGCAAGGAGAGCTCATTTAATCCAATCCAGCCATTACCATGTCTGCTAGAAAGGACTGCCTTGAACACGCACAGAAGAAACACTGCTTCATTATCTTCCTTCCCCAGTGACAAATCCTCCCTGAATGGAGGCGAATGTAAAAGTTTCCCTGGGACACGCTGGGCTCCTGCTCTATTTAGATATATACTGAAGTGCTGTCAGGGCAACGTGTGGCAGGTTTGGGGATCTGTGCTTAGCTTGGCAGCGCATTGAGCCATGTGGGGAGCTGCCGGGTTCTCCCTGCGGGTACCGGTGTGAGCGCGGCACAGGCAGCTGTCAGCAGAGAGGTGGCATTTCCTGGTCTGACGCTGACAGAGGCTGTCTGCAGGCAGCAGGAGCACAGCCAGACTGACACCCTGTTTATTCACAGATGACATGCAGGCCGGGGATGGGTGTCGCTGGCATTTTGATTCACCTAGCAGTCTGAAGACTTCTATGAAACGCCGTGTGATGAAGTCTTTGTAGAGAAAACATAAGCAGAATAAATGAGGAGTTCCAGTGTGTGTGGGTCCTATCAGTTGCACAAACGGCTATGCAGTGAAGAGCATGACACTAACATGCATGCACACACACACACATGCACATGCACACACACACACACACATGCACAGACACACATGCACACACGCACAGTGGAGACAAAGAGAGAGAGCACATTTTGTCATGTAATTCTTGCAACACACACATTTCATATGAGTTCTCTCCCAGATTTTCTATTCCCACCCCTCCAAAAAAAGAAATGACGTAGTACCAAAATTTTCTTTATAGAAGCCAAAAATATTATAAAATCACGGAATCATAGAAATAAAATGTCCACTTGCTGATATGGCCTGTCTAACAGCTGTCAGTGTCAAAGAACATTATCAGAGCAGTCAATAAGAGGTGGACATTTTTAGCTTTCAAGAGACACAATTAGCACAGTAGTTGATTTTCACATATAAACATACTTTATCTATTCATGAGCAGAAAACGGGTTAAATGTAAACTTGAGTTCACCAGTCAACTCATTTGCAAATTAAATACAAAACCTCAACAAGAGAGATGTACATATCTAAGAAAATAACCAGAAATGGACATATTATAGAAGTGCATTAATTCAATTTGGTTCTGCTGAATGGTGACAACAGTCTTTGTTCTTATTGTGCTTTTTGTTTGCCATATTGAAATTATGTTTACTTAAACCTGAGATCTATAAATGTCTGGTAGCGTATGTCCTACCAGACCTCCTCAGGCTGTCCTCTCTGTTCTCCACTCCACCACCAGCGCCTGATCACAACCAATAGCCTGATACTGGATCAGAAGCTCGTCTACAGGTTGAATATCTAAGAAAAATTCTAACCGGCAAAACGATTTTCAACCATGTGTTTTCTCAAGTTCCTAAAAGAATTGTGTTAGACTGCATGGGAACATTTTCAGAAGCATCATTTTGTATTAGTCCACACATGGTAAATAATTCTTGATCTGAAATTCTCTTTGGGCCTTTTGGATAAATTTTCAAAAAAATAATTTTGTCTCCTGATTTTTAAATGCATTTCTACTATTAATTTATTTTTTTATAAAAACAACAACAACAAAAAAAAACTCTTCTTTACCATTCTTTTAAATATACAACTTGTGCTGTAGAAGGCAGTATTGCTGAACTGCGCTGCATTTCTTAGAAATCACTTCTAATATTTTCTCACCTTCATTAACTAACGTACCAAATGGAAAGATCAGATCAGATCAAAAACGTCCAATGTATTTTTGGCTCAGGTCAAAGTTACTAACTTGAGAGATTTAAGATAATTCCATTTGATATGAAAATTAAAACCCATTTCAGCCTAGAATAGGTCTTGATGTTAAACATTAGTTTGATTTGCTTCTTATCAGAAATTTGAGGTCAGGTTTTAGATATGCTTAATTAACATTTCAACTCTATGATATTTCTTTCCAGCATGTTGAAAAACTCACAGAACTGACAGCTTTACTGCTTCCTCCATTTGCTTGATAATAAACTTTAAAAGCTCTTTAAGTTTTCTGAGACAAAATAAAATATTACATATGACTGCAGGTAGGGTTATACATTTAAATCTTCATGCAGTAAAATATTTGCAGACTGAGTTTTAGTCTGTACAGTGTGTTAACTTTTGATGTGTCAGTGTGATGTTTTCATAAAAGTGCAAAGTGTTATATATTATATATTGCACCTAATTCTAAAAAGCTTACATCTCTCCCAGTAGATTTATTATTTTTTATCTTTTGATAACTTTTGCCTTTTAAAACCGATTTTATGTATCCACCTTTTGTATAAACCTTTACACTCTTCACAACTGGATTACTTAAAATCTACAGACTGTGGGAGTATTATTTTATTTTCTGACATACTTCTGTATGTCAGAAAATAAACCAGTAGAACATACCTCTGTTCTCCTCCAAGAACTTTGACAAACTTCTCCAGAAAACTGAAGTGATAGAAAAGAAGATTTAACTTGAATTAAATGTGGAGGTAAATTCTGGATATGGAAATGAGACAAAATTTTGATCCAATCTAAATAATAAAGAAACATATTATGACAAACAGTCATTCCTGGACATCTCTTGGAGTGAAGAAAAAAAATTCCATAGTTCAAATCCAGGAAGTCATTCAACAGGATTAAGTCTGCACTTACATCAAACAGTGTGGACAGCTCAGTGGAGAAATGTGTCTTTGACCCAGACACCAGAGAAGAACCTGCAGCAGGCTGCAGTCACATCAGCATCAAATTGAAATCACAGGAATTCCTATGAAAACCAGGTTTGCTGCACTTAAATGAATTCAGTTAAACCTCCACTTTAAAAACCAACAAGAGGCATGACACAGGATCTAAACAGATTCCTTCTAAATTCAGGAACCAGAAAACATGTCAAAGGTCCTGATTGTTAGCGATGTACATATTCTGTCTCCTGACTCTCTGGATACTCCACTGGATCTCACCAATAATATCACCAACCTTTTCAAGATTGGAATCCAATCAGCACTATGCCAAGAACATCTATTTTGTCACCAAGCTCCTGGCACTAAAACAGTTACATCTACTAAATGCTGCCAAGCTCCCACCCCAACCTCCAATTATTGTCCTGTCTAAGTGACATAAAGAGGGAAGAGGCGTTAGTAACATCATACAATGTCTGACTGCAGGAAAATACTGTAAGATCCCTGTGTAAATAGGTAACAGGAACTTAATAGCAAGTTAGATAACAACACAAGAGTCAACCCAGCCCAAAAACTATTCCTTATCAAGAGCAACATACCACAGAGTTACTGTCCCTTATATTGGCTTTATTAAACATTATATCATTGTCAGGAAAATCATTTTTAATGAATTACTACCTTACTTAGTTTAGTCTAGATGGTGTGGTGTGAACAGAAACATGGATGGATGGAACAGTGAGACGCCGGCACTGATCAAGTCAATTCCTCCCAATTACACATTTCTTAGAGGGAGCAGAGAGCATAAGAGAGGGAGATGGGTTGCTATCTTATTTTATAGAATGACATGTTTCTAGCAACTCAACCAAAAATAAATAAATAAATAAAAATCTATCAATTAAGCTCCTCCTCCTTTTGTCATGTTTCCCCCTGGCTTTAAAAACAGCTGAAAAAGAAATATCTGGACAAATCACCACTGCAGGATTACAAGCCATTTTTCAGCCTGCCATCCATCAGGAAAGCTACCTCACTGGTGATCACAGATATACAATCAGACTCACAAAATTAAACAACAGCAGTGAGTATTTGATCTGTATTTCCCAAAGATTTAGAGCAGCCTCTATTTTAGCTTTTGCTGAAACTATTCTGAATAAAAGCAATGCCTCCAAATTTGATAATTCAATACAAGCAAAGGGTTAATCTAAAAGGTTTACCCACCTTGAGGAAAGTACATTAATTGTTTGGTATTTGAAAACTTGACTTAGCCAAAATATTATCAAATGATATGTTTGTTTCTTTGGTTCTGTGGGGATATTTTGGCGTTAGTCTAAGTTTTTTATTTTTTTGTTTCTATTGTGTGAAATGTAGGTTTGAACGCAGCCATACAGGATCCACTGTGTGTCTCGGTTAACTAGCAAACACAGTTATCCAACTTAATTACTTTTTGGTCTAGGCCATACAGGCCTGTGAGCACAAAATGCACACGCAAAGCATGGCTATAAATAAAAACAGCTCATAGAGCCAAGGAGCAGTGGCATATGATTGCAGGGAACACGAACATGAGAAAGGTTACATGCAGCCACCGGCCCATTCGTCTTGTTTGTATGCAAACTACTTGATTCCCTAAATGAGTGGTGAGAAATGCTGTGACATCAGCAGTTCATCACAGCCAGTTCACCATTATAAATCAATTGAACTTCTGACACTTGAACTTTATTCTGAGCTCACTGTAAAGGCCACAGGCGCAGGTCCTTGCTATTAGCAGAAGGCTGATCCATTGCATGTGCATTCAGGTCACAAAGCAGGGCACAGCATACACTGTGCATGTATCACCTGGGCTTTCAGAAGACACAACAATAATGTGACCAGGGGGCAAAACATGAAAAAGGGAAAGAAGAACATCTTCTTTTTTGTACCTTTCACAGAAAAACTAGTAGATTTTGTACAAAAAAAATGCAATTATGAGCAGTTTTTTATTAATCTACAAATACAAGAAAAGATCAAAATAGTTCTGCATTATTATGATAGGATGACTGATAACAATATACAGTAAGGAGCAAGTTTAGCATAGTGGTAAACTGTTAGTGTGATACAGTAATCATCAAACTAGTCTGAAATAAAAAAGAACTAATGTTTTGGTATTCTTGGTTGAAATTCTTCCCTTTATTATCCTTTGGTGTTTGGACTTTCAGTTTCATCTATTTCTATGCTTTGTTTGCCACCATCAGTGTGTGTGTGTGTGTGTGTGTGAATGTGTGAATAGTGTGAAGTGCTTTGGGCTGTACAAGTACAGGCTATTACTATTTACCATCAGCCTCAAGTCTTCTGCAGTTACCACCAGGGTTTCTTCCAGTATTGCTCAGTGTTCAGTTCCATCCAGCATCCCCACAGCATGACGCTGCCATTACTATTTGCCTGGGTATTGTAGTTTAAGGGATTCGAAGTCAAATGCATGTCACACTTTTAGTTTTTTATTTGTAAAAAAAAAAGACAGAAAATTTGTGTGATTTTCTTCTATTTTGTCTATAATAGCAGCCTCAGCTGCAGCTGCACTGTCAGCAGCTTAACACCATCAGTGTGTGAATGTGTGTGTGCATGAGTGAATGACTGAATGTAGTGTGAAGTGCTTTGGATTTGATAAAGCACTATACAAGTATGTGCCCCAAATGTTTACCATATCCAGGGTTAATATTTGTAATGTAAAATGGCTGCTGATAATATGACTACAAAGAAATAGACAATAAAAGGGAAAAAAGTCACATCACAACACAGCACAAACACAAAGATCCACAATTCTTTATAGAAGATCAATATTTTTATTGATACATTTTTTGGTATAACATCCCAAAGTTTCTCTGATTTGGAACAGAGGAGTAGAGTACAACAGAAGGGACATTTTCACAGTTCTCATAATCTCTGATTAATCTTTTGTTGGTTTTGATCTTACCAAATTCACAGAGGGGCCAACAAAAGGAATACTTGTTTCTTTCCATACATTGTACAAGTCATCATGTGTTTGGAACAGTCCCGTCTACAATAAGACTCTTCAGCAGATGACTGACAGCCTTCTCTTTCACTCGGACATCAACACAGACGCACCTGACAAGACATGAGCACAAGTGCTAAAGGCGTGAGCTGAGAATCTGTGTTTCACAGCAGCTGCTGGTAAAAGCTTCATTGAAGAAGTGAAGAGATGAATACTGCTGTCTGAAAGGAGCAAAAGAAAGAGGAATGATCACAGATTTCTGTATAAATACAGAGAAACATGCTAAACATTTTCAAAATAGTTTGAAATTAGAATTTTTGAGTGCCTGTTCTAATCAACCTGGTCTTATTGTGTCATATCAGGAGATGTTCAGCAGCGTCTCTTGATGCATCAGTGACGTGGGCAAAGTGGGTGGGGTGGGGGTGCAGCAGCAGCTTTTGGGGCTCAGTTGTAAAGCCTTGTCCCTGGCTCCTACAGCCTTTATGTGGCCCAGACAATAGGCAGACCTCCCAGCAATGCAGCTGTGCCTGGCCCTCCATGAAGCACCATTCATCCATACACTGTAAAACACCACTGTGGTCAAATTGAGTCATCCAGTGTTTGTATCTGTGCTGGCAAGTTATCACGTTTGGTTTGTCCAACATTGGCAAAAAGCAGCTGGTGAACAGTTCTAGAAAAAGTAAGTGGAAAATTTTCATTCAAATAAATAACAGAAACAACAAATGCTAAGTGTGTAATTTGGTCAACTTTGCAACCAAACCTTGTAATCTGATTTATTTATTTACAATAAGGAGGGAAAAAAAATCTAATTGATAGGTTTGAAATTGAGTTAAAATCAGCAATTTGCTAGATTACAGAAAAGAAGATGAGTATTTTCCACATTTACAAAGGAATCACTAAGGAGTAATGCTTAGATTTAAACCTTTCAAACCAATTTCAAAAATGAAGTGAACTAAACAGCATTGTTTGATAATTAGAATAAATTGGATTTATGTAACCAGCACCCCTCCCGACCCCACTGAGGGACAAGGGTGTTCAGAAAATGGATGGATGGATGGATTTATGTATGACTGGATTGAATCAGTAAACTTGTAAAGTTTCTTGAAATGATGTGTTGCAAATGGACGTTAGATAAAGAAACTGAATAAAACTGAAGAACCTAGTGTGTTTTTGGGAATCCTGACTGTTTTCCATGATTCAGATGATTCGGTTCAGTTGAACAGAAAGAAGACTCTTCCAGCTCTGAAACATGTCTTTCACTGCAATTTTTGATTTTGTAGTTAAGCGTGTGATGTGATGTGCTCTATCATCATAATAAATGATGAGAAGATCTTTTCAAGTGTGGAACGTCAACTGAGAAACACGATTACTGGACCTTTCTAAGTGTCAGACTCTGGGCATCGTGTGGTACAGTGGTTAGAGCTCACATCCAACATACAGAGCCTACAGAACCTGACTCGACCACTTTATTAAGAGCATTTCATCAACACCGTGTTCTTACTGAGTCAATCAAGTTTCCCACTTCGGTACAAATAGAAGAGATATCAAGAATTATCCAGGCATCTGAAAAAGTGACCTACATTTCCATCAAATTCAGTATTGCACCATGCACAGATAATTAAATGTAGATAAATAAATAAAAATATAAAATATATTCAAAATAATAAATATATTCACATTTTCCAAAAGCATGTTTTACAGTGTAGCCACCTCGGCTCATGTACTTGGGAAAGTTCACTGTGATTCAATTGTCACTCATGAGTGGCCAAAAGCTCAGTGAAAGGCATTGTGCTGACTGAGTGGTGAGCATTTCTGAGGCCCAGGCGGGCGGGGAAGAAAAGCTTTTGTTTGGAGCTTCCAACTCCACTGGCCCCCTTTTGGGCTCTCTGGAAATGGGGCCACAGTAAACAAACAATACGTTCTAATGAATGGATAATGATGAACACGTTTACTGGGTGAAAAAATTAGCAGCAGATTTACTCAGCAAACAGAAAGATTCTCAGAAAAAAGTTGAAGCTATTCTTCTGAAGCACCTGAATAAAAAGGGCCTCAGTATGAGCTCAGTAAATACGCTTCCCTTGTGTTTCTCTCCCATTCATTATAATAACATTTAAAGAATGTTCCAACATCTTTCAAAATCAAACACACAGAAGAAAACTCTGATTATGGCCACAATCAAGCCTCTTTTTTCATAGATTTAATTGAAAAGATTCTGACCAGTTTAACTCAACATGTAGTCTGTAGCAAGAACGACTACATATTGACAAGACACATTTCATTATTTAAAATGAACATTTTCTCTTCCCTGCAATAGTCTGACAACCCTAACTTACCCTTGGTGTCAGACATTCTGTTTGTCGTTGGTGTACCCATGCATTTCGCTTTGTACTGTTCCAGAAGGAGGAATTAAAACATCAGGCAGGAATAAGCATAGGGTGGACTCTTCAGACTGGGCAGCCTGGATCTCATTGTTCCAAACTGTGCACACTGGGAGTTTAAAGCTTTACAGCACAGCGGAAGACAGGCAGGGAACAACAGGCTGTGCACAAATCTCCTTCCTCACTTCACAGGGGCCTCTGCCTTCTATTCCCATGTCAGAGAAGCATAGAGCTCAGGTTGGAGGGTGTTGGGGGAAACACAGCCCATCAAACTTACTTAACTCAGGAGAGCTCCTCTCAGATAGGTAGGAGGTAATATTCTCTATGGGACCATTAAACATAAGCACCATGGAGAGTACTTTTTCCAAGACCGGAGGACCGGAGAACTAATTCTGCTTTTTAAAATTCCCTTTCCTATGATTCTTCACAAGTAATCATCCAAGATATTATAAAACAGTATGATACAAGAATGAGTTTGACATTTTATGTTCAATCTTCTTTATGAGCTCCAACGCTTTCAAGGACAACTTTACATGTGTACAGTGATGAGTCTCTTAGCTGGTTTCAGACCAAAATGTGAAGCAGAACTTTACTGTTAGGGTTCATTCCATTTGCTTTGCAGTAATTTTAGTGGTCAGTGAACTCCTTGTAACGTTCAATAAAACATTTTTAGATGACTTGAGTTTTGTGACATGGTGAATTGTGGTATGGAAGTAGGCATTAGAAAATGGGTACCCTATCAACATGAAGGGTTGAGATGATCAGCAGCAATTTTCAGGTAACCCATGGCATTTAAATTTACACATTATGATCCAGTCACTCAAACTTCCACCATATACACAGAGCCAATCTAAGGACCATGGAAGGACCATGGAAGGACCACACCCCACATGTGTAGAATGCTCTCTGTGACAGCCTGAGCACGTCACATTCCACTGACTATCTTACATAAAAAAGGCTTTAGGACATTTCTGTTATGCAAAATTGTTAGTTCAACTAACATTTTTTTTTATTATTTTTTTTATTTGTCATGTTTTTATCATGTTGAATCTGTGTGAATTTCAATCTCAGTTTCTTGTTCTCAGCTGATAGGACTAGTGGTTGGTTGGGTTTTCTGCTGTCTGCTTCAAAGGGTATAGAGATGTTGAAAAGTATTATTCTGTATCCCTTGATTAAAATTAAGATGACTTGATTGATAACTGACTATTTGAGCTACTATTGCATTTCAGTGATTTCAGACTAATCTGCCTCCACATCAATCATTCATTTTTGTCCACACAACTGCTCTTTCTCTTTCTCTCTGTAAAATCTGACAAAATGGCCATGTCTTCAGTATTACACCCTAAAATGCCATCCCATCTGATTCACCATTAGTTGTAAGCAACTGATCTGTTGTACCTACTAAAATGGCCAACTGACCTTAATCAATCAATCAGGTTTATTTGTATGACACTTTTCAGCAACAATGCAGTTCAAAGTGCAAAGTGCTTTACATCATAAAAACATCATGAAGACATCACATAGTCAACAGTTATGAAAACTAGTAACAGACATTGCATTTGTTAAGCAACAAATCATTCATCAACATGCATCAAATATGTTGGTCAATGTTCAATTTATTATGGTACAAAAGCAACTCAACACACGTGGGTTTCTAGCCTTGATTTAAAGGAATGCAGTATTTCAGATGTTTTGCAGTTTTCTAGAAGTGTGTAAGTAAAAAGGAAGTTTGTTCACTTAAAATAACTTGAAATCCAAGCTGTGAGCTCTGATTCCAGCTCCATAGTCAGAAATGTGGCATTGTGGACACCAATGATACCAGTTTGTTTGTCAGGGGCCAGAATCCAAATCCTACTTTAAATTTTACCTGAAGCTGTTGACTAAGGATACATGTAAATATGGTTATATTATTATTTACGCTGGTAGTAATGACGTGGTTATGCCTGATTGGACAAGTGACTACATGTTTAGCAGATTTGAAGACATTGTCATTCAAATGCTGTGTGTCTATGTGGTGTCCTGAAAACAATGTGGTCTACACTGATATCTGGCAAACAACCAGGTCTGATCTGGACAAAGAGCATTCATCACACTTTGCAGTTTCCTGGAAGCCATAAATTACTAAATAAGCAGGATGAAGTGTAGACTTATAGGTAAGTTTCTTGCTTTAGAATATTATGCAATGTAAAGACACTTGAAGGAGAAGTGTTGAGTTTATTTATGTTTCCCCAGACAATATGGAAGAAGAAAGGTATTTTTTTCATATACTTGATGTGACACTGCTTGAACACCAGGTGGTGCTAAATATTTTAAGCAACTCTTGTGAAAAAATTTTTTGAAAATCAGGCTTGTTTGGTTAAATCCCAACTATTTTTCAATCACATCTCCACATTGTTTAGACAGATGACAAATTTAACTTTTCTAGTTCATTGCAATGAAACTTTGCTCAGGAGGCTGGGTCTAAGTTCTGCAGTCCGTCACTGCTAGGCATCATTGCATTAGTTTGGTGTAGAGTAATTTCATCTACTTATGTCAGGGACTTAACAAAAATGATAAAAGCACATGTGCTTGTCCTCTTTTTGATGAGGGTGGTAATCGTCTGTAGTGATTATGTGCATGTACTCCCCAGTAGTGACATCTGTACCATGATGTTTCTGTAGATGTTTATGTCACACTTCTACAAGCTGACCTTTTCATCTTCACCACCTTTAAAATATCGGACTGTAATCTTGAATATTTTCTCAGTTTTGGGGATTTTTTTTCTGTTTGCTGATCAAGACAGGTAAGCATGCTTTCTCTGTCTCTCACCATCTCCTTCTGTTTGGCTTCTATACAGACACACACACACACACACATATACACACACAATCCTCCTGTGCTGACTTCAAAAGGTGCTTTGATCAAAAATCTGGCACTCAGCTCTCCTGGATTCCCTTTCTTGGGTCTGTTATGTCTTTTACGTCTTTTTCTTCTATCAGTTTATGAGCTCCAGATCCACAGAGCTGTGTAGGCATTATGTTTGTATTGTATTTTAAGGCTTGCCACGCGGCAGCTGACCGCCGTGCATAAAGGTACAGCGGATCGAAATCATGTAACAAAGCAGAGCTAGAATGGAGACTCCGGGGTTTAATAACAGAAACTAAACTGTATTTAAAGAAGAGAAATGAATGAGGGCAAAAGAAAATTGGAAATTTGCATTTCATGAAAATATTAAAAAGTAATTATTTCACAGCAGAAGTGACATGAATGTAATGCAGCGGTATATGAGGGTGTGTAATAAATATATACCCCTGGGTGTAATCATGTGCATTATGTTACATGTACTTTTATTGTCCATTGAAATCCAGATTACACAAGCTAAAGGAGTGGGGAGCAGGGATGGGGCAGTGAGGATAGCTGTTGGGATATTATTCACATGAATGCACAGTATCACAGAAACAACTTAATCTACCCAAGTTTCTCCCCAAAGGAATGAATTATGAAGGCATTTATGAGTGTCCCATATATAGTGGTGTTTATTCTCAGTTTATGGCTGACAGAAGCAAGAGCTAGGAAGTCACTTTGAAACCTGTAAAAAGCGTGTTTTATTGCACTTGTGCAGCTCACACAGTTCCAGTTGGGTCACAAATGACTCCCTGAGGACCTGATTCCACAGCCATTCATAGATCCTTTATTTCCATAGGATATTTCTTCTCAAAAACACTGCCTCGGCTGTACAACATGTTTATAAACATGATTAATCACCTTCATAATTTGTTTTTTTTCCAACCCACGAGGAATATATTTTAAAGCCTGGAATAGATAGGACATCCATGGAACATGGTGCTATGGGATGATCTGAAGGGACTGATGCAAAATTTAAGGATGGAAATAAATATCAAAATTAAAAATGATTGAACATTTTTAAAGCTGTGGTCATTATGGTGAAGGGCACCATTATTACCAGTATCTCCATATTTACTTCTTCTGCCTCTCTAACATAGAACTTCCGATTACATTTCAAAATAAGAGCATAATCTCACTGCTTTAATAAGTGCTTTAATGAATTTCATAGTAATGATTTTTCATTGATATTTTAAGTAGAGAGGCTACATGTTGATACCTTATGCTTTATATTAAAAAACAAAATCTGTTTAGGTTACTGAAAAATTATGACACTGACAAGAAAACAAATAAGACTAATGTTACTTAAATTGACCTTGAAACAAAGAATGTTATCCTTAACTTCTTCTCTTCTTGTTAAACCTTTGAAAGCATTCACTGCAGATGAGTGAATGTTTTCATTGTTAAGATAAGATTTCTGAAAATAACCCTCTTTAACTCCTTGTACTATACTCATACATCCTACCTTTTCTTGTACTTTATTTATTTACCAAATAAACAAATATAATTTTCAATTATGGAGTTTTCTGTTCTATTTTCAATAGAATAATAATTGCTACTAAAATGTGTGCAGAGTACTGTAAGAAAGCAAAGTTGTAAAACCCAAAGAACAGCTCTCACTAACTGAGACTCGTGTCCTATTGATGACAGCAAAGAGCCTTACAAAAGGCTCTTACAAGAAAGGGTAGGCAAGAATACACTTGGCTTCAGACTATTCCTTTTTTGGTAAATTATGCATTTGTTTATTGTTATTTTTTGTTTGTTTGTTTGTTTCCTGTGTTTAATGTGGATAATTTACCAAAATAAAGTGATTGATTGATTGATTGACAAAAGAATCAAATAATTTGTGAATGTGACATCATCATTATCACTTTTTTTTACCCTCTCTGTTTTGGCAGTTTGTTCATAATTCAGGATGTGAAATCTTACAAATTACACTTAAAATGTATACCTCATGCCTAATAAATTAAACACTTTACTTTTAGTTTTGTAAATCCTACTGACCAGTTTCACAACTGTGTGACAATTACAATCAAAGACCTTCCCCTCAAGGCCTTTGATTGTGTGTGTCCTAAACTGAAGGTTTGGATTGGGTCCTGACGCTACTGTTACTCCCCAAACTATAAATATAAAGATTTTTTTTTAAAAATGTGTGAAAAATTATATTTTCTTGACAGTACTTTGAAGTTTTTTTTTGTCATAAATTAATTCATAACTAGTTACTTTCATTTGTGCAACAATAGGTTTGGTTTTGCTATGAATAACTATAAATAATTACTTAAGGCAACTATTACAAAACTAGTAATTTAGATCAAAATTAGCAAGTTGGGACGCCACCTGTTTAACGGAAAGAAAAAGTTTAGTATCAATTACTATTTATAAATACATTCTAAAAAAGTATAGAACCAATAAAAAATGAAATAACTCATAGAATGATATACAATAATGTCATGATTAAGGATGGGAGTTGATAAGAATTAATTGATACTGATTACATTATCAAACTCTTTTATTAATTCAATCTCATTGATTCTGTTATCGATTCTCATTGAATTAAGAAATAAACGGTTTCATTACAAATATGCAGCATGTCGTATTTAATTCAAATAAAATTAAAACTTAAGAACCTCTGTCAAATAATCATTTTACATGAAATGCAACTTTCTGCACAAGGTTTATATATAATATACAAGATACGTCAGAAAATATTTTGTAATTTATTAAATGTGACTGTAAGTGTTAATATGACAATTATTCAGTCAAAAGGGAGTTAACATTAATACAATAACCAGGATACGCGGGCGTTTAACGTTACCTGGGTGATTCATTGCAGGAGAGGCTGTGCTTGAAGCTCTCGCCCATCGAGAGTCACTGCTGTCGCTAAGCAAAGTATCAAACACTTGCATTTGTTCAAATCGATTGCATGCTGTGTTGTCAACTGTTGTGATTAAGGTTCTGAACATGTTGTAACTGGCTTTAGTGTTGTCTTTTTTGTGAAATGTAACCATATTTTGGAGCGCTTCTGCTGCGACACCATCTTGAATATTTTCAAAAGCAAAATGCAGAACGTGTACAATACATCATCACGCAAATATGATCAATTAAAACGTGGTCAATCATTTATTGTTTTTCTCTTTCTATCAAAACCTAGATGACAAAAGTCTTAAGTCTGGTGCTTTGGTCTCAACTAAACTTTTTTCTGAAGGACATTTTTGTTTACAGAGACTTATTAATTTATTAATTTGTTGTTTCTGTTGTTTTGTTTAATTATTTTGGATATTTTAAATGTCTTCTGGTTCCAGTGTTAAATGTTCAATAGAATTTAAAATTTAAGAGGGTGCACTTACATTATCATGATATTACGATTACATTAATTGAAAATGTATCAAAACAACAACATTATCGTTTACCACTATAACTGTTGGAGCAATTTATCATCCAGCAAAATTTGTTATCTAACAGGCCTACAAATACATCACACATTACTGGAACTGATAAGCAGAATTGTTAAGGTGCTTGAAAGTTACTACTTCAAGGAATTGAACCAGTGAGAACTAAACAATTAAAGACAAAAATAACTGAAACTTGTACAAATTGATTTGTTAAGCAGCTTTCCACATTAACTTGTATATAATGTAGTTCTAAAAGAATAAACTTACATTAGCTTGAGTTGCTGAAGGAACTGTACATCACACAGTGATACATTTTTCATTACCTGCATTCATCAGCAAAGTAGCAAAGTGGCGGGCACAGTTTCTGTTTCTCCATTCAGGGGAGAACTGTTTTGCTCCACAAGTCGCTCAGTTTTATATATGACTTGGATCAGTCCTACTGGGACATCGAAGCACGGAGACAGCCTTTGGAGAAAATCCTTCCTTCCTCCCTGTGATTTAAGGGAGTTGTAAGAAGATCAAAGCTTCGGTCGCGGTCCCTGTAGTCTCTGCTGTTTAGGAGTGGAGAGTCGGGGGTGCTGGGAAATGAATGACCCCAGGGAATAAGCCAAACAAGCGGACTAAGGCTCTCAAAAACACACGGTAAGGTAACTGCACATCAGTAGCTGTGCAGTCTGTCCCTCTCTGAGTGAGGGTGTGTGGTTGTCAAACAGAGCTTCATGTGGTGTATGTGTGT
>NW_006800030.1:1111186-1173436 GCF_000485575.1 Poecilia formosa | reverse complement strand
AGTCCGAGGCCAAGACCGATCTCGAGTACTACAACACTGTGGATTGGCATTTTAAAACAACACGATTTCCATTGCGTTCGCCTAATTTAAGTCTGTAGGTATGAGAAGAATGAGTTTCAACATTAACACAATATCATTATTAACATTTTGTGTGGTTTGTTGAAATATTTTATCAACAGGTGGGAAGGATAACGATAATAAAATCCCACAAACTTACCTCTGTCTGTCAAAGCTACATTTTCTTGCTATTAGCATACGATTTCATCCAATAATTACTTTTCTACTACTTATTTTATATTGGAAAGAAATAATTTAATATTCTACTTGTAAAAGCAAGGACTTATTTTTCCAATTAAAGGGACCCTAAATTAAGATGAGCATTAAAACTGTGATATCAGGACAAGTCACACCTAGAATGATTTGTTTAAATGTGGATGTATACAGGTAATTTAAACAGCCTTTGTTCGGTGAAATCTTTTCTCCACTTAAAATAAAGAATTTTTTTCTCTCCATGATTAGGATTAAAATATCTTTTGTTTTTATGTCTTGTTATATCATTACATCCCTACTTGCAGAAGAAGCAATAAACAAGTGAAGTCTTTAATTTAAAACTGATTTTTTTTAACTCAGATGGCGATTTTAAGACTTGTGTTTGAAGGTATGCTTGGATAAAAATGGTCTCTCTTCTGTGAGGGTGGATCGAACATTGACTGAAATAGTTCTTTGCAGTATTGTCATAAGGAGCTAGTGTTTTATCATTAATATTTAACAGCGCTTCCTGGTGCCTTGTTTAAATGTGCTACACTAAATTTTATACAATTTTATTGAAAATAAATCCAGTTATGACCAGGTTCTAATGCAGTCCAACATAACAAAAACATACAACTAACTACAATTAAAGCCTTAGCTAATGTGCAGATTTAGTGTGTCAAAACCCCCAAGACCTTCTTGAACTGACCAGATCTTGGTAATTAAATCAAGGATTTTTGAACTGATCATCTGCAACTGCGAGCACCTCTGTATAAGCCAGAGTTTGGTCAGTCTTCAGGTCTGGAACATGCTTCTGTCGACACAGCCATGGCAGAAAGACATTAGCAAAGACCTTCAAAAAGCAAATGATGGTGCCCATCAAACTTTAGAGGGTAATAAAATCATTTGGAAACAATTCTGAGTCATGCTGTGGTCAGAAGGATTACTCAGGAAGCAACTTCTCAAGAATAACTGCCAGTCCTCTCAGGATTGGAAGACTCACCATTTTCGTCTGGGCTCAGAATGTGAGGAGCTCAGAGAAACGGCAGAAAACCTTTTAGAACCTTCTCAGTGTGTAGTACAATAAGGAAATGGATGAACAACACTGCAGGCATTTTTTTTTCGGGGGGAAAAAAACCCAAGAAAGAATCTAGTACAATAAAAAAGAAAAACAGAGCAATACTGAGGCCAGTAAATTTGAACAATTTGGCAAGAATTAAAACAACAAAAATCAGTAGGAAGACATAAACTAGTGTGGAGGCACAAGTCCATTTAAATGAATTTGGACGTGGTTGAATAGTTTATTTTTCTCACAATTTAGTTCAGAAAGTACAACTCATTATAGAGAATTAATGCACATATATTCTGTGTTTCTGCCAGTTAATTTTGTGGTTTACAGCCAACTAAAATGCCCAAATTCTGTTTAGCAGGCAATTTGAAAACTACATGAACACAATAAGAATAAGGATATTAACACATCAATATTCTGTACATGCAGAACCACAATCATGGTAAAAACTGCTGGTTTGATGGTTGTCCAGCAGGCAGCCACTGACACAGTTCACAAAGGAGGAGAAGCCACAAAACGTCACAGTAAAGAGGCAGGCTGGTAGCACAGTTCTCTATCCAAGCACATCAGTGGAAGGAAACAGGGATGAAAGCAGCTTTCAGATCATCATGTTGAAAAACATTCAAAAGTGAGCGGGAGCATTACAAAGCAGCTGGAGTCACAGCTTTAAGACCAACCACACACACGTATCCAGAACACACACTACCACTGCAACATTCATTGTTTTAAGCCACTGCTGAACCAGAGAAGAAAAAGATCTGAGCTACTGCTCAGTACTTCTGTTTGGAGTTTAACTAATAAATACAGAATGTTGCATGAAATAAACAATTGTTTATATAAGTGCATAAATAATTTGTTTAATAGAAATTAATTTACAAGTACAAATTGATTATAGATGATAATGCACATAATTGATTCAATTATTTTATGGTTCTTGTTCCTGCAGTGGGACATGTAATGATTTTATCTGTCAAACTCACATATCAAAGTTGAGAGTCAGAGAATCAGAGAGTCAGAGAACCAGGCTAAACTAGAAAGTTTAGCCTGTTTA
The DNA here is from genome assembly GCF_000485575.1 of Poecilia formosa. Lineage (NCBI taxonomy): Eukaryota > Metazoa > Chordata > Actinopteri > Cyprinodontiformes > Poeciliidae > Poecilia > Poecilia formosa. The sequence continues at coordinate 1,171,067 of NW_006800030.1, read as the reverse complement.
GCCAATTAGACAACCTAAAGCAGGAGATTGTCATCCAGACTATATGAGGACTGACTGTAACGCTGGTGGAGTTGAGTTGTTATTGAAGTCAAACTTATGTCCACTATAGTCACCCGTTTCAAGGAGGCACCTTCATTTGTTCACCAATGAGTCCAAACCTTAAAGTTCATTAAACAAAACATAAAAGTTATATAATGAAAAAACAGAAAATCTTTAAATTTCTGAAAGCCTAACAACACAATATAATACATAATAATTTAAACATTACAGGTATGCTGTTATTATTAGAATGTCATAAAAAACATCCCCTACCAACCATTTGTAAGACAATAAATTCATAAATCTGGGAAGTGTCTTGAGGTTCTTTAGTAAGGTGAGTATTAGAAATAAATTCTTCTATAAAAAGTCAATTTTTTTTTCAATTTTTATCCTTATCTATTACACACACAAAACATATCTTTATTTATTATACACATAAAACATGTAACTACATATAGTTTCCCTTTAGCTTGTTTTGCAGTCTATTTTATTTATTTATTTTATTTATTTACCATTTGCATTAGTTCAATAAAAGGCTAAATAATCTAGAATGTTGTCAACAGGAAGACGAGAGCCACAGTTCCAACAGTATCCATCGTTGTAGCTCTGACACTGTACAGAACATGGACACATTTCAGGAAGCCACATTTTTGCATTTTAAATCTTTTTATTTTTTTTTACTGGTCTCTTATGTAACATTTCATATTGTGAGAAAATAAATTCTGTCTTTTTGTCAGCTGTAAGCCACAATCACCAAGGATAACAGAAATAGAGATTTATCATCACTACATGTGAGTTTCATTGAATTATTGAGCTATATCAACTTTTCAGTGTTATTCTACACAATTGAGCTGCACCTGGATTTCGTTATATTTATGTTCTCGGTTCCTCCGGTCAGCTGAACAGAAACTGCTGCAGGTAGAAAGTCTAGGAGGAATCTCAGAGGGAGCAGGGCCGTCTGACTGCTGCCCCTCAGCTGGGGAAGAAACTACCTGCACTTTAGAAAGGCTCCTTCACTACCTGCCTTTAAGACTCACCATAAAATACATTTTTATTCTTCAGCTTCCAACATCAGCAACACTTTGTTTATCCTTTCTTGTTTTAATTGGTTCCATTGTATCTAGTCTTTGATGGTTCTTATGTCATAATTGTATTTTTTTTTGTTTGCAGTTTGCAATTATGTGCAGCACTTTGTTTCAGCCGTGATTGTTTTAACGTGTTTTATAAAGTAGTTGTGGAGTGGAGGAGTACAGAAGTGCATTGGAGAAAGCCTCATATATCCAGTTAAAAAAATAAAAATAAAAAATAAAAAAAACATGTTAAACTATCAGGCTCGGTGGTGGAGGAATAGGGATCTGGGCTTGTTTGGCAGACACATTGCCAATCAAGCAAATTCAGCAGCAGCATTTCAAGAGTCAGATCATCTGATAGTTCAGAGGTTTTTGACCAGAAATAAGCCTTGCAAAAAAACAACGATCAACAAAAAGACTAAAAATAAGGAGATCAGGGATTTTAGGATGCATGTCACAGTTTCATCTGACTGCAGAAACCCCAGAGATCTGCACAAAAATGATTCTATGATGAACTGAATTGTGAAGAAACAACTGGTCTAAATTTCCTCTGCAACATTTGGTAGAAGAGACAACGCCTTGCAGAAGGAAGTTCAACTGAAAGCATTTCAGTTTGTTTACTTTTTGCTCCAATTCGAGGTGTTTAATATCATCATATAATTTGAGTCACATAATTTGAAAACTTGTGATGAAACATATGGTTTATTTTGATATTATGTCAAACCTGAAAAAGTAACAGGCTTTACATTGTTTTTTCAGTGAGTGTGAATATCCTTGACCCCAGCATGAATTAGGCTGCCTTGCTGCATTTAAATAGTAAGGTCCAAACTCTAAGAATTATATTAGGGGACCCAAGAATTCCCAATAGACCAAACACTTTTGTGTGACGGCAAAAATAAACTCAAGGCGGTCAGCATCTCTGACTATTGAAATCAGTGTAAAAATAGCACAAGCAGAAACTTGGGACCAGTAGAGAGGCTTTTGTTTGGGCCTTTGGAGAAAATGTTCTCATTTTAAGTGAGAATGTGGAGCACAGCTTTGGGATGATAATTTTAATGCAACATTAAAACAGTTACACATGCAGAGTTGGACTCTGTTATACTTACAGAAAACTAAACATGTATGAAGATGAATGGGAAAGATAAAAAAAGACTGCTGCCTAATAGTTCATCCCTGAAGAACCTGTGCAACAAATTACACTTAAAAACATGATAAAAACAGGCTGGTGCACATTCACAGCATACACAGAAAGGTTTCATGCATCACAGAAATGTGTGTGTGTGTGTGTGTGTGTGTGTGTGTGTGTGTGTGTGTGTATGAGCGGCCTGCAACTACTGTCTTAACATATTGTGTTTCATTATTTTATATAGCTCATTACATGCAACTGCTTCCCCCAATTGCAGTACTAAAAAAAGATCATTTTGAGAAACTTTTGCAATCACTTTAAATGAGCATCTGTGCCAAAACTGCGAGTGATTTGGGCTGGCAGCCTTCCTGAAAGCATAACTGGAAAAAAAAAAAAAAAAGTGGAGAGAAAAGAGAGAAAAAAAAATGAAAACTGTTTTATGAGCAGCTTTCCTCACTCTGCTGGAGCACATTGTGCTCCGTTTTCCCATGACTGAAGCAGCAGGGACCTGAGCTTATCATGAAGGCATAAACGATTTCCACTTAAAAATACCAGTTTACACTTCGCTCCACACTGGAACTGGAACGCCAAGTAGAGAGAGACACATCTAAGAAACGGCTATCTTTACACTTTGTAAGCAAAGCATGAATTATGAAAAACAGAAGCACGATTCGCCTGCAGCGGTTAATTAGAAATGGGTGAACAGGAAAAAAACAACAAGACAAGAGTCCTTTGCGGTGGGTCGACTTGGTAATTATTTGTGCTCTGGTGTGAAGAGTCTGAGGACAGGATCAGGAACAAAACACCCTCTACCAGACAAAATGTGCTTCTGTATTGCCTACACCACATTGTGTCTGTGAGTGTGTGTTTGGCCCGTATTCCAGAAAATCAGCATGGTTAAACTAACCTATAAACATTTTGCTAAGCTTGGCTGAAAATTGTACCAGGCTATGAAAGTCCAAAGTTAGAATAAACCACTTTTGACAACCTGCTTTAAATTCCTGAGTGATGGGAATTTGATTCCCGGATCAGAGTGTACGGAGGAGCCACATCAAGCATTAGAGTGAAAAAACAACTGACTAATAACTGAACCTTTACTGTGTGTTAATGGATGTGGATGTTTTTATTTGAATAAAAACTGATATTCTCAGGAAAATCAACTGGATAAAGCAGAGCTCTGGATTGTCCTATGGTTCAGAAAACAGCTTTGTGTTTTTAAAACTAAAAATGAAATGGGAACAATGTTTGGTTTAGCACTTCAAGTGTCTCGCTAAAGCATCCATGATACATGAACTTTTTCACAGAGTCAGAGTCACTTTACTTGCTCAATACACGGATATATTGAAATGGTTTGTTTTAAACCATTCCATCGTAGCTCTAGCTGTCAGGCTATTCTTGTTAGTCTATTGTTGACTCTATCTAGTTTTCCACTATGAGAGCCTGTACGTAACTCTATCCAGTTTTCAAAACTTGTTCAGAAAAAGTCATCTTCTCCCAGCCAGATGCTGTTTAATGTTCTCTAACAAACCTCTGAGGCCTTCACAGAACAGCTGGGTTCATACTGAGATTAAACTGCACACAGATGGAACCTTTACTGACTGAAAAACTTCTAGAGGCAGCTGATTGTACTGAATTTGATTTTGGGGTATTACAGTAAAGGGAGCAAAATATATGGTCTGATTAACCTGTCAGAATTTTTGGTTAAAAAAAAATCTGAATTTTTCTTTCAATTTCTATATGTAGCTTTGATTTAATTTATCCATAATAAAACAAATAAACAGTTAATGTAATGAGACAAAATGATAAAATGTTTAAGAAGTGTGGATACTTTTGGACTCGGTGTATGTTTTCCTTCAGGGCCCCTTCATATTAAACACAGATCTTCACTGGACTGAACAATGAAAAATATTTTTGCTGTTAGTTTGTAGTCAGGCAGACATTAACAATCAGTTTGAAACACTTTGCAAACCATTTATCTGCTTATTTTCAATTAACATCCCACCTGTGATTAACATTATGTTTGACATTTAAAACCTTCCCAGAATAAGATATTACTCTGTATATAGGAAATGACACCCAGGTTTAGTGTAGGGTACAATACCTAAATGTAGCTGGGACCTTAAATATCTGGTTTATATGTTTAAAACCATGGAGTAATGTACATATGGTACACATTTCTCGTTTCCAGGAACATTAAAATGTTTTGTCTTTCAAGCTGGGCTCTTGAATCCCAAAATGGGTTTGGCAAGAAAAAAACACAGTGCATCCATACTTCACATAGTTACCATGTGTTAGGACTGGGTAAACATACCCTCCTAAGAAGTGGATCTCTGTGGGATCTGCTTTATTCTCTGTGGAACTGCTTCCACGTTCGCATTTTGTGAATTTACAAGCAGCTAACAATAAATAGAGCAAGGGTCAGCATCTCTCTACTCTTTTATGCTCATGTACACATGGAGCTCCGCATCCTGTCCTGACTGACGCTCTGTTCTCCCAGCCCAGCTTTCCCAGGGGAGGAGGGGTGCCAGCCAGGCGGGGTGCCGAGGGCTTTCAGGTCTCAGGTTAGGTGTCTGAGTCAGAATCTGCAAAGGACGCCAGATACGTTGGCCAGATGTACCTAGACTCATATAAAGTGCTGCGATGAAGACTTTATTAGAAAGAGGCCATTCTTAACAACTCCTGACAGGCAATATAGAAACACTGGGCCCAGTAAAGTTTAAGATGCAGGAACAGTGCCAAAAGTCTGCATAAGATCAGCCCTCCAAATACATTTAATATCTTCTTTGAACTTCAGAATGGGTTCCAAAGTCTGCAGACAGAACTGAGACATTAATAACAACCAGCCGCATGGCTAACATGTCACCGCCATATTCTCACATACAGTTAACCAGGACTTGAAGGGCTGTTCCTTTTTATCATGACTGACTTTACAAATTAGAGGCCAAAATAGAAGCAGGAGTGTTTTTCTCTCTGTTTTCACTTGATGAACAAAGGGCTGAGTCATGCATAATGTCAAGTGAAACTGCAGACAGGTACACAACTACAACATTATTGCTCCCTTTGGAGTTAGGCCTCCGTTTGGAAAAAAGCCTTTATTAGTTTTTCCTAAACTGCAACTTCTGAAAATATGATTTTAATTTTAGCTAACAGCAAAATCCTATCAGGTACTCTACACATAAGGGCATCACAGTAAATTACAAGATCATTGAAAGATTGATTTATTTTAGCAATTCAGTCAAAAAAGTGAAAATTTAATTATATAGATTTATTAGTCACAAAGTATTACATGACACATGTTTATTTATTTTAATGTGTATGATTATTGACTACTGTTAATGAAAATCCAAAATTAATTTTCTCAGAAAAGTAGAATATTACATAAGACAAACAGTTTTATGGCTTAAGCAATGATAAATAAAAGTGCTGACTTGTCAGCTGTCCAGCACCGAAAACAATGAGGTTAAGTCAAGGAAGGTCCTTGTTGATAAAGCTGACTGTTAGTAATGCATTAGTGTATCCAAGTGATTTCACAGAAAATTAAGTGGAAGGTAAATATGTCACAAAGAGGCCTACCAGCAGCATAGATAATGTAGCATCCTGCTACTGGGAATTCCAGTGTTTGTCCTTTAACAAACACACTCTTCACCAACTGTACAAAGTCAGTGTGAACGGCTGCTGTAATATCACACAGTAATGTCAATACCAAACCTGTAATGTAACAAAGAGTTAGGGAGATAAAACATGCAGGTCCATCTCAGTCCATGCATCCATTTTCAGCACCTTTCTCCCATGTTCTCAACGGTGGAGGGGGAGGGTGGGGGGACGACAGGGACAGTGGCGCATACTTTTGACCTAGGCTGTCTTAAAGAAACAGCACACAATTATGATTGTTGCAATAACCACACAGCAACCTAGCTCATTTAAGAATTTAAGGGATATCTGCAAGCTGTGGATTGCAGATGGAGTCAGACCGTTGAGAGTCTCCACACAGACATGAACCACAACAGTCACATTAACTGTGTTAAGAACCCTCAACCAGAAACAATAATATAAGTGTGGGCTAAAGAGAGAAAGGAGTTGACTGTTACTCAATTCTCTGTGGAGATCACAAAATACTTCATTCCTTCTTTTTTTTTTGATCCTTTGCTCTTTCTCCTGTTTTCCACTAGTTCACTAAAGGATACCATGAAACTGGCTAGCAAAGATCAGAGGGTTTGATTCTGCTGTATTTACAGCTGAACTTATAAATATGAAATGAGTTGTACTGTGAAAATGTTGCACTTGAGTAACTGAATAAGCATTTTCATACATAGTGTTGCATGACCAGACTCTAGAGATTCAGATATATGTCACATAGTTAAAATGTTCAGGTACTCTCAAAATACCAAAAATCTTTATTCAATATTTTTTGTCCCACAACTAATTCTAAAAGCACAAGAAGTATGCAAGCTGCTGTAACACACATTTTAACTGCTTACCTTGTCTTATTGAGAAATTTTTTACACCACTTGGTCTCCATAATGAAAATCAATATGGCTGGCCAATGTGGTGGTGCCTGTTCACATTTTGCAAGTTCTGCTGATAACATATAACACAGTTTAAAACAGAGCCACTTATGTACAAAGCAGCTTTACATTCTGAGTTAAACCTATTGTCCTAAAATTAACCCAGTTCTTAGTAATTCATTTTTTTATGCATAAAAATAAGTAGTTCATGATGTTATGCATCAGCATATCTCTGAGGTTCTAGTACATTATGTGATAAACTGCCTCCGGTGTTTGGTGAGCTATCTCTCGTCCTCTTTGTTCGCATAAACAATATTTAACCTGTTTCCATTAACATGTTTTGCTGCTGTAGTCATAATCAAAATGAGTTTGAAACTTGAAACAAAAAGCAGCCTATTATGACTTTGTATCTTTTATTGTGTCGTTCCTCCATGCATTCAGTCTTCCTTGTTTAACACATTTCTCATTCTGGTAATCATGTCATGACAAATCAACATTTAAGTAAATTTAAAACATATGTGTTGTTGTATTAGCTATTAAGCTGCAGCTTTATTCCTCAGCTTCTCCTTATTGTACCCAACTGGACTCACTAATAGGAACAACTCAGCACAATCAGTTTTAGTGTTTAGGGTATAGAAATGACATTTTGTTGTTAATGGGATAATTTAGATATTTTGGTGTTAATGTCTGTAAAGTCATCAGTAATATTTCTCTCACTTACAAACAGCGATAATTTCAAATTGTGTTTGAAGAAAAGTGGACAGATTTTAATAGCAGGGGAAGGCTAACGGCTAGCTGGTTTAAACTGTTTAAAGCAAAGCAAACTGTTTTCTTTATTTCAGCACTATAGTAGAGGATGTTATCTAAATGTATATTTTACCAGAGGTAGTTAGGATTGTCACTATTTTCTCAACTGAGTAGCATCTGTGTTAGATTAAAGTTTTACTACTTCAGGCAGAGTATGAATGACTCTGCCTGATCGGCTGATCGACTTTCATTTTATCAGTCCACTCTCAGCTTAACAAGACCAGAGAAAACTTTGGTGAAAAGCTTTGAGATGTGGAGCAGCATTGCAGATGCTACATACTGTGGTGTTCCATATGTTAGAGTTTTTTGGTAGTTTTCCGTGAAAAGATAAGCAGGTATAGACAATGGATGGATAATGCAACAGCGTCGGTCTGTGACTTTCTTGGGGGTCTTATTTACATCCCGCCGCAACAATTTAGCTGACCTTAATATTTCCTGTGTTTTATTTTGGTCATTATTGTTACAATTAGTNATTTTAAGACTTGTGTTTGAAGGTATGCTTGGATAAAAATGGTCTCTCTTCTGTGAGGGTGGATCGAACATTGACTGAAATAGTTCTTTGCAGTATTGTCATAAGGAGCTAGTGTTTTATCATTAATATTTAACAGCGCTTCCTGGTGCCTTGTTTAAATGTGCTACACTAAATTTTATACAATTTTATTGAAAATAAATCCAGTTATGACCAGGTTCTAATGCAGTCCAACATAACAAAAACATACAACTAACTACAATTAAAGCCTTAGCTAATGTGCAGATTTAGTGTGTCAAAACCCCCAAGACCTTCTTGAACTGACCAGATCTTGGTAATTAAATCAAGGATTTTTGAACTGATCATCTGCAACTGCGAGCACCTCTGTATAAGCCAGAGTTTGGTCAGTCTTCAGGTCTGGAACATGCTTCTGTCGACACAGCCATGGCAGAAAGACATTAGCAAAGACCTTCAAAAAGCAAATGATGGTGCCCATCAAACTTTAGAGGGTAATAAAATCATTTGGAAACAATTCTGAGTCATGCTGTGGTCAGAAGGATTACTCAGGAAGCAACTTCTCAAGAATAACTGCCAGTCCTCTCAGGATTGGAAGACTCACCATTTTCGTCTGGGCTCAGAATGTGAGGAGCTCAGAGAAACGGCAGAAAACCTTTTAGAACCTTCTCAGTGTGTAGTACAATAAGGAAATGGATGAACAACACTGCAGGCATTTTTTTTTCGGGGGGAAAAAAACCCAAGAAAGAATCTAGTACAATAAAAAAGAAAAACAGAGCAATACTGAGGCCAGTAAATTTGAACAATTTGGCAAGAATTAAAACAACAAAAATCAGTAGGAAGACATAAACTAGTGTGGAGGCACAAGTCCATTTAAATGAATTTGGACGTGGTTGAATAGTTTATTTTTCTCACAATTTAGTTCAGAAAGTACAACTCATTATAGAGAATTAATGCACATATATTCTGTGTTTCTGCCAGTTAATTTTGTGGTTTACAGCCAACTAAAATGCCCAAATTCTGTTTAGCAGGCAATTTGAAAACTACATGAACACAATAAGAATAAGGATATTAACACATCAATATTCTGTACATGCAGAACCACAATCATGGTAAAAACTGCTGGTTTGATGGTTGTCCAGCAGGCAGCCACTGACACAGTTCACAAAGGAGGAGAAGCCACAAAACGTCACAGTAAAGAGGCAGGCTGGTAGCACAGTTCTCTATCCAAGCACATCAGTGGAAGGAAACAGGGATGAAAGCAGCTTTCAGATCATCATGTTGAAAAACATTCAAAAGTGAGCGGGAGCATTACAAAGCAGCTGGAGTCACAGCTTTAAGACCAACCACACACACGTATCCAGAACACACACTACCACTGCAACATTCATTGTTTTAAGCCACTGCTGAACCAGAGAAGAAAAAGATCTGAGCTACTGCTCAGTACTTCTGTTTGGAGTTTAACTAATAAATACAGAATGTTGCATGAAATAAACAATTGTTTATATAAGTGCATAAATAATTTGTTTAATAGAAATTAATTTACAAGTACAAATTGATTATAGATGATAATGCACATAATTGATTCAATTATTTTATGGTTCTTGTTCCTGCAGTGGGACATGTAATGATTTTATCTGTCAAACTCACATATCAAAGTTGAGAGTCAGAGCTGTGGGCGGGGCTTACACTGATAAGCCCCGCCCAGAGAACCAGGCTAAACTAGAAAGTTTAGCCTGTTTAGCCAATTAGACAACCTAAAGCAGGAGATTGTCATCCAGACTATATGAGGACTGACTGTAACGCTGGTGGAGTTGAGTTGTTATTGAAGTCAAACTTATGTCCACTATAGTCACCCGTTTCAAGGAGGCACCTTCATTTGTTCACCAATGAGTCCAAACCTTAAAGTTCATTAAACAAAACATAAAAGTTATATAATGAAAAAACAGAAAATCTTTAAATTTCTGAAAGCCTAACAACACAATATAATACATAATAATTTAAACATTACAGGTATGCTGTTATTATTAGAATGTCATAAAAAACATCCCCTACCAACCATTTGTAAGACAATAAATTCATAAATCTGGGAAGTGTCTTGAGGTTCTTTAGTAAGGTGAGTATTAGAAATAAATTCTTCTATAAAAAGTCAATTTTTTTTTCAATTTTTATCCTTATCTATTACACACACAAAACATATCTTTATTTATTATACACATAAAACATGTAACTACATATAGTTTCCCTTTAGCTTGTTTTGCAGTCTATTTTATTTATTTATTTTATTTATTTACCATTTGCATTAGTTCAATAAAAGGCTAAATAATCTAGAATGTTGTCAACAGGAAGACGAGAGCCACAGTTCCAACAGTATCCATCGTTGTAGCTCTGACACTGTACAGAACATGGACACATTTCAGGAAGCCACATTTTTGCATTTTAAATCTTTTTATTTTTTTTTACTGGTCTCTTATGTAACATTTCATATTGTGAGAAAATAAATTCTGTCTTTTTGTCAGCTGTAAGCCACAATCACCAAGGATAACAGAAATAGAGATTTATCATCACTACATGTGAGTTTCATTGAATTATTGAGCTATATCAACTTTTCAGTGTTATTCTACACAATTGAGCTGCACCTGGATTTCGTTATATTTATGTTCTCGGTTCCTCCGGTCAGCTGAACAGAAACTGCTGCAGGTAGAAAGTCTAGGAGGAATCTCAGAGGGAGCAGGGCCGTCTGACTGCTGCCCCTCAGCTGGGGAAGAAACTACCTGCACTTTAGAAAGGCTCCTTCACTACCTGCCTTTAAGACTCACCATAAAATACATTTTTATTCTTCAGCTTCCAACATCAGCAACACTTTGTTTATCCTTTCTTGTTTTAATTGGTTCCATTGTATCTAGTCTTTGATGGTTCTTATGTCATAATTGTATTTTTTTTTGTTTGCAGTTTGCAATTATGTGCAGCACTTTGTTTCAGCCGTGATTGTTTTAACGTGTTTTATAAAGTAGTTGTGGAGTGGAGGAGTACAGAAGTGCATTGGAGAAAGCCTCATATATCCAGTTAAAAAAATAAAAATAAAAAATAAAAAAAACATGTTAAACTATCAGGCTCGGTGGTGGAGGAATAGGGATCTGGGCTTGTTTGGCAGACACATTGCCAATCAAGGAAATTCAGCAGCAGCATTTCAAGAGTCAGATCATCTGATAGTTCAGAGGTTTTTGACCAGAAATAAGCCTTGCAAAAAAACAACGATCAACAAAAAGACTAAAAATAAGGAGATCAGGGATTTTAGGATGCATGTCACAGTTTCATCTGACTGCAGAAACCCCAGAGATCTGCACAAAAATGATTCTATGATGAACTGAATTGTGAAGAAACAACTGGTCTAAATTTCCTCTGCAACATTTGGTAGAAGAGACAACGCCTTGCAGAAGGAAGTTCAACTGAAAGCATTTCAGTTTGTTTACTTTTTGCTCCAATTCGAGGTGTTTAATATCATCATATAATTTGAGTCACATAATTTGAAAACTTGTGATGAAACATATGGTTTATTTTGATATTATGTCAAACCTGAAAAAGTAACAGGCTTTACATTGTTTTTTCAGTGAGTGTGAATATCCTTGACCCCAGCATGAATTAGGCTGCCTTGCTGCATTTAAATAGTAAGGTCCAAACTCTAAGAATTATATTAGGGGACCCAAGAATTCCCAATAGACCAAACACTTTTGTGTGACGGCAAAAATAAACTCAAGGCGGTCAGCATCTCTGACTATTGAAATCAGTGTAAAAATAGCACAAGCAGAAACTTGGGACCAGTAGAGAGGCTTTTGTTTGGGCCTTTGGAGAAAATGTTCTCATTTTAAGTGAGAATGTGGAGCACAGCTTTGGGATGATAATTTTAATGCAACATTAAAACAGTTACACATGCAGAGTTGGACTCTGTTATACTTACAGAAAACTAAACATGTATGAAGATGAATGGGAAAGATAAAAAAAGACTGCTGCCTAATAGTTCATCCCTGAAGAACCTGTGCAACAAATTACACTTAAAAACATGATAAAAACAGGCTGGTGCACATTCACAGCATACACAGAAAGGTTTCATGCATCACAGAAATGTGTGTGTGTGTGTGTGTGTGTGTGTGTGTGTGTGTGTGTGTGTATGAGCGGCCTGCAACTACTGTCTTAACATATTGTGTTTCATTATTTTATATAGCTCATTACATGCAACTGCTTCCCCCAATTGCAGTACTAAAAAAAGATCATTTTGAGAAACTTTTGCAATCACTTTAAATGAGCATCTGTGCCAAAACTGCGAGTGATTTGGGCTGGCAGCCTTCCTGAAAGCATAACTGGAAAAAAAAAAAAAAAAGTGGAGAGAAAAGAGAGAAAAAAAAATGAAAACTGTTTTATGAGCAGCTTTCCTCACTCTGCTGGAGCACATTGTGCTCCGTTTTCCCATGACTGAAGCAGCAGGGACCTGAGCTTATCATGAAGGCATAAACGATTTCCACTTAAAAATACCAGTTTACACTTCGCTCCACACTGGAACTGGAACGCCAAGTAGAGAGAGACACATCTAAGAAACGGCTATCTTTACACTTTGTAAGCAAAGCATGAATTATGAAAAACAGAAGCACGATTCGCCTGCAGCGGTTAATTAGAAATGGGTGAACAGGAAAAAAACAACAAGACAAGAGTCCTTTGCGGTGGGTCGACTTGGTAATTATTTGTGCTCTGGTGTGAAGAGTCTGAGGACAGGATCAGGAACAAAACACCCTCTACCAGACAAAATGTGCTTCTGTATTGCCTACACCACATTGTGTCTGTGAGTGTGTGTTTGGCCCGTATTCCAGAAAATCAGCATGGTTAAACTAACCTATAAACATTTTGCTAAGCTTGGCTGAAAATTGTACCAGGCTATGAAAGTCCAAAGTTAGAATAAACCACTTTTGACAACCTGCTTTAAATTCCTGAGTGATGGGAATTTGATTCCCGGATCAGAGTGTACGGAGGAGCCACATCAAGCATTAGAGTGAAAAAACAACTGACTAATAACTGAACCTTTACTGTGTGTTAATGGATGTGGATGTTTTTATTTGAATAAAAACTGATATTCTCAGGAAAATCAACTGGATAAAGCAGAGCTCTGGATTGTCCTATGGTTCAGAAAACAGCTTTGTGTTTTTAAAACTAAAAATGAAATGGGAACAATGTTTGGTTTAGCACTTCAAGTGTCTCGCTAAAGCATCCATGATACATGAACTTTTTCACAGAGTCAGAGTCACTTTACTTGCTCAATACACGGATATATTGAAATGGTTTGTTTTAAACCATTCCATCGTAGCTCTAGCTGTCAGGCTATTCTTGTTAGTCTATTGTTGACTCTATCTAGTTTTCCACTATGAGAGCCTGTACGTAACTCTATCCAGTTTTCAAAACTTGTTCAGAAAAAGTCATCTTCTCCCAGCCAGATGCTGTTTAATGTTCTCTAACAAACCTCTGAGGCCTTCACAGAACAGCTGGGTTCATACTGAGATTAAACTGCACACAGATGGAACCTTTACTGACTGAAAAACTTCTAGAGGCAGCTGATTGTACTGAATTTGATTTTGGGGTATTACAGTAAAGGGAGCAAAATATATGGTCTGATTAACCTGTCAGAATTTTTGGTTAAAAAAAAATCTGAATTTTTCTTTCAATTTCTATATGTAGCTTTGATTTAATTTATCCATAATAAAACAAATAAACAGTTAATGTAATGAGACAAAATGATAAAATGTTTAAGAAGTGTGGATACTTTTGGACTCGGTGTATGTTTTCCTTCAGGGCCCCTTCATATTAAACACAGATCTTCACTGGACTGAACAATGAAAAATATTTTTGCTGTTAGTTTGTAGTCAGGCAGACATTAACAATCAGTTTGAAACACTTTGCAAACCATTTATCTGCTTATTTTCAATTAACATCCCACCTGTGATTAACATTATGTTTGACATTTAAAACCTTCCCAGAATAAGATATTACTCTGTATATAGGAAATGACACCCAGGTTTAGTGTAGGGTACAATACCTAAATGTAGCTGGGACCTTAAATATCTGGTTTATATGTTTAAAACCATGGAGTAATGTACATATGGTACACATTTCTCGTTTCCAGGAACATTAAAATGTTTTGTCTTTCAAGCTGGGCTCTTGAATCCCAAAATGGGTTTGGCAAGAAAAAAACACAGTGCATCCATACTTCACATAGTTACCATGTGTTAGGACTGGGTAAACATACCCTCCTAAGAAGTGGATCTCTGTGGGATCTGCTTTATTCTCTGTGGAACTGCTTCCACGTTCGCATTTTGTGAATTTACAAGCAGCTAACAATAAATAGAGCAAGGGTCAGCATCTCTCTACTCTTTTATGCTCATGTACACATGGAGCTCCGCATCCTGTCCTGACTGACGCTCTGTTCTCCCAGCCCAGCTTTCCCAGGGGAGGAGGGGTGCCAGCCAGGCGGGGTGCCGAGGGCTTTCAGGTCTCAGGTTAGGTGTCTGAGTCAGAATCTGCAAAGGACGCCAGATACGTTGGCCAGATGTACCTAGACTCATATAAAGTGCTGCGATGAAGACTTTATTAGAAAGAGGCCATTCTTAACAACTCCTGACAGGCAATATAGAAACACTGGGCCCAGTAAAGTTTAAGATGCAGGAACAGTGCCAAAAGTCTGCATAAGATCAGCCCTCCAAATACATTTAATATCTTCTTTGAACTTCAGAATGGGTTCCAAAGTCTGCAGACAGAACTGAGACATTAATAACAACCAGCCGCATGGCTAACATGTCACCGCCATATTCTCACATACAGTTAACCAGGACTTGAAGGGCTGTTCCTTTTTATCATGACTGACTTTACAAATTAGAGGCCAAAATAGAAGCAGGAGTGTTTTTCTCTCTGTTTTCACTTGATGAACAAAGGGCTGAGTCATGCATAATGTCAAGTGAAACTGCAGACAGGTACACAACTACAACATTATTGCTCCCTTTGGAGTTAGGCCTCCGTTTGGAAAAAAGCCTTTATTAGTTTTTCCTAAACTGCAACTTCTGAAAATATGATTTTAATTTTAGCTAACAGCAAAATCCTATCAGGTACTCTACACATAAGGGCATCACAGTAAATTACAAGATCATTGAAAGATTGATTTATTTTAGCAATTCAGTCAAAAAAAGTGAAAATTAAATTATATAGATGTATTAGTCACAAAGTATTACATGACACATGTTTATTTATTTTAATGTGGATGATTATTGACTACTGTTAATGAAAATCCAAAATTAATTTTCTCAGAAAAGTAGAATATTACATAAGACAAACAGTTTTATGGCTTAAGCAATGATAAATAAAAGTGCTGACTTGTCAGCTGTCCAGCACCGAAAACAATGAGGTTAAGTCAAGGAAGGTCCTTGTTGATAAAGCTGACTGTTAGTAATGCATTAGTGTATCCAAGTGATTTCACAGAAAATTAAGTGGAAGGTAAATATGTCACAAAGAGGCCTACCAGCAGCATAGATAATGTAGCATCCTGCTACTGGGAATTCCAGTGTTTGTCCTTTAACAAACACACTCTTCACCAACTGTACAAAGTCAGTGTGAACGGCTGCTGTAATATCACACAGTAATGTCAATACCAAACCTGTAATGTAACAAAGAGTTAGGGAGATAAAACATGCAGGTCCATCTCAGTCCATGCATCCATTTTCAGCACCTTTCTCCCATGTTCTCAACGGTGGAGGGGGAGGGTGGGGGGACGACAGGGACAGTGGCGCATACTTTTGACCTAGGCTGTCTTAAAGAAACAGCACACAATTATGATTGTTGCAATAACCACACAGCAACCTAGCTCATTTAAGAATTTAAGGGATATCTGCAAGCTGTGGATTGCAGATGGAGTCAGACCGTTGAGAGTCTCCACACAGACATGAACCACAACAGTCACATTAACTGTGTTAAGAACCCTCAACCAGAAACAATAATATAAGTGTGGGCTAAAGAGAGAAAGGAGTTGACTGTTACTCAATTCTCTGTGGAGATCACAAAATACTTCATTCCTTCTTTTTTTTTTGATCCTGTGATTTCTCCTGTTTTCCACTAGTTCACTAAAGGATACCATGAAACTGGCTAGCAAAGATCAGAGGGTTTGATTCTGCTGTATTTACAGCTGAACTTATAAATATGAAATGAGTTGTACTGTGAAAATGTTGCACTTGAGTAACTGTATAAGCATTTTCATACATAGTGTTGCATGACCAGACTCTAGAGATTCAGATATATGTCACATAGTTAAAATGTTCAGGTACTCTCAAAATACCAAAAATCTTTATTCAATATTTTTTGTCCCACAACTAATTCTAAAAGCACAAGAAGTATGCAAGCTGCTGTAACACACATTTTAACTGCTTACCTTGTCTTATTGAGAAATTTTTTACACCACTTGGTCTCCATAATGAAAATCAATATGGCTGGCCAATGTGGTGCCGGTTCACATTTTGCAAGTTCTGCTGATAACATATAACACAGTTTAAAACAGAGCCACTTATGTACAAAGCAGCTTTACATTCTGAGTTAAACCTATTGTCCTAAAATTAACCAGTTCTTATTAATTCATTTTTTTATGCATAAAAATAAGTAGTTCATGATGTTATGCATCAGCATATCTCTGAGGTTCTAGTACATTATGTGATAAACTGCCTCCGGTGTTCGGTGAGCTATCTCTCGTCCTCTTTGTTCGCATAAACAATATTTAACCTGTTTCCATTAACATGTTTTGCTGCTGTAGTCATAATCAAAATGAGTTTGAAACTTGAAACAAAAAGCAGCCTATTATGACTTTGTATCTTTTATTGTGTCGTTCCTCCATGCATTCAGTCTTCCTTGTTTAACACATTTCTCATTCTGGTAATCATGTCATGACAAATCAACATTTAAGTAAATTTAAAACATATGTGTTGTTGTATTAGCTATTAAGCTGCAGCTATATTCCTCAGCTTCTCCTTATTGTACCCAACTGGACTCACTAACAGGAACAACTCAGCACAATCAGTTTTAGTGTTTAGGGTATAGAAATGACATTTTGTTGTTAATGGGATAATTTAGATATTTTGGTGTTAATGTCTGTAAAGTCATCAGTAATATTTCTCTCACTTACAAACAGCGATAATTTCAAATTGTGTTTGAAGAAAAGTGGACAGATTTTAATAGCAGGGGAAGGCTAACGGCTAGCTGGTTTAAACTGTTTAAAGCAAAGCAAACTGTTTTCTTTATTTCAGCACTATAGTAGAGGATGTTATCTAAATGTATATTTTAGCAGAGGTAGTTAAGATTGTCACTATTTTCTCAACTGAGTAGCATCTGTGTTAGATTAAAGTTTTACTACTTCAGGCAGAGTATGAATGACTCTGCCTGATCGGCTGATCGACTTTCATTTTCAGTCCACTCTCAGCTTAACAAGACCAGAGAAAACTTTGGTGAAAGGCTTTGAGATGTGGAGCAGCATTGCAGATGCTACATACTGTGGTGTTCCATATGTTAGAGTTTTTTGGTAGTTTTCCGTGAAAAGATAAGCAGGTATAGACAACGGATGGATAATGCAACAGCGTCGGTCTGTGACTTTCTTGGGGGTCTTATTTACATCCCGCCGCAACAATTTAGCTGACCTTAATATTTCCTGTGTTTTATTTTGGTCATTATTGTTACAATTAGTCTTGATATGTGTGTGATAGGCATGTCTATCGGACATTAATAGAAATACGGAACAAATTGCATCCTGTATCGATTCAATACGGGACGCAACATTTAACAGCCAAATACGGGACGATTCCATATTTTAAGGGATGGGTGGCGACCCTATTCATACCAAGTATATAAAAATGTTCAGTTCTTTTAAAGAGCTAACATCAACTAAACATCTCTACCTCCAATAAGGTTTTTACTGCCAGATACATTTTTTTCAGTTGACTGTCTCTAAGCCGTAGGACTAATTTAACTCAAAGTAGAAAAATAGATAAAGAAAAATAATATCAGAAATTTAAAGTTGAAATAAATGACACAACTTTTCACTTTTTCACCATGAAACTAGCTAAATATTTTTTAGGTTCCATTATGCTGGTGCAGGTGACATAACTTCATTTTCATCATTTCAAAGTACAGTAATGCTGTTGACCTTGGTTGATAGTAGAGGGTCAGATAGATTAGGAACAGGCCTGTTGCCCCAATAACTTACATTGGAGAAAAAAACATTTGTTTGTCTGGCAGTGAGTGGGAGGAGTTGAAGTGCAGGTGAACAACTTGAATGTATTATACAAATAAAATGAGCTGGGATCTGATTCTTTTTCCCTTGGTCATTATATAGCCATTTAGGCTGAGTTCAGCCCCTTTCCTCTCGCCCTGAGGGCCTCTCCATCTCTGGACTAGTAGCTAATTAGCAGGAGGAGCCTCAGCTAATGTGCAGACAGTTCTCTCTGATCCCATTCACTCAGTGCCTAGGAAGATGCATGGAGAGATGAAATTAGAGTGATTAATTAGGCTTTGACACTTCGCCAAAGGTTCTCAATTTAGAGCTGTCACATCGACAGCACCTCCTCAGCCACATGTCAGGGTGACCTAAAGAAAAATGACACAGGGCTTTTACCAACAATTAAGACCAATTAGTGGGACAAAATGCATTTAACTAACATGTTTACTAAGCTATATTAAAGTTGTGCAGTAGGGAAAATATTATCTGAATAAAGCCCTGACACAAAGGCTAAATATGTAAACTTCATGAATGACTCACTTATCTATTCTGGAACTCAGACAAGCAGCCAATGAAGACAAAATAACTGTTTAGTTAAAAACCACGTAGATTTTAAGATTTCTCCCCACTCTTCCTGAAAGCCAGGCTTTAGCATGGGACACTGCAGAAAGGCACAAGTAAAGGCTTTGTATTTTATTTATCCATCCATTTTCTATACACCTTTGTCCCTAGTGGTTCGGGAAGGGTGCTGGTGCCTATCTCCAGCGAACGTTTCAGGAGAGAGGTGAGATGCATCCTTGACAGGTCATTTTATTTAGTGGATCAAAATTTATACTTTAGTTATACTGTGAAAAATATTGTTAGTGTTCTATGCATAATACTGAGTCTATAGCTAGACAGTGTCATAGGTAGATTTGCTCTTGATCAAGGAGAATGCAGAAATTTCCTCTGTTACATAGTAGATTATATTAAACTAGAATATTTCTGAAGAGATATAAATGGGGTCTGCCAAAGTGTGCCTGTCAGTTGTAACCCAGCGTCCTGATGCTAAAAATTAGCATCAATGCTAAAGTAAGCTACATTATACTCAAGACTATGTGGCGAGTCACAAAGATGTTGACTAACATGGACTTGCACCATTCAGTATGTTAAAATTTGTGTTTAAGCTAAAATTAGCCAACATGCTAATATTAGCCTACATGCTGTGAGTAGCATGTGGAGCATCACTAGCATGTTGTCTTAATTTGACTTGCTCCATTCAGTATACTAAACATGTCTAATAAATAAGACAATTAGCTAATAGTTTATTTTAGGGAAAAGGCTAATGCCTCTAGTGGGAGGCAGTGAAATGCTATGTATGGAAAAACCTGGTTAGCATTTCATCTTTTGTACGTTTTTAATGTTGCACTTGTGTAAGGGGAAACTCTATTTATGACAGTGACATAAATCATGTGGTGTGAATTCAGGCAAAGTCAGTAATTTGATCAACACATCAGGAGGGATGAAGAACGGGTCGGTTTCTAAGCTAGCTGTTTCCAACTTTTATAAATACCGCTGTCTGTGAGCCACAACCAGGTTTGTTACGTTCACAGACAAATTAGCTCAACTCGAACAAGTGAAAGTCATGAATAAACTGACAAAAACAACTTTGGAAAACAATTTTGGTCGCTCTGTTCAATACACCCGTCCCTCACTTCCGACGTCCGTCATGGCGCCTCGTAAGTTGGAAAGGGTCAATAGTTTGGGTCATGCAGAAGTGATCTGACCGTTTCCATAGTGACGAGCAGAAGCAAGACATTGCCTCAGAATTACTGTGACCTTATTGTAGCTATGACCTCATCTGTGACATGTGGTCAATAGATCAAAGAACTTCTGAGGTTATGAATGCTTGTATTTCAAAACATCAGTTCATATCCAAGCAGCTCTTTCAACGTCAACACTGTCATTGATGGTAAATTACATAATTTAGGCCCAGATTATTTTTTGTTTGTTTATATTTAAACGTCTCCCTCTTTAAAGTTGCTCACATTATCTCCATTTAATATGAGTGAGCCTGTAAAAAGAAGGTCTCACAGATCTGCAGTTGATCGACAGCAAGGAGAGCTCATTTAATCCAATCCAGCCATTACCATGTCTGCTAGAAAGGACTGCCTTGAACACGCACAGAAGAAACACTGCTTCATTATCTTCCTTCCCCAGTGACAAATCCTCCCTGAATGGAGGCGAATGTAAAAGTTTCCCTGGGACACGCTGGGCTCCTGCTCTATTTAGATATATACTGAAGTGCTGTCAGGGCAACGTGTGGCAGGTTTGGGGATCTGTGCTTAGCTTGGCAGCGCATTGAGCCATGTGGGGAGCTGCCGGGTTCTCCCTGCGGGTACCGGTGTGAGCGCGGCACAGGCAGCTGTCAGCAGAGAGGTGGCATTTCCTGGTCTGACGCTGACAGAGGCTGTCTGCAGGCAGCAGGAGCACAGCCAGACTGACACCCTGTTTATTCACAGATGACATGCAGGCCGGGGATGGGTGTCGCTGGCATTTTGATTCACCTAGCAGTCTGAAGACTTCTATGAAACGCCGTGTGATGAAGTCTTTGTAGAGAAAACATAAGCAGAATAAATGAGGAGTTCCAGTGTGTGTGGGTCCTATCAGTCACACAAACGGCTATGCAGTGAAGAGCATGACACTAACATGCATGCACACACACACACATGCACATGCACACACACACACACACATGCACAGACACACATGCACACACGCACAGTGGAGACAAAGAGAGAGAGCACATTTTGTCATGTAATTCTTGCAACACACACATTTCATATGAGTTCTCTCCCAGATTTTCTATTCCCACCCCTCCAAAAAAAGAAATGACGTAGTACCAAAATTTTCTTTATAGAAGCCAAAAATATTATAAAATCACGGAATCATAGAAATAAAATGTCCACTTGCTGATATGGCCTGTCTAACAGCTGTCAGTGTCAAAGAACATTATCAGAGCAGTCAATAAGAGGTGGACATTTTTAGCTTTCAAGAGACACAATTAGCACAGTAGTTGATTTTCACATATAAACATACTTTATCTATTCATGAGCAGAAAACGGGTTAAATGTAAACTTGAGTTCACCAGTCAACTCATTTGCAAATTAAATACAAAACCTCAACAAGAGAGATGTACATATCTAAGAAAATAACCAGAAATGGACATATTATAGAAGTGCATTAATTCAATTTGGTTCTGCTGAATGGTGACAACAGTCTTTGTTCTTATTGTGCTTTTTGTTTGCCATATTGAAATTATGTTTACTTAAACCTGAGATCTATAAATGTCTGGTAGCGTATGTCCTACCAGACCTCCTCAGGCTGTCCTCTCTGTTCTCCACTCCACCACCAGCGCCTGATCACAACCAATAGCCTGATACTGGATCAGAAGCTCGTCTACAGGTTGAATATCTAAGAAAAATTCTAACCGGCAAAACGATTTTCAACCATGTGTTTTCTCAAGTTCCTAAAAGAATTGTGTTAGACTGCATGGGAACATTTTCAGAAGCATCATTTCGTATTAGCCCACACATGGTAAATAATTCTTGATCTGAAATTCTCTTTGGGCCTTTTGGATAAATTTTCAAAAAAATAATTTTGTCTCCTGATTTTTAAATGCATTTCTACTATTAATTTATTTTTTTATAAAAACAACAACAACAAAAAAAAACTCTTCTTTACCATTCTTTTAAATATACAACTTGTGCTGTAGAAGGCAGTATTGCTGAACTGCGCTGCATTTCTTAGAAATCACTTCTAATATTTTCTCACCTTCATTAACTAACTTACCAAATGGAAAGATCAGATCAGATCAAAAACGTCCAATGTATTTTTGGCTCAGGTCAAAGTTACTAACTTGAGAGATTTAAGATAATTCCATTTGATATGAAAATCAAAACCCATTTCAGCCTAGAATAGGTCTTGATGTTAAACATTAGTTTGATTTGCTTCTTATCAGAAATTTGAGGTCAGGTTTTAGATATGCTTAATTAACATTTCAACTCTATGATATTTCTTTCCAGCATGTTGAAAAACTCACAGAACTGACAGCTTTACTGCTTCCTCCATTTGCTTGATAATAAACTTTAAAAATTCTTTAAGTTTTCTGAGACAAAATAAAATATTACATATGACTGCAGGTAGGGTTATACATTTAAATCTTCATGCAGTAAAATATTTGCAGACTGAGTTTTAGTCTGTACAGTGTGTTAACTTTTGATGTGTCAGTGTGATGTTTTCATAAAAGTGCAAAGTGTTATATATTATATATTGCACCTAATTCTAAAAAGCTTACATCTCTCCCAGTAGATTTATTATTTTTTATCTTTTGATAACTTTTGCCTTTTAAAACCGATTTTATGTATCCACCTTTTGTATAAACCTTTACACTCTTCACAACTGGATTACTTAAAATCTACAGACTGTGGGAGTATTATTTTATTTTCTGACATACTTCTGTATGTCAGAAAATAAACCAGTAGAACATACCTCTGTTCTCCTCCAAGAACTTTGACAAACTTCTCCAGAAAACTGAAGTGATAGAAAAGAAGATTTAACTTGAATTAAATGTGGAGGTAAATTCTGGATATGGAAATGAGACAAAATTTTGATCCAATCTAAATAATAAAGAAACATATTATGACAAACAGTCATTCCTGGACATCTCTTGGAGTGAAGAAAAAAAATTCCATAGTTCAAATCCAGGAAGTCATTCAACAGGATTAAGTCTGCACTTACATCAAACAGTGTGGACAGCTCAGTGGAGAAATGTGTCTTTGACCCAGACACCAGAGAAGAACCTGCAGCAGGCTGCAGTCACATCAGCATCAAATTGAAATCACAGGAATTCCTATGAAAACCAGGTTTGCTGCACTTAAATGAATTCAGTTAAACCTCCACTTTAAAAACCAACAAGAGGCATGACACAGGATCTAAACAGATTCCTTCTAAATTCAGGAACCAGAAAACATGTCAAAGGTCCTGATTGTTAGCGATGTACATATTCTGTCTCCTGACTCTCTGGATACTCCACTGGATCTCACCAATAATATCACCAACCTTTTCAAGATTGGAATCCAATCAGCACTATGCCAAGAACATCTATTTTGTCACCAAGCTCCTGGCACTAAAACAGTTACATCTACTAAATGCTGCCAAGCTCCCACCCCAACCTCCAATTATTGTCCTAAGTGACATAAAGAGGGAAGAGGCGTTAGTAACGTCATACAATGTCTGACTGCAGGAAAATACTGTAAGATCCCTGTGTAAATAGGTAACAGGAACTTAATAGCAAGTTAGATAACAACACAAGAGTCAACCCAGCCCAAAAACTATTCCTTATCAAGAGCAACATACCACAGAGTTACTATGCACCTTATATTGGCTTTATTAAACATTATATCATTGTCAGGAAAATCATTTTTAATGAACTACTACCTTACTTAGTTTAGTCTAGATGGTGTGGTGTGAACAGAAACATGGATGGATGGAACAGTGAGACGCCGGCACTGATCAAGTCAATTCCTCCCAATTACACATTTCTTAGAGGGAGCAGAGAGCATAAGAGAGGGAGATGGGTTGCTATCTTATTTTATAGAATGACATGTTTCTAGCAACTCAACCAAAAATAAATAAATAAATAAAAATCTATCAATTAAGCTCCTCCTCCTTTTGTCATATTTCCCCCTGGCTTTAAAAACAGCTGAAAAAGAAATATCTGGACAAATCACCACTGCAGGATTACAAGCCATTTTTCAGCCTGCCATCCATCAGGAAAGCTACCTCACTGGTGATCACAGATATACAATCAGACTCACAAAATTAAACAACAGCAGTGAGTATTTGATCTGTATTTCCCAAAGATTTAGAGCAGCCTCTATTTTAGCTTTTGCTGAAACTATTCTGAATAAAAGCAATGCCTCCAAATTTGATAATTCAATACAAGCAAAGGGTTAATCTAAAAGGTTTACCCACCTTGAGGAAAGTACATTAATTGTTTGGTATTTGAAAACTTGACTTAGCCAAAATATTATCAAATGATATGTTTGTTTCTTTGGTTCTGTGGGGATATTTTGGCGTTAGTCTAAGTTTTTTATTTTTTTGTTTCTATTGTGTGAAATGTAGGTTTGAACGCAGCCATACAGGATCCACTGTGTGTCTCGGTTAACTAGCAAACACAGTTATCCAACTTAATTACTTTTTGGTCTAGGCCATACAGGCCTGTGAGCACAAAATGCACACGCAAAGCATGGCTATAAATAAAAACAGCTCATAGAGCCAAGGAGCAGTGGCATATGATTGCAGGGAACACGAACATGAGAAAGGTTACATGCAGCCACCGGCCCATTCGTCTTGTTTGTATGCAAACTACTTGATTCCCTAAATGAGTGGTGAGAAATGCTGTGACATCAGCAGTTCATCACAGCCAGTTCACCATTATAAATCAATTGAACTTCTGACACTTGAACTTTATTCTGAGCTCACTGTAAAGGCCACAGGCGCAGGTCCTTGCTATTAGCAGAAGGCTGATCCATTGCATGTGCATTCAGGTCACAAAGCAGGGCACAGCATACACTGTGCATGTATCACCTGGGCTTTCAGAAGACACAACAATAATGTGACCAGGGGGCAAAACATGAAAAAGGGGAAGAAGAACATCTTCTTTTGTGTACCTTTCACAGAAAAACTAGTAGATTTTGTACAAAAAAAATGCAATTATGAGCAGTTTTTTATTAATCTACAAATACAAGAAAAGATCAAAATAGTTCTGCATTATTATGATAGGATGACTGATAACAATATACAGTAAGGAGCAAGTTTAGCATAGTGGTAAACTGTTAGTGTGATACAGTAATCAAAGTAGTCTGAAATAAAAAAGAACTAATGTTTTGGTATTCTTGGTTGAAATTCTTCCCTTTATTATCCTTTGGTGTTTGGACTTTCAGTTTCATCTATTTCTATGCTTTGTTTGCCACCATCAGTGTGTGTGTGTGTGTGTGTGTGAATGTGTGAATAGTGTGAAGTGCTTTGGGCTGTACAAGTACAGGCTATTACTATTTACCATCAGCCTCAAGTCTTCTGCAGTTACCACCAGGGTTTCTTCCAGTATTGCTCAGTGTTCAGTTCCATCCAGCATCCCCACAGCATGACGCTGCCATTACTATTTGCCTGGGTATTGTAGTTTAAGGGATTCGAAGTCAAATGCATGTCACACTTTTAGTTTTTTATTTGTAAAAAAAAAAGACAGAAAATTTGTGTGATTTTCTTCTATTTTGCCTATAATAGCAGCCTCAGCTGCAGCTGCACTGTCAGCAGCTTAACACCATCAGTGTGTGAATGTGTGTGTGCATGAGTGAATGACTGAATGTAGTGTGAAGTGCTTTGGATTTGATAAAGCACTATACAAGTATGTGCCCCAAATGTTTACCATATCCAGGGTTAATATTTGTAATGTAAAATGGCTGCTGATAATATGACTACAAAGAAATAGACAATAAAAGGGAAAAAAGTCACATCACAACACAGCACAAACACAAAGATCCACAATTCTTTATAGAAGATCAATATTTTTATTGATACATTTTTTGGTATAACATCCCAAAGTTTCTCTGATTTGGAACAGAGGAGTAGAGTACAACAGAAGGGACATTTTCACAGTTCTCATAATCTCTGATTAATCTTTTGTTGGTTTTGATCTTACCAAATTCACAGAGGGGCCAACAAAAGGAATACTTGTTTCTTTCCATACATTGTACAAGTCATCATGTGTTTGGAACAGTCCCGTCTACAATAAGACTCTTCAGCAGATGACTGACAGCCTTCTCTTTCACTCGGACATCAACACAGACGCACCTGACAAGACATGAGCACAAGTGCTAAAGGCGTGAGCTGAGAATCTGTGTTTCACAGCAGCTGCTGGTAAAAGCTTCATTGAAGAAGTGAAGAGATGAATACTGCTGTCTGAAAGGAGCAAAAGAAAGAGGAATGATCACAGATTTCTGTATAAATACAGAGAAACATGCTAAACATTTTCAAAATAGTTTGAAATTAGAATTTTTGAGTGCCTGTTCTAATCAACCTGCTCTTATTGTGTAATATCAGGAGATGTTCAGCAGCGTCTCTTGATGCATCAGTGACGTGGGCAAAGTGGGTGGGGTGGGGGTGCAGCAGCAGCTTTTGGGGCTCAGTTGTAAAGCCTTGTCCCTGGCTCCTACAGCCTTTATGTGGCCCAGACAATAGGCAGACCTCCCAGCAATGCAGCTGTGCCTGGCCCTCCATGAAGCACCATTCATCCATACACTGTAAAACACCTCTGTGGTCAAATTGAGTCATCCAGTGTTTGTATCTGTGCTGGCAAGTTATCACGTTTGGTTTGTCCAACATTGGCAAAAAGCAGCTGGTGAACAGTTCTAGAAAAAGTAAGTGGAAAATTTTCATCCAAATAAATAACAAAAACAACAAATGATAAGTGTGTAATTTGGTCAACTTTGCAACCAAACCTTGTAATCTGATTTATTTATTTACAATAAGGAGGGAAAAAAAATCTAATTGATAGGTTTGAAATTGAGTTAAAATCAGCAATTTGCTAGATTACAGAAAAGAAGATGAGTATTTTCCACATTTACAAAGGAATCACTAAGGAGTAATGCTTAGATTTAAACCTTTCAAACCAATTTCAAAAATGAAGTGAACTAAACAGCATTGTTTGATAATTAGAATAAATTGGATTTATGTAACCAGCACCCCTCCCGACCCCACTGAGGGACAAGGGTGTTCAGAAAATGGATGGATGGATGGATTTATGTATGACTGGATTGAATCAGTAAACTTGTAAAGTTTCTTGAAATGATGTGTTGCAAATGGACGTTAGATAAAGAAACTGAATAAAACTGAAGAACCTAGTGTGTTTTTGGGAATCCTGACTGTTTTCCATGATTCAGATGATTCGGTTCAGTTGAACAGAAAGAAGACTCTTCCAGCTCTGAAACATGTCTTTCACTGCAATTTTTGATTTTGTAGTTAAGCGTGTGATGTGATGTGCTCTATCATCATAATAAATGATGAGAAGATCTTTTCAAGTGTGGAACGTCAACTGAGAAACACGATTACTGGACCTTTCTAAGTGTCAGACTCTGGGCATCGTGTGGTACAGTGGTTAGAGCTCACATCCAACATACAGAGCCTACAGAACCTGACTCGACCACTTTATTAAGAGCATTTCATCAACACCGTGTTCTTACTGAGTCAATCAAGTTTCCCACTTCGGTACAAATAGAAGAGATATCAAGAATTATCCAGGCATCTGAAAAAGTGACCTACATTTCCATCAAATTCAGTATTGCACCATGCACAGATAATTAAATGTAGATAAATAAATAAAAATATAAAATATATTCAAAATAATAAATATATTCACATTTTCCAAAAGCATGTTTTACAGTGTAGCCACCTCGGCTCATGTACTTGGGAAAGTTCACTGTGATTCAATTGTCACTCATGAGTGGCCAAAAGCTCAGTGAAAGGCATTGTGCTGACTGAGTGGTGAGCATTTCTGAGGCCCAGGCGGGCGGGGAAGAAAAGCTTTTGTTTGGAGCTTCCAACTCCACTGGCCCCCTTTTGGGCTCTCTGGAAATGGGGCCACAGTAAACAAACAATACGTTCTAATGAATGGATAATGATGAACACGTTTACTGGGTGAAAAAATTAGCAGCAGATTTACTCAGCAAACAGAAAGATTCTCAGAAAAAAGTTGAAGCTATTCTTCTGAAGCACCTGAATAAAAAGGGCCTCAGTATGAGCTCAGTAAATACGCTTCCCTTGTGTTTCTCTCCCATTCATTATAATAACATTTAAAGAATGTTCCAACATCTTTCAAAATCAAACACACAGAAGAAAACTCTGATTATGGCCACAATCAAGCCTCTTTTTTCATAGATTTAATTGAAAAGATTCTGACCAGTTTAACTCGATATGAACGACTACATATTGACAAGACACATTTCATTATTTAAAATGAACATTTTCTCTTCCCTGCAATAGTCTGACAACCCTAACTTACCCTTGGTGTCAGACATTCTGTTTGTCGTCGGTGTACCCATGCATTTCGCTTTGTACTGTTCCAGAAGGAGGAATTAAAACATCAGGCAGGAATAAGCATAGGGTGGACTCTTCAGACTGGGCAGCCTGGATCTCATTGTTCCAAACTGTGCACACTGGGAGTTTAAAGCTTTACAGCACAGCGGAAGACAGGCAGGGAACAACAGGCTGTGCACAAATCTCCTTCCTCACTTCACAGGGGCCTCTGCCTTCTATTCCCATGTCAGAGAAGCATAGAGCTCAGGTTGGAGGGTGTTGGGGGAAACACAGCCCATCAAACTTACTTAACTCAGGAGAGCTCCTCTCAGATAGGTAGGAGGTAATATTCTCTATGGGACCATTAAACATAAGCACCATGGAGAGTACTTTTTCCAAGACCGGAGGACCGGAGAACTAATTCTGCTTTTTAAAATTCCCTTTCCTATGATTCTTCACAAGTAATCATCCAAGATATTATAAAACAGTATGATACAAGAATGAGTTTGACATTTTATGTTCAATCTTCTTTATGAGCTCCAACGCTTTCAAGGACAACTTTACATGTGTACAGTGATGAGTCTCTTAGCTGGTTTCAGACCAAAATGTGAAGCAGAACTTTACTGTTAGGGTTCATTCCATTTGCTTTGCAGTAATTTTAGTGGTCAGTGAACTCCTTGTAACGTTCAATAAAACATTTTTAGATGACTTGAGTTTTGTGACATGGTGAATTGTGGTATGGAAGTAGGCATTAGAAAATGGGTACCCTATCAACATGAAGGGTTGAGATGATCAGCAGCAATTTTCAGGTAACCCATGGCATTTAAATGTACACATTATGATCCAGTAACTCAAACTTCCACCATATACACAGAGCCAATCTAAGGACCATGGAAGGACCATGGAAGGACCACACCCCACATGTGTAGAATGCTCTCTGTGACAGCCTGAGCACGTCACATTCCACTGACTATCTTACATAAAAAAGGCTTTAGGACATTTCTGTTATGCAAAATTGTTAGTTCAACTAACATTTTTTTTTATTATTTTTTTTATTTGTCATGTTTTTATCATGTTGAATCTGTGTGAATTTCAATCTCAGTTTCTTGTTCTCAGCTGATAGGACTAGTGGTTGGTTGGGTTTTCTGCTGTCTGCTTCAAAGGGTATGGACATGTTGAAAAGTATTATTCTGTATCCCTTGATTAAAATTAAGATGACTTGATTGATAACTGACTATTTGAGCTACTATTGCATTTCAGTGATTTCAGACTAATCTGCCTCCACATCAATCATTCATTTTTGTCCACACAACTGCTCTTTCTCTTTCTCTCTGTAAAATCTGACAAAATGGCCATGTCTTCAGTATTACACCCTAAAATGCCATCCCATCTGATTCACCATTAGTTGTAAGCAACTGATCTGTTGTACCTACTAAAATGGCCAACTGACCTTAATCAATCAATCAGGTTTATTTGTATGACACTTTTCAGCAACAATGCAGTTCAAAGTGCAAAGTGCTTTACATCATAAAAACATCATGAAGACATCACATAGTCAACAGTTATGAAAACTAGTAACAGACATTGCATTTGTTAAGCAACAAATCATTCATCAACATGCATCAAATATGTTGGTCAATGTTCAATTTATTATGGTACAAAAGCAACTCAACACACGTGGGTTTCTAGCCTTGATTTAAAGGAATGCAGTATTTCAGATGTTTTGCAGTTTTCTAGAAGTGTGTAAGTAAAAAGGAAGTTTGTTCACTTAAAATAACTTGAAATCCAAGCTGTGAGCTCTGATTCCAGCTCCATAGTCAGAAATGTGGCATTGTGGACACCAATGATACCAGTTTGTTTGTCAGGGGCCAGAATCCAAATCCTACTTTAAATTTTACCTGAAGCTGTTGACTAAGGATACATGTAAATATGGTTATATTGTTATTCACGCTGGTAGTAATGACGTGGTTATGCCTGATTGGACAAGTGACTACATGTTTAGCAGATGCTGTCATTCAAATGCTGTGTGTCTATGTGGTGTCCTGAAAACAATGTGGTCTACACTGATATCTGGCAAACAACCAGGTCTGATCTGGACAAAGAGCATTCATCACACTTTGCAGTTTCCTGGAAGCCATAAATTACTAAATAAGCAGGATGAAGTGTAGACTTATAGGTAAGTTTCTTGCTTTAGAATATTATGCAATGTAAAGACACTTGAAGGAGAAGTGTTGAGTTTATTTATGTTTCCCCAGACAATATGGAAGAAGAAAGGTATTTTTTTTCATATACTTGATGTGACACTGCTTGAACACCAGGTGGTGCTAAATATTTTAAGCAACTCTTGTGAAAAAATTTTTTGAAAATCAGGCTTGTTTGGTTAAATCCCAACTATTTTTCAAGCACATCTCCACATTGTTTAGACAACTGACAAATTTGACTTTTCTAGTTCATGGCAATGAAACTTTGCTCAGGAGGCTGGGTCTAAGTTCTGCCGTCCGTCACTGCTAGGCATCGTTGCATTAGTTTGGTGTAGAGTAATTTCATCTACTTATGTCAGGGACTTAACAAAAATGATAAAAGCACATGTGCTTGTCCTCTTTTTGATGAGGGTGGTAATCGTCTGTAGTGATTATGTGCATGTACTCCCCAGTAGTGACATCTGTACCATGATGTTTCTGTAGATGTTTATGTCACACTTCTACAAGCTGACCTTTTCATCTTCACCACCTTTAAAATATCGGACTGTAATCTTGAATATTTTCTCAGTTTTGGGGATTTTTTTTCTGTTTGCTGATCAAGACAGGTAAGCATGCTTTCTCTGTCTCTCACCATCTCCTTCTGTTTGGCTTCTATACAGACACACACACACACACACATATACACACACAATCCTCCTGTGCTGACTTCAAAAGGTGCTTTGATCAAAAATCTGGCACTCAGCTCTCCTGGATTCCCTTTCTTGGGTCTGTTATGTCTTTTACGTCTTTTTCTTCTATCAGTTTATGAGCTCCAGATCCACAGAGCTGTGTAGGCATTATGTTTGTATTGTATTTTAAGGCTTGCCACGCGGCAGCTGACCGCCGTGCATAAAGGTACAGCGGATCGAAATCATGTAACAAAGCAGAGCTAGAATGGAGACTCCGGGGTTTAATAACAGAAACTAAACTGTATTTAAAGAAGAGAAATGAATGAGGGCAAAAGAAAATTGGAAATTTGCATTTCATGAAAATATTAAAAAGTAATTATTTCACAGCAGAAGTTACATGAATGTAATGCAGTGGTATATGAGGGTGTGTAATAAATATATACCCCTGGGTGTAATCATGTGCATTATGTTACATGTACTTTTATTGTCCATTGAAATCCAGATTACACAAGCTAAAGGAGTGGGGAGCAGGGATGGGGCAGTGAGGATAGCTGTTGGGATATTATTCACATGAATGCACAGTATCACAGAAACAACTTAATCTACCCAAGTTTCTCCCCAAAGGAATGAATTATGAAGGCATTTATGAGTGTCCCATATATAGTGGTGTTTATTCTCAGTTTATGGCTGACAGAAGCAAGAGCTAGGAAGTCACTTTGAAACCTGTAAAAAGCGTGTTTTATTGCACTTGTGCAGCTCACACAGTTCCAGTTGGGTCACAAATGACTCCCTGAGGACCTGATTCCACAGCCATTCATAGATCCTTTATTTCCATAGGATATTTCTTCTCAAAAACACTGCCTCGGCTGTACAACATGTTTATAAACATGATTAATCACCTTCATAATTTGTTTTTTTTCCAACCCACGAGGAATATATTTTAAAGCCTGGAATAGATAGGACATCCATGGAACATGGTGCTATGGGATGATCTGAAGGGACTGATGCAAAATTTAAGGATGGAAATAAATATCAAAATTAAAAATGATTGAACATTTTTAAAGCTGTGGTCATTATGGTGAAGGGCACCATTATTACCAGCATCTCCATATTTACTTCTTCTGCCTCTCTAACATAGAACTTCCGATTACATTTCAAAATAAGAGCATAATCTCACTGCTTTAATAAGTGCTTTAATGAATTTCATAGTTATGATTTTTCATGGATATTTTAAGTAGAGAGGCTACATGTTGATACCATATGCTTTATATTAAAAAACAAAATCTGTTTAGGTTACTGAAAAATTATGACACTGACAAGAAAACAAATAAGACTAATGTTACTTAAATTGACCTTGAAACAAAGAATGTTATCCTTAACTTCTTCTCTTCTTGTTAAACCTTTGAAAGCATTCACTGCAGATGAGTGAATGTTTTCATTGTTAAGATAAGATTTCTGAAAATAACCCTCTTTAACTCCTTGTACTATACTCATACATCCTACCTTTTCTTGTACTTTATTTATTTACCAAATAAACAAATATAATTTTCAATTATGGAGTTTTCTGTTCTATTTTCAATAGAATAATAATTACGACTAAAATGTGTGCAGAGTACTGTAAGAAAGCAAAGTTGTAAAACCCAAAGAACAGCTCTCACTAACTGAGACTCGTGTCCTATTGATGACAGCAAAGAGCCTTACAAAAGGCTCTTACAAGAAAGGGTAGGCAAGAATACACTTGGCTTCAGACTATTCCTTTTTTGGTAAATTATGCATTTGTTTATTGTTATTTTTTGTTTGTTTGTTTGTTTCCTGTGTTTAATGTGGATAATTTACCAAAATAAAGTGATTGATTGATTGATTGACAAAAGAATCAAATAATTTGTGAATGTGACATCATCATTATCACTTTTTTTTACCCTCTCTGTTTTGGCAGTTTGTTCATAATTCAGGATGTCAAATCTTACAAATTACACTTAAAATGTATACCTCCTGTCTAATAAATTACACACTTTACTTTTAGTTTTGTAATTCCTACTGATCAGTTTCACAACTGTGTGATAATTACAATCAAAGGCCTTCCCCTCAAGGCCTTTGATTGTGTGTGTCCTAAACTGAAGGTTTGGATTGGGTCCTGACGCTACTGTT
This sequence comes from Poecilia formosa, assembly GCF_000485575.1. Classification (NCBI taxonomy): domain Eukaryota; kingdom Metazoa; phylum Chordata; class Actinopteri; order Cyprinodontiformes; family Poeciliidae; genus Poecilia; species Poecilia formosa. The sequence goes on along the minus strand of NW_006800030.1, from coordinate 1,137,621 downwards.
ACTCCCCAAACTATAAATATAAAGATTTTTTTTTAAAAATGTGTGAAAAATTATATTTTCTTGACAGTACTTTGAAGTTTTTTTTTGTCATAAATTAATTCATAACTAGTTACTTTCATTTGTGCAACAATAGGTTTGGTTTTGCTATGAATAACTATAAATAATTACTTAAGGCAACTATTACAAAACTAGTAATTTAGATCAAAATTAACAAGTTGGGATGCCACCTCTTTAACGGAAAAAAAAGAGTTTAGTATCAGTTATTATTTATAAATACATTCTAAAAAAGTATAGAACCAATAAAAAATGAAATAACTCATAGAATGATATACAATAATGTCATGATTAAGGATGGGAGTTGATAAGAATTAATTGATACTGATTACATTATCAAACTCTTTTATTAATTCAATCTCATTGATTCTGTTATCGATTCTCATTGAATTAAGAAATAAACGGTTTCATTACAAATATGCAGCATGTCGTATTTAATTCAAATAAAATTAAAACTTAAGAACCTCTGTCAAATAATCATTTTACATGAAATGCAACTTTCTGCACAAGGTTTATATATAATATACAAGATACGTCAGAAAATATTTTGTAATTTATTAAATGTGACTGTAAGTGTTAATATGACAATTATTCAGTCAAAAGGGAGTTAACATTAATACAATAACCAGGATACGCGGGCGTTTAACGTTACCTGGGTGATTCATTGCAGGAGAGGCTGTGCTTGAAGCTCTCGCCCATCGAGAGTCACTGCTGTCGCTAAGCAAAGTATCAAACACTTGCATTTGTTCAAATCGATTGCATGCTGTGTTGTCAACTGTTGTGATTAAGGTTCTGAACATGTTGTAACTGGCTTTAGTGTTGTCTTTTTTGTGAAATGTAACCATATTTTGGAGCGCTTCTGCTGCGACACCATCTTGAATATTTTCAAAAGCAAAATGCAGAACGTGTACAATACATCATCACGCAAATATGATCAATTAAAACGTGGTCAATCATTTATTGTTTTTCTCTTTCTATCAAAACCTAGATGACAAAAGTCTTAAGTCTGGTGCTTTGGTCTCAACTAAACTTTTTTCTGAAGGACATTTTTGTTTACAGAGACTTATTAATTTATTAATTTGTTGTTTCTGTTGTTTTGTTTAATTATTTTGGATATTTTAAATGTCTTCTGGTTCCAGTGTTAAATGTTCAATAGAATTTAAAATTTAAGAGGGTGCACTTACATTATCATGATATTACTATTACATTAATTGAAAATGTATCAAAACAACAACATTATCGTTTACCACTATAACTGTTGGAGCAATTTATCATCCAGCAAAATTTGTTATCTAACAGGCCTACAAATACATCACACATTACTGGAACTGATAAGCAGAATTGTTAAGGTGCTTGAAAGTTACTACTTCAAGGAATTGAACCAGTGAGAACTAAACAATTAAAGACAAAAATAACTGAAACTTGTACAAATTGATTTGTTAAGCAGCTTTCCACATTAACTTGTATATAATGTAGTTCTAAAAGAATAAACTTACATTAGCTTGAGTTGCTGAAGGAACTGTACATCACACAGTGATACATTTTTCATTACCTGCATTCATCAGCAAAGTAGCAAAGTGGCGGGCACAGTTTCTGTTTCTCCATTCAGGGGAGAACTGTTTTGCTCCACAAGTCGCTCAGTTTTATATATGACTTGGATCAGTCCTACTGGGACATCGAAGCACGGAGACAGCCTTTGGAGAAAATCCTTCCTTCCTCCCTGTGATTTAAGGGAGTTGTAAGAAGATCAAAGCTTCGGTCGCGGTCCCTGTAGTCTCTGCTGTTTAGGAGTGGAGAGTCGGGGGTGCTGGGAAATGAATGACCCCAGGGAATAAGCCAAACAAGCGGACTAAGGCTCTCAAAAACACACGGTAAGGTAACTGCACATCAGTAGCTGTGCAGTCTGTCCCTCTCTGAGTGAGGGTGTGTGGTTGTCAAACAGAGCTTCATGTGGTGTATGTGTGTGTGTGTGCGCGTGTGTGTGTGTGTGTGTGGGGGTGTGTGTGTGTGTGCGTGTGTGTGTGTGTGTTGACTCCGTGTTAGCTTGGGGCAAGGTGTAGAAAGGTCGGTAAAGGTATTTGGAAGGTTTGCTTTGTTTTTATTTTACCTTATGTAGAAGTTGATCATTAGTTGAATACTGAAATTCATCTACCTCCTGCATGTCCCCAGAGAGGAAGCCTGTGAAGTTCATCTTAATGAACACCCCCACCCCAGCTCCACCCCTAATCATGCTGTACAACATTTCACAAGAATGGAGAGTAGGAGGCACGCATCATACATGGCAGGAAGCGGTGCTCTGTTGGTTATTGATTTTGTGTTGCTTAACAATTCCACAAGTAGCTCAGAGAGCTGATCCCTCTTACCTTGATAAGTTTGTTAATACCATCTGCATGGTGGGTAACCCCTAACAGCCCCCCTTTCCACACCGCCTCTCCCAGGGACCGCTGAAGGGGAGGACCAACCTTGCTAATTAATAATTCACCCCAGGCCAGACTACCTCCCTAGTGGCTCCATGTGATTACAGCAAGCAGCCAGGAGTCAAGGTTAGTGGTAATGATAGAACAGCGCAATAACAATAACTAGCTCAGGATTGGCCTTCCCACTAGAGCCAAAGATGAGCAGAGAATGAAGCCTTCAGTGAAGCACACAGAAGAGGAATATGAATCTGGGTGTGTGTGTGTAAGGGTGTGTAAGGGTTGGGGGGCTGGGCTTAGGAGTGCTTCATAAGGCCCTTCGCAGGGTTTTTCTAAGAAGTTTGGTGTAAAATTAATGCAGAGGTCTTGGAGAGTAAATATTGAATAAGTGCAGCTCAATGGAGCTGAAAATCAAAAGCACCTCCTCGGGAGCTTTTGGCCTCAGACACCCATGTGCTGGTTAGCTGGCCTCTGCATTAGCATTATTTTAACAGAGGAGATGGAAGGTATGTCAAGAGAGCAGCAGAGGAGGTGATGTGGTGCATCGGGGTGTTGGGGGGGAGAAGTGGGGGGACATGCAGTGAACACTGAGAGAGCAGAGAGCAAAGTTTTCCAGACTTCAGGCTGGGGTCCTTCCTATCTACCGGGTCCTCACTCTCTCACACAAGAAAAGCAGAAGGAGGAGAAGGAGTGAGGGGGTTGGTTGATTACTGGAGGCCAGCAGCCATCAGGAGTGCCAAGGCCCCAGGCTCTGACAAGCAAACTCTCTGAGTAGAGCCTTGACTCTGTACTATAACACAGCCTACACTCTAGATGGGAGACCTGACCCAAGACAGATATTTGGCAGAGATCTGGATATAAAGGAAGAGAGCTTGGCCAACTTTTAACCCTGGACATGAAGAGTTGGATACAAGGCTGTTAAAGATCTCAAAGAGCGCGTTGTTCGTACTAACATTTCACAGCATCTGTCAGGATTGATTAAAATACAAGTAGGAAAGCACTTATGTCTCGGAGGCAAGTTCCGCCTCCTAATAGTCATTATTGGTTTAAAATTTTATGCCTCTCTAAAATGTTTTCACATTCGCTGCACAATAGAATGGAGATTCAGAAATTGTTCTGTTCTTTGTTTAAAGTGGTTATTTTTCAACTAGTATTCAGCAGTCTACTCTTTCCAGAGTTGGGGATCAGGCCTCAGTCTGGGGAGAATCAAATTCCAACTTTACAAAGCTGAATTTGAACTAGAAGTTAAAATGAGACAGATATCAATTTATCGAACACAGGAGGGCCAGAACAGCAAAGTAAACAAATCAACTCAGACAGTCCTGGGATTCCTATTTGCATAAATTCATCTAGAAATGCTGCTTTGTTATTGCTTTGTATTTTATTCAGTATATTCCCTCAATATACATTGTGTTATTTTTTTTCCTTTGTACACAAAGTAAAATTAGAATAAATATACAATAATGAAATATATATATATATATATATATATATACACACACACACACACAGTTTAAAAAACTTGACAAATCTCCAGGACTGCGCAATGTTTTTCTTACAGTCAATCATCATCTCAATATATTGTTTAGACTATATATGTAGTCTAACCAATATATATGCTTAGACTACATAAATGTTGCAGTCTAAGCAATATATATCTATATATTGCTTAAACTGCATTTGTCAAAGGTCTGTGGACCAACATGAGAAGCATCAGTATTTATTAAGAGTCATATTAATCATATTAGATAAGGATTTCTTATCACACTCAAATCCATCTTCTTATCTGAAGGTATAGGGTTGTGATGGTTGTGGTCTAAAAATCACAATAAGTAAATTTAAATTAGAAATTAAAGTTTTAAATTGGTCGCAAAAGAATCAACAATTAAACTATTAGTAATCACACTAATCATGAATTAACTAAAAGGGCATGAAAAAACTTGTAACCTAACAACCTAGAAGATATGCTTTAAGAGTTAGAAAATTAACATTCAGTTTTTCTTTGGAAGATACATTAACTGTAATAACTTGAAGTGTGAAATAGCTTCCTAGAGAAAGTAAGTTTGGAAAAATTCATAAAATTGCTCCTAATTGCTCCTGGTATTAGGCGCAATTAGAGCTGTAAGCAATCTGCTAAACTGATTCAAGACTGTTCTAGTTAATCAAAACAATGTATCCAAACTATAAACCAGTGGGTCAAACATGTTTGTTGACTTGATTGAGAAAAGTTCTTGGTTTCTGTCTCAACTGGTCAGAAGTACATCTTTGTGTCCATCTTGTCCCATCATCACTCCATTCTACATGACTCACTGACTCAGCTCTCATAAACACGTGTTTGGACCATGTCCACATAAGAAAAAAAAAAAAAAAAGATTGTACTACTTTTTAAAGTAGTATTCACTTTTTCAAGGGAGATGGGTCAACATTGGCAAGTGTTTACATCTCTAAGAAAAACAATGTTCAAGGTCAGTTATGTGCTTCTTGCTTAATATAATCTATACATTAAAACTGCTTATCTTTTAGTTGATGTTAAGCAATATTCAAATTTTCTGAGACACTGAATTTTGTTGGTGTAATACATTTTTAATTGACAAAAAAAAAGCTTGAAAAAGTGTTGTGTATAAATCTATATAGTATAACACTCTGAAATTAGTTACACGAAGTATATAATTTTGTTTTTGTTTCAACTTTTTTGTAGTTTTCTGGAAGTTTGTTCCAGGTTTATGATGTATAGAAGCTGAATGCGGCTTCTCCATGTTTGGTTCTGGTGTATATGATCCCAGATACAAGTGACTGAAATGAGCTTCCTTTGTAGGATGTCCAGGCTCAGCCTTAGAGATACAGTGAGGAGTCATGTCATCCAGGGGTAGATCTAAATACAGTAGTTATTCCTTTTCATTGACACACGGCTGTTGAGTTGGTTCATGATTCTTGGTGGTTGCCTCCTTTTGAAGGTTTTTAGGACTTGTACCAGCAAAGTCCTATTCTGGTCAGGAACACAAACTTATGGCGCATTAAGATGGAAAGTGTTGCCTAGAAGGGAACTGTTTGGGTTTTCCTCCTGGACTGGTTACTCCAGCCTCAGATACAGATTAACTCATACACTAATGACAGATTTTTTTAAATTAAAAATTAAAATAAATATTATATGCTTTTTGTTTCACTCTTACCTTTTGTCTTTAGTGTTAATTTTCATTTGAACCAACTTTATTCAAGTTTTTTTTTTTCCCTTTTTTTTGTTTTGATGAAGTTTCTGTTCTGAAGGCAAGGCTTGCCAAGTGTGTGTCCCATTATCCATCATAGGAAGTACACCTATCATGTCTCTACATCATTTCTCTTAAGAGGAAAGCATGTCAAGCAAATCATTTCAATTATCTGAGAGTGTGTGGATTTGTACTATAAAGGGCAGCATGTACAGCATACCCAAGAGTTTCATCAACATAGAGGGTGGTCCATAACTGGTGCTGGTCGTTTAACTCGCACTCTGCAGCAGCCATGTTTTAATCTACCAATGAAGGGTAGTTCCCTTTAAACAGATGAAAGACAAGATATGCAAGGGTGTTTAAATTTTCATGTCAGACTTATAGACTTAGGCCTTTTCTTTCATGTATTAATAAGCCGAGTGAACATCTGAGCCGAGAGATTATAGACTGAAATCAGCCTAAATATGAATAAGTCAGCTACGGTTAACATGATTTGGATCTCTGCTTTTCATCTTCATAAGTGTTGGAGCAGAAAAAGATTATTGGGCTTGGGTGGTAACAGCCTGTTTTGTTAAAAAAAAAAAATAAAAAAAATACTCTCCCTGACTCCTACTACTGCCCAAGCACTTAGATGTTTTTTTTTTTTTTTTTTTTTTTTTATTCTGCAGTAATCTTGTTGATTAGTCCAGCAGGGGGTTTCAGCAAGAAAGTTCAGAACACTAGTCATCAGAGTGGAACATGTCCAAACTGCATTTCTATAGTCCTTCTTTTCTCAGGGAAAACCTTTTGCTGAATATGCTGTTGTTTTCGGTTACTCTCTGTCTCCGGCAGTCATGCTGGGAACTGCATGGCAGCACCTGCATTTTGCTGCAACTTGCCACAGGGAACTGACCAGTCCAAAGCACTGAGCACAGTAATTACTATAGATAATTAGTGTAGACCTCAGCTGCATTAAAGAGAAAGTTCTCAATCCAATTAGATGTATGAAAGTTTCGTCTAGCCCAAGCAAATGCTGAGGATGTGGGGGGGAGAAGCATCTGCCCCAAGTGCCCTCCTTGGGGTCCTTATGGGGTCCTCCTTCATGCCCCAAGTACCCTGTTTCTCAGATCTTGTGTGTGTGTGTGTGTGTATTCAATACATTGCAATGACCATTTTCATAATACACTGTGGGTACCAACTGCTCCTTATGTGGCTATCAGCCCAGTCCCAATAACTAGAAATGTTGTTTTTGGGTCAGGTATAAGGTGGGAGTTGAGACTAAGATAGACTTAGAGTTAAGTGTGTACTGGTAATGGTTTAGGGAATGGGTAAGGGTTAGGCTAAGAGGCATGAAAAATAAATGGAAGTCAAAATAAACTCTTTGTGAAGATAGTTGTGTGTGCATGTGTGTGTGTGTGGCCTTGGATTTGATAAATTGTAAGGCTCTTTTTCCCTCAAATACTATGTTGTGAGGACCCACACCTCCTTATGGGACACACAGCCTGGGCCACATGAGGGTCAGGGGTTAGGTTTAGGACTATGGTATGAATTGAGTTTGGGATAGGATTATGATTATGCATGTAACGGTTAGGTTTAGAATAAGTTTTCTTGATCTCACGAAAAAGGAAAATGACACAACTAACAGCTACAAGCAACTATTACATAAACAGACAAGTAAGGTGGTCACAACACTGATTGATATCAATGGCTGGTTGAGCGGTTGTGGGGACTTTACATTTCTCACTTTGTAAGGCCCTGTTTTCCTACAAATATTACATAAAACCCATTGGTCTTATGTTGGTCTTTATGGGGTCCAACAGGACCCCATAAGAGGTCAGAGTTGGCCAGAATAATTATGAGAAGAGGCCATTAGCAGTATACAACATTAGCAGTTGTAAACTGCTAACGTTAGGTTTATTGGGTAAAGGTCAGGTTTAGGCCCTAAAAATGAATACAGAATGATTGGAAATCAATGCAAATTGTATGTGAAAGATAGAAAGTCATACTGTGTATGGAGAGTTAGAAGCTTAGGGTTATGCTAACCCTTTTAAAACTGAATGAGCTGTTCTAGAGATGCTCAACTCCTCTTCCATATATCTAAGCTAAGTGTGTACAATATTTTTAAACTTTTAAAAATATAAAACATCACATTTACCACAAAAAGTTGGACCTAAACATTACAAATAAATTATTTTAGGAGACAGACACTTTCGCTCCATTTAACGTTGCCTGATGATGACAGCTAATGGACTAATACATATTTTATTTAATTGGCAAGGAAGTAATAATGCTGACTGACTGATAGGTGGTTTAAAGTTGTGTGTGAGTGTGTGTATGTATGTGGCATTGACACATTTCTCCCAACAGTGCCTGGAGGACACAGGCTCACCCAACTGGCCCTACCAGGTCTCATACTGAGGCTTCTGCTTGTGGCAATCAGCATAGGTGGAGCTTTCATGGGACACAATGAGATCTGCAGAGCCCCTGTGGTTTTAAATAGAGGGAGTGCCCCCGGCTCAATTACTGTCTCACGGAAAGTGGAGGAGCCATAATTGAGTATGACACAAGCAAGCTGTGTGCACTTGACAGAGGCAGAACCTCTTGCTGTTAAAGCGCAGCTCTGACAGCGATCTACTGCAACGTGCACCTACCAACAACAGAGTGCCGCCAAATTGTTGGAGACACCATTAAAGCTGCACTAACAGGGAAAACATTCCTGTCTTATCAACTTGAGACAATGAGTAAAATACCAGCAGAGACATCAGGCATCAGTACCCTCAAAGCTTCGCTATGTTTTGGCTCCAACAGCAGATCCAATGCTTGAGATTCTAACACTGACAACAAAAAGCTCACTTTGTGCATCTTACCCATATCACCTGATAGGATTTCATTCTAATGAAGTCAAAATGGATTTAGAATTGAACTTACTGAAACAAAAACAATGCCACAACCCTAACATTTTATGTGAAAAATTAGGTGCGCCATTTCTATTTCCACACAAATAGGAGAAAATGTAGCCACGCTGTAATGAATAACATTGGGTTTTATTCAGCTGGACTCATGTAGTTAGGTTAACCGAACACAGTACCGAAGATAACTTAATAAAATATGTTAAAGGAACTTCAGCTTAAAATTGTGAGAGATAAACTAGAAAAAATACATTCTGAAAACTTAAGAAAATGTGTTGCAGCTGTGATGCACAAAATATACTTGTGCGACAATGTGGCGTCATGGTCACATGGCACTCTTAAAAATATTTTCAGAACATTTCATCACCATCTTGTTTCTTAACAGAGCTCTCATCTTTCATATTTTAATACTTTTTAGGATTTTTTTCTTCTGCAAAGGGACATAACTAGGTTGGTATTTTACTTATTACCTAATGTCTTTTACTTCAACAGTTCCAGCTACAATTATGTCGAATTTTAGGGTAACTAGCTAGCTGGTTAGGAACCCCCAATTTTCCTGACTTGAATAAAATGATTCCCATAAACTTTGCATGATTCCTTTGCATTTTATTTGTTTCTCATTTAGACTCACTAATATAATTTATAATAAAATAATAAACATTTTAAAGTTGTAAAAAATTCAGAGTAAAAATTTTACATAATCAAGTTGCCTTAACTTGAGTTAAAAAGTTACAAAAAGGTAACATTTTATCTTAAATCGATCTACGATTAGTTATAAAAATATACCTTATTTGGAAAATATTTATTTTAGATGTAAAAACAATACAGTAGTAATACTGTAGTTTATTTTTTATAAATTTTAATAAAATATTGTCACCAGAATGTCACCATGTTGTTTACACTGCAATGCATTCTGGGTAAATGACAAGTAACGGTCCAACTGCCTGGCTCCTCTTGCCAAAATAGCAAAAGGTAATGTTATTAAGCCTTTTTAATTTGAACCGGAGCGCATTAAAATTGATCGGAATGTAGAAATAACAAGAGGTGATGATGAAGAGGAGGACTAAACAGAGAAAGAGGTCAGAGTTGGCCAGAATAATTATGAGAAGAAGAAGCCATAGGAACTGGTGTTTTGCTGCTGCCTTCAGCTTCATAAATTTAACAATGAATGACACGTACCTCTGGTTGGACTGTGTGATCTGGTAAGTACTTCTTTATGTCTGGTTCGGCAGCAGCTGTTTAGGGTCCGAACTTTGTCCGGTGTTGGTTTCACATTCTGTACCGGTGTTCTAGCTCCATTGGCATTTCCAGTAGTAATAGCTCCATTAGCGCTGCTTGTGTTTACCAAAGTGAAGTTAGTTTCAAATTGGAGATTGGATATGAATATCGCTTTCCGCAGAGTAAGCGGCGTTTAGCTCAAGGTTGACCTGATTTATGAACACTAATTTCGGCCAGCCATTCCCTACCGCTAACCTCCCTCGGAGGTTCACTTAGCGACCGTCAACAAATTTCCTAACCAAATACACCTGACAAATAAATGTAAATAGATGTCCTTACTTGCGACCAACTGACACAATATTAACATTACTTAAAATATTGTGACACTGCATGCAATAGAGAATACTATGACTCATGTAATAGTATGAATTACCACTTTTTTGTTTGAAATTTGTTGACGGTCCCCAGATGAACCAAGCGCTTGAGGAGGGAGTGGTAGTGAGCTGCTGGCCTATGGAGTTAGATTTGTTTCACAATTATTCAATCAAAAAAAAGAAAAAAATCATGTCAAACAAAAAAATAGTATTCAATCAAAAAAAAATCTAACAAAAATCTTAAAAACTTTTTAATCATAAAATTATTTTTTTACGAAACAAAAAACATTTTAAAGAGATTTTTTTTATTGAAATCACTAACTTTTGTTTGAAACTTAAATTTTTTTGGTTGAGTCTAATTTTTTTTAAGCTCCTGTTTTTTGGTTGACTAAGTTTTTTTTGAAGCTCCTGTTTTTTGGTTGAATTCGTTTTCTTGCTTATACAACTTTATTTGCTTTTGCAAAGCTTACATGAACATTCTGGGCGGGGCTTAAGGACAAGCAATGTAAGACGTCTTCCGATTGGTTAGCGCTGACTAAAGCGGATGACTCCCTGAGATCTCAGAACTCTGTCCTGAACTGCAGGGCTTCGGTGACGGGAGACAGAATGTGAATGGTAAGTAATCTTCACAAAATTACACCGTTTAGCAGCTTCTAAAGTGTCCACCCTGTTTCAAAGAAGAAATCTTGCACAAATTGAAACTAACTTCACTGCGGTCTTGTCTTTTCTTCCAGTGTCTGTAGATCTGTGCCCGGTTCGGCAACAGCTGTACTGTTTAGAGTCCGGTGTGGCGGTGTCAGCACACAGGACTTTGTTACCACCGACACCGGACCTCCATGGGTCCAGTTGGATCGGTGATGTTCCGCAGGCAGTCTAGCTCCTGTTAGCATCTGAAAGAGCGTCCAGCTCTGCCTGTCTCAGCACAATAAACGGCATTTATTTTTAGCTCGTTAAGGTAACATCACCTGTTAGATCCTTTGTCAGTTCTGCTGGTATAAATGACTCAAAGTGTTCTGGAGAAATGTCCAGGGAACAGATTAAGTCCCTCATTGTTTTCCGCTCCGGCTCTCGCACTGCGCTCTTCTTTCTTTCATGTGGGAAATTGTCCAGATTCGCCTCAATTTTAATTTTATTTTATTTTTTTTTAATTGCAGCCGATAGTGACACATTGTGGCATTATCTAAAATCACACCAGTCAAACATGCTAAAGAGAGTTAAGTCAGCTTAACTTAAGTTGTAGTAATAATTCTTATTTAGTGTTTTGAACTTGACAATTAAAATTGATACAACCTAACTCAGTCAAATCAACAGTGAAAGTAGACTGAGTCAAGCTGAGTGAGCACATTTTTTTACAGTGTAGAGAATGGTAATTAAATCACTTGAAGTATGTTTTAGCAATTTCCTTCACAAAAACAACTAAAGGTCAGGATTTTGATGATACATCATTGCTAATATACTAACATTGTATTGGCAAGACTGGATTGATGCCACAATATGCAGTATCGCACACCTCTAGTACCTACAATCAGATATATGAACTATCTATTTGAATGATTCATTTCAGTTACATATTACAGAATATATTTTTCACATTTTGCAAAATAATAGAGGAATATGCTTCCAGGCCATACTCTGTTACAAGAGACAGTGGTGACAACTTTACATAAATAATGATCTTCACCACTGGCTTCACAGGGACCAGTGAGTAATGAGCATAAATTCCTTATAAGAGGTGAGAAACAAACATGTTTAAAGCTCAATGAACTGAGGGAAGAAAAGAAAACCAGAATTTCCTCACAATGGAAGTCATACAGAAAAGTTCAGTGGAGAGTTGAGGTGTTAAAGGTGGTTCTGTGAGATATTAAATCATAGGGTGTTTTTCATGCACAACTTTTTATGTTATACATTCATCCTGGTTTAATGAACAACATGAATTATTCTGTTTTTGTAGATTTGTGGTTAGGTGACATTTACTTTAGGATGGGGCAAACACCAGATCCTTGTTGTTCTGTCAAGAGAAACTCCAGAAGCAAAAGAAAGTGTACTTTTCTTCCCCACAAGCTTTTTTACTTCAGCTTTGAATCTAAAATATGCACAGCTTGCTGATGAACAACACAGAACACGTTTGTAAGGAAAAGCATCAGAAAACAGCAATATAAGACGAACAGTGGAGCATCACAGTGGGTTAAGATGGCAGTAGAAACAGTCAGATCTGTGTGTGTGTGTGTGTGTGTGTGTGTGTGGGGCAGGTGGGGGGGGACATGTATGTAACTTCTCTCACTGCGGCAGGTGTCTTTCTGACAAGCGTGTGATGGGTTGAGCCCTGCATTGAGCCCATCTAAGCCAGTGACTGGGCTCACACTCGATCCCAATAAGCTGCCCTGGGTCTTTTGGGCTGATTTTTAGTCCCCACCTCAACTCTGCACCTTTGACTACAGCAGTCACTGGAATACCAATGACGAAGTGTCCCTCACTTCTCACCCGCTCCCTGCCATCAATGCATATTTGATTATTAGTCCCCTGATATGAATTACACTGGCATTTCTTTATAGCCCCATCTGTAACCTGTATAGAATACATCTTTTCCTTGCCAGTGAGGTTCTGAAAACCAAAGTTAAATCTCAGTCATTAAGCCTCAGTTAAAATTCTTACTTGTGGAACCAGTAATTATGAAAAGATAAAAAGTCACTTAAATTAACTCCTTTAAAATAAGACACAATCAGAGCAGATAAAAGGCACAGAGTGATACATCTGTGATCTTTTAAGATACAGACATGCACATTTTTTCTCAGTTAGCGTGGTTACTAAAATATCTAATTTAAAAATTCTAACTTTAAATTACTATTAAAAATATAAACACCAAGTGTGAGCATCACCTGATTATCAGGAATTAATACCCAAATTGAGTTCTATAGTGCCATTCCACATCAAATGTGTGCCCTGGGTACTTTACAAAAATATAATTTAAATCCAGTTACCAAACTGCATTAAGCTCAGTTCATTATTCAAAGTGGCTTACAGGCCCCAGTCCTATAACCTTTCCTGCTCTTTTACTGTTAAATGAAATCTTCAGCATGGGGAGGAGCTCATGTTATTTTGACAAACATATATAAATATGTATATAAATACTGAGTTGAAATTCACAACAGGTGTCTATACCAACCTAAGTAATGCACGCATACAAACCAACCAACAACCTGTAGGTTGAACTCCCACCATCGTCCCAGGAACAGGAAGTAGAAAAGGATTTGCAAACGGTATAAGGAAGCTATTTGAGAATCTGTGGGAAGATTTGAAAATTGTTGCTGGCTGTTGCTTCATAAGCAATATGACTGGGTTTGAGTTTTTTTCACAAAGAATAATTTGCAATTTTTCAGTCGTCTAAAGCTGGAAGAGACATACTGTCAAAGACTTCAGCTTCACTTGCAGCAAAAGGCGTTTCTAGCAGACAAAGTGGTAGCTTTGTGACGTACCAGACCTGCTGGTAGTGTATAGATTTGGTGTCAGTACTCCTTAATCTATTCTCTTTATATTTTATTTAGGGCCAGTAAAAGCCTAAAGTTTTGCTTAGTGCATTTTATAATTATGTATATAAACACAATTTATGCATAAATGTATTTTAAAAGTGAAGCACATTATCTACATTTGGATGATTTAACACTTAGGAGTCGATGAGTTTGAGTTTGTACTCTGTGTGCTTTGCTGTGTTTTAGCCTTTGCATGTGGAGCAACTTTGTCATTTATAATTTTTGTAATACCACTTCATGACGTAGAAGGCAGGATGCATGCAGTGTCACACTTTAATGTCAGATTATTATCATGTCCCTGAGCATTTTGGTCATCAGCTTCTGGCTTCTCCTGCAGCCAGTCACTGTGTGCCTCTGTGGCCTGTCTGCACGCTGCAGCATATCTGTTGCCATGCTCCAACAATAAGAAAACGCTGCACCCACAACAATGCGAACAATAGTGGGGAACAGTGAGCCGGTGAAATGTTTATTCAGCACATTAAAGAGTAATGAGTAGCCTCCTCCAATGACTGAGTCCACATTACTAACATGCTCGTAGTTAAAGGGGCCTCCCTCCCAGCTTTAATGGCTTACTTGAGTAAACATAAACAACACCATAATGAGCTAAGATCCATATTTTCCTCATTTTCTGTTGATAAGCAAAAATGGTTCTGGTGAGCAAAATTAGCCCTTTGCATCTTTAGGCAAAAAGATGTGCACACAAAGACTGTTGTGCACATCGATCTCTCTCTTTCTTTTCCTTTCTTTCTCTCTCTCTTCTTTTTTTTCTCACAAACACAAACACTCTCAAACTGAAGCCTTTCTTTTTCAGTACAGAATTAACAACTTCACGCAGCTAATTTGCAGATCACCTCAGACAGGTTTGTCCACTCCGGTAAGACCGAGTTGGGGGTGGTAAGGAAAGGGGGGGGGGAGCGGGAAACAGCTGGAGTGTCTGCATCCTCCACTCAGCCAGCGATGCACTCTTAGTGGCTTGTTTTACTGCTTCATCAAAAAAAAAAAAAAAAAATTGTAACTTTGTCGGCAAAAGACAAGCTTGCAATGTCATCATATTTACTTGCCATGCGAGTGGAGTTTTTGTTCACACAATCTGCATTTTGCTTCGGTAGCCAAAAAGGAAAAAAAAAAGCAGGGTCTTCTCCTGGGCAGCGGATACATTAGGAGAACGGGAGGTGAAATCCCTCACCTATTAAAAGTGAGCATGGTGTGAAATGCAAGCGAGAGGACACTGTGGCATCTATTCAGCGCTCACTCCAATGTATTTTTCCTGACATGCTGGAGATTTTATCCTGATAGCTTCCAGTCATTATCCCATGTGTTAGGAATGAATCCATCTAGATTCCATAATTGGGATACCCTGATGTGAGGTTGTGGCTGAATCTTTCGGTGAAGTGGATGATTACTTTCCACACGGTGCAGGGACAGCAAGCGGCTCGGCTTCCGGCCAGAACCAAACTGAAGAGGCTCAGACCTGGAGTCACTGGCAGCGGGAAAAGGGCCTTGAGCAAATAGATCACTGGTGTCACTTTAGATGCTCAAGCAATTTACCATATTAAGTCACTTAGTCACAGCCACTTTCCCCTAATTCATTCATTGCTAATGCTCCAATGCTGTCTGGGAATTAAGGTTAATCATCTCCTTATTCATCAAAGCCAAGGGGGGCAATTACTGCATGGAGTGCTGGGTGGTTTGGCTGGAGAACCACTGTTTAGTTTTTATCATCCCTCTCTGTGGATGTTGTGATTACAACATAATAAAGTGCAATTAGTCAGTGAATGAGAGCATATGTTTCAAGTGACGACATGTAATCCAACTGTAGGCCCCCGCCTTCCCCCCCTCCTCTCTGCAAATGCACCACCCAGAGTCATCTCATTACAGCGCTGAAGTGCCCTCTGAGATCAGGCCGGACAGAAGCTCCAAACCATTCAGAGAAATCTTCATTCAAAGTGGCAGATGGCAGAAACATCCAACGACAAAAACCTGCAAGAAACTAACTGGCAGCAACCAGCAGTTTGTTTTCTGTCTGTGTTTTTTTGAAATATGTATCAGAGAATCTCAACTTGGTCATAGAAAGGGAACAGAAGAATTGGTTCATTTAAGGATATTACTTATGCCAGATTTTCAAAGAACACGAACAAGTGAGTTCATAAAATGCTAAATGTAATAGTTGTTTAATTCTGAAACTCGATCTGCTGCTGCAGTACTCGGACTAGGCCACGTGCAAATGAGGAGTTCCAGTTACATTTAGAGGAAAAGGCTCCTTATAAATCTGTGTTGTTGTAAATTAGGGCAATAGCTAGCTTTAAAAATAATAGCAACAAATAGTTTTGCATTAAAACAAATCTCTGCTGCTGGAAGAAAAAGCAGTCTGTAATGCTGACTTTACAAAAACTATAACAGGGATGTCACATAAACTTCAGTTCCTTCAATAATGTTGTCTTGTTTGCTTCATTAAAAAAGATCAGATTGTGTTTGTGACAAAGTCATGAGGTACAAGTCAAGTTATTGCTTGTCTGTTTCTCAAATTTCAAATTAAAACCTTTGCTTGAGCCTTTACAAATAATCAGAGAAGTCATGTTTTTTTGTTGTTGTTTTTTTTAGGTGGTGGTCTTAATTGTCATTTTAAATGAAAAAGAAGCCTAACATCTGCCACTCCTGTATCGATCCAGCCTGTCTCTGCTTCTGCCGAGTGATTCTGTGCGCGGTGCCTCTGATTCAGCTGCAGACCGTGTCATGGTTACCATTGCTGCTCACTTGTTTGTCTGCACGTTTGAGAAACATTTTCACTTTGACAATCCTATTAACTTCTTCTGAACGTGGCTCAGATCTCTGCAATTATAGTATGAGCTATAAGTACAAAGTCTGTAACAAGGCATCTTCCACACGTATATCAGAAACTGTAGGGCCTGATCTATTAGGTTTTAGTCATTCAATGGAAATGTGTTAGTTTTACCAGCAGAAATCTTCACAGTGCTTAAACAAGTGAAAAGCAGAACAGGTTATTGTGCTGTTCACAGCAAAATTAGCTCCAACTCACTGGATGGATGGAAGGAAGGATAAACACTCAAATCAGTCAGATTTAAAATATGCATTATGACTTTTTAAATAGATATTTGGATATCAATTATACCAGAGAAAACAATAGAAGACAAACAATCATCCATTTTCTAGTTCTGTGTAATCCTTGCATGGGGTGGTGTCTGTTTTTAGCAGCCAATTATCTGATAAACATTGGACACACCCTCACATGCAAGCAATAAGGTGGAAGGAAACCAGAGAACCCAGGGAGAATCTATACATGCAATGGGAAACATGCAAAACGTATGCAGAAAGACCTGAGCAAGGACTGACTGCTGTGTGCAACAGTCCAAATAACTGAGCAGCGTGTGGGCCTGATTTTCTTTGTTCATTTACTCTCAATAGTTTCTGCTAATTGCTTTAGTCAGAGGCTTGTTCAGAACCATCGTTATACAAACTGCTACAGAACATCCTTCCTGCCTGCAGCAGCTACAACAACTCTTCAAAGAAACTAGGAAATCCAGAGCTACAACAATTAAATTCCCTTCGGTGTTATTAGAATACATTTGAATTAAGCTGAATTGAATCGCAGCCGGTCCTTGTAGAGATGCTAGCCTGTGGAAGAACCGTGGAGGCATGAATGTGTTGAGTTTTGTGCAACTTTGCTGAAACAAAAAAAGTGTCACTGAAGGTCACCATCAATCCTACATAAATTATCATCACTTCATTCCCCGTACTCTGGAGCAATGAGTAAATCCAGAGAAAACTTCAATTGGAATTTAAATTCACATTCAGCTGAAGTGTTTAATACTCTAACAAGGATGCATTAACTCCTTGAATAATGCTTATCAGAAATATCAGATTGTTCTTAGAAAACAACACTAACACCAAAATGACAAAGAAACAATGTTATTTTAGTTTTTTTGTTTGTTTGTTTTTTAAATATAAAGCAATGTAATGATCCTCTGCAGCAGCTACCTGCCATGGATACTTGGAGCCAGGAATGAGAAGAGACGTAAGAAATCACAGTTACTGAAAAAAAGACCCTGTGTGGTGGGCCCCTCCATACGTACTGTATGATCACATGAAAGTTGCATGTATTTGGAAATTTGAATGACCATGCAAAAAAAAAAACATAATTGGGCATTGAGGCCTACAGTGTGAATGTAGACTTTGTGAATTATAGCACCTGTTTGCTGTTCTTAACTAACAGCATTGGTCTTCTTGTGTGGCCTATCAGCCTTGACGTATTGTGCATAAACAAAGATAAACACTGGCCTCTGTTTAGTTGCTATGCATTGTCATTTTCAGATATTACGCTGCTCTGTCATACCTCTCTCATCCATAGCAGTTAGCTGCTATTTACTGATTATCGTTGCTCAATCCCACAGGTTAACAGTTTATTCCTCCTTAATCTCATGCTCAGTTGATTTGGCTAAGTGTGTGTTTAGTGTCAAGCTTGATTCTGACTGACGATAGTGTGGTGTGTGTGTGTGTGGGTGCATTTAGAGGATTGATGGAAGGAGTTGGGTAGAACGATGATCAAAGCTGCTGCTGCCCTTTTCTTCTGATCACAGATTACTGTGTAACAGACTTGTGTCAAATCAGCAGCAGCGTTGATATGTGAACAAAGGCCAGTGTCAATCAAGAGGGTTATTCATCCATTCGGGCCATAACCCCCACCTCTCATCTGTTCCTCCTACCTGCTTGCCTGACAGCTGTATGTATAGCCTGGTCTGAGCTGCCAACCACCGAGTGGCTGAGATGAATGAAGTCTCGACCCACAATGAGCAATCATTTTTAATAATAGACTCTGACATCTTCTCATAGAGGGGGCTATTACAAATCTTAAATCTTTTCACTAAGAAGATGAATAGCAGTTGTATCTCTTACAGATTTGTGGCTGACTAGCCTAGTGCATGTACGTAAATCTAGCTGGGTCTTTGTCTGTAAGGTTTTGTGACGGGGATCGTTTAACAACGTAAAGTTGCACCCAACAATTATTTACTTGAAGCAGACATCAAACTACAGATGTATCCCAGAGAGAAAACAGATTGTCTTACTCTCCTCTACATGTTCTGTTTGTGGCTCATTTGAATTTGTAGTGTATTCTCCAGAGAAGTCATAGACCACATAATAAGTATTCACCCCTTTTTGCACTTTAATTATGATCAAGAAATAAAATTAGGGATTGAATAAATAAATTGTCTTCTACTTTATTGGGCCAATCTGTTTCAGTACCTACACCGACTTGTTCAAAGTCAAACTGGTGAAAGTGGGGCTGCAACCCACCTCAGAAGTCATTGTATCTTCCAATTAGACTGAAAATACAACTACTGCAGCCAATTCAGTAGTTGCATGTATGGTTAAAGGCCAAATGTCATTATTAAAGCACAAATAAATCAAACTGCCACTCCACATTTTACAAAGATTTAAAATGTGGAGTGGCAGTCTCAAAATGAGTCGACTTTTCTGTGAGTGCACCTCAAACTGAAGCATCAGACCAAATATTCATATCACAATGTTTGAATTCACGTACTATACACACCCACTTCCTGTATTCCTGCATCACTTCCCCCTCCCCGGATTACTTGACTAATAAACATTTGTGCTTTAATGCTGGGAAGTTCGGTTCTTTTCAGAAGCCGGTTCCCAAAGGAGAGCTGGTCCTTTCTGCTCCCAGCACCTGTCGCCTCGTATTTTATCCTGACTTGGAAAAAATTCATGTTTTATATGATAAAAGAGCAAGCATTCTTGCTTACATATACTATTTTAATTTATCTTTCACAAAGTAAATGAATAAAACATGAAAAGTAATCTACCAAACAGACTAGTAGTAATAATAAATTTTTATATAATATTTTTAATCTTCAGCCAGATGCTGCTTCTCAGACGTCAATTAAATTTGTGAGTTTTTGCAACACAATCTCCTGCTCACCACTGTCTTGACTAAGAGGATGGACTCACTGGACCGTCCTGTCTGTCCCCCTCTCTGATTTCACATAATGGTATGATCCCATATCCTCACATGTGATTGGCCACAACACAGTAGTGAGGTGCAGTCAGGGGAGGCAGGTGTGGCAGAGTCTCACCTGTCATCATGGGAAAATAATATATAATGATAAGATAATTTATATTGCTATATTCACCCGGTGGTTTGTACTCTTTACTCTCTTAAATGTGTATATACTTGAAATTTTAAATTGACATTTGTGACTGTATACAAAATAGACCAGCAAATATTGCAGTAAGCATATCGTGAGGGAACGCAAAAGAAACATTTTTTCTCATGTCCCCTGGAGGGCTCCGTAACTGACACTGAGAGCTGAGCAGCAAAAGGGAAAATAAAAACAAACAAAAACAGGAGAGCCCGGCTACTGTCGTTCACTTCATAGAGCTGGAATATCCGTGACCGACCCATCATTACTGCACTTCCCAATATCCAACTTTTATCAAGCTTTTCATTTATGACTGACATTTAATTTTATAGTGTTTTTAGGTTGTGTGGACTCCATTTAGGCTGCTTCTTTAACTAATATTCCAGACCCAAGTCAAGGACATGTGCCTTACAAAGTGGCAAGATGGGAGTTAAGTGTCTAAATGTAGAGACAAACAGAGGGGACGGACAGTGCAGGGGAAAGGGAAAAGCCAGAAGAGAGATATGAATATGACATGAAGGGTAAGAGGGGCAGACAGTGGCAGAGTGAGAGGGAGGTCGTCCCAGCTGTTGTTGGCGTGGCGACGGTGATGGCCTCCTCCTGCTCCTGCTCCACTGTAATAACTTGTCAGATGAATGGCTCCCCAGACAGCAGGCGCTTTTTACTGCTGCACAAATGAAGTGTGTGACATTTCTGCCACTTTCACAGGTCATTGCTGCTATGCTCAAGCACTGCTGCACAGCCAACAACAGCAATTGAGCATATGCCCCCTAGAGACAGGTGTGGGAAATGTGGATAGAATGGAAGCAGAAGAAAAGGCGTCATGTTTCATTTTTATTTTAAAAATACATATTTTCTGACACTAAAACCTAGCTCATGGGCAGTTTCATTTACAGGAATGGCAAAATTCAGTTTAGGTCTGATTAATTTACACTATTTCACCAGCATCAATTCTAGGTGAAACATGCAGCTGGGGTCAGGTTAGATCCAATTCTTTCACTTCAATACAGTTTCAGTGCCGATTGAGATTTGAAGATCAAGTTGTTTCTGCCGTTTCATTTGTATTGAAGGGCTTTCTGTTAGGTTGCAGTGGCTTTTACAGAGCTGCTTTCCCTTCTGGTAAAATACTCCGTGAAGGTCTGTCATGTTTTTGAGAGCAAAATACTATTATAATCGGATCAAAATTGCATATTTTTTCAGATAATTTTTTTTGTGACACTTAAATGTTTTTTAGGATGTTTGTTGAATTGTTTAATTTTAGTCTAGACTTTTACTAGACAACTCCAAAACCATTGTTTTGTGTTTTTGATCCATTCGGAGTTGGACTGGCTGATGAGCTTCAGATCATCCTATCATTACCCAAATGATCATTTTAAAAAGCATTTGACACTATTAATCATAGTCTATTGCTGCAGAAAATAGAATTATGATATTAGAAGGAGACCACACAGCTGAGCAGTGATCTGTAAGATCAATACCAATATGTCAAAATAAACTATGTCCAATCCAAGCTACTGATAGTCCCTAATATGCTCCCTCAAGGTTCCCTCCTTGGTGATGTTATTCCCATCATAAATGAATAAAATGTGAAAATATCTTGAATTGTTTCAATTTCCCTAATTTCCAGAAGACACCAATTTGTACTGGTCTGGAAAATCCTTGGATGACTTTTGAATAGAGTGGAAAGCAATTTAAATATCACTAAAACATGGTTTGTCTTTAATAAGTCATCACTCAATTCAACTGAAAGCAAAGTTATAATATTTAGTGAAAACAAAATCCTTAAGTAAATAAAACATTTAGAAAAAAAAAAACTACATTTCTATGGAGTTATTCTGACAAAATTAGGCTGAATACCACATAATAAAAATTTCAAAACTATTTTTTTTAAACTACTTTGATGTTACACATAATATATATTTGTAACCAGCTGCTCTCTGTGTTGTTCCGTTCCGTAATAGTTACATGCATTACAGAATGTTGAGAGATTTGAGAAAACACGCTATTAATCTATGTGTTACGAATTATAAACTGACCACATTAACATGAACTGTAAGGGTTCCTCAGCGCTGTACTGATGTTCTGAACTGACGAAGCCTTTAGATGGGAGGAGAAACGTCTTCAAAACAACAAGATAAGTCCAGTTTTCTATATTTATAACTCTCAAGGGAAGGTTACATGTCTTGGATAACTGAGACTCTACATCAACGTAGGAAAGGACCTTGGTTTGAGCGCCTTGATTAATTTAGGGTTTTTCAATGGCTTAGGTTTTAATTTAATCAAGGTCACAGACCTGACATTCTCCTCCAGGAGTTTCTACTAGAGACCACTGTGGGAAGGAGGATTCAAGACTTCAGGCTTCAGCTGATGGTTTGGTATTAGCTTTCTTTCCACAGCAAGCAGACTTACATCGTGCAGATAATGATTGAAGAAAAAATAGATATTTGCAAAAGCCAAACATCTGTAGAAAAATGATTCCAAGTCTTCATAGTTATAAACCTGAACTTCTGTCAAAAGTTCAGTACCACTACTTGAGAGGAGCTTTTACTCCTGGCTTCATACCACAAGTTCCTCCAACAGGAAAGACCACCATGGAATCAATCACAATGCGAAACTATAACAATTAAAAATTTACATATTAACCTGACTTCTGTTTGACTTCCTGGATGACTCAAAGTGCCAATTCAATATCTTTGGAAACCACTTTTAGGAAGGTTCATGTTCTATGTTTTCTCCTTGTGGTTCTCATTATGGTTTACTGGAGTCCCAAAGACTGACTTGATGATATTTGAGTTGTTTTAACTTAGTTCATGTTTTAGGCATATATCAGGTATAAATGTGCCTACTAAAAAAAAACAAAAAAAAAACAAAGATGTGATTAATTACAGTTGATTTCATGATTTATTGAGCAGGGTTAACTTGGCTTAACATTAAAATTTGTATGATATGAAAAATGTAAAGAAAAATTCAATGGAAGGAATCTGTAAGGGTTTATTGTTGTAACTGTAAAATTTACAGCAAGAGATAATAATGTATGTGTGATGATGTTTTTAAAAGTCGTTAAAACAGAAGGATGAAACAAGCTGCAGTGAGTCTGCAGATGGGACAGAATAAAGAATAAAGACCCAGTTAGAGTGAACGTTGTTGGGATTGTGTTGATTGAAGAGGAGGCCAATTTTCTGGATTTTTTTTATGCATGAACTGTCAAAGATGATGTTCCTTGCCTTTTGCTGGTATATTAAGCTGGAGGAAGCAGCAGTAAGATCCATGAACCTGCATGAAAATCAATGTGGGTAGCCCAAACACAAAATCAATGCAGCTGACTGGCTGGGCAGAAGTCTGGGATGGAGGAGGGAGGAGGAAGGAAGAGGGGCTGAGGAGTTCTCCAAAGTCTGCTCAAACGGGACTCTTAACCGAGCTGTAGGAGAGGGAAGAGAAGTCAAGGCAGCCCAGAAGGAATCAAAATGAGATTAGCTGATTAAATAAAAAAAATAAAAAAACGTTAAAAGGGATTGAGTAACAACGGAGAATCATTCATCCGCAACACTCTGGATCTCTGAATACATGCCGTGATTTTATCTTCATTCCTGTTTATTTCTTTAACAACAGACATTTATAAAGTGTTTACAATGTTTTACATTTTCCAAATTTTTCTATGCTACAGTCAAAACAATATTCTGCCATTAAATCATTTACAACCGTTTTTAGGCGCGTTGGAGCTCAGCAGACTTCATCTATTTTAAACATGATCACACTGTGAAACTTCTTCCTGGAAAATTAAGATACAAATGCAGATTACAGTGCATTCTGGAATTTCGTTTTTACCAAAAGTTTTTTGTTGTGTGTGTAGTCCAGTCAATGTTTGCCAGTCATGGTTGGGCCTAACAAGTGTAATCATCCTCTCACCTGTTAATCGCTGGAAATAGGCACCAGCCCTCCTATGTTGCAGAGCAGTATTAAGCAGGTAAAGAAAAATATAAATAATAAATACATTAATTAATTATTATAAATGTAATATCTTAAAAGTGAAATGGATTACATTTAGTAAAGGCAACCTTCATGGGTACAGAAAATACAGAATGTCTGAATGAAGCAAATAATTTACTTTCTTAACATAAAAAGGAATATTTAAGTTTGAAGCTCGGGCTGACACTGCTTTGAAGCAAAGACGCTATTTATTCTGGACCGAAGTGACAGTTTGTTTTTATTATGTTTGAAGTCTACCTACAGTGGCTTTACTGTAAGTCAGCTCGTTGATATTTATCTTAATACAATTATCTATCTTGGAGTTAATATCGGAACCATTTTGATAGTGACAGTGATTGAATCCAAATAAAAGTAAATCTTATCAAGAGGTTTCCAGAGCTGTGTGGCATTTCAGAAAGTGCTGAGCTCATAGGTCAGAGGTCTCCAGCTTGTTCTGCTGGTGCTTTGAAAGGTGGGAGTGTGAAGGTAGGAGCATAGCTTTGTCACAGTGCTGCTGAGAGCTCGTACTCTGGTTCTTGTTAAAGCCATCCAGTGTCATGTTAATAATGGGACCAGTCAAGTTCTGACACCTGGGTACACAGCTGTCACTGATGCTCCCATGGCCTCAACCAGAATGACTGACATGACATGTTATAAGGAACTGCTCAACATGTCAAGACAAGTTTGCATCCCATCACTCACACTATACGGATGGCACTTGTTGGGGAAAAGTCTTGTCTCCCTAACATCCAGGTTTGTTTGTTCACAACTCTGTCCTGCATTTAGAGCCTCACATGGTCACAGTGGTGGTGTTCACAGTCTC
Organism: Poecilia formosa; assembly: GCF_000485575.1. NCBI lineage: Eukaryota > Metazoa > Chordata > Actinopteri > Cyprinodontiformes > Poeciliidae > Poecilia > Poecilia formosa. Next base: position 1,112,978 of record NW_006800030.1, on the reverse strand, counting down.
ACTTTTACTGTTCTATTGTGTTCCTCTGCTGATGCTGAAACTGGTAACTGGTTGGTATTCAACACACCACTGCCCGGTGAGTCTGGAATATGTGGCGATCAGGGCATCCTCCAGGTCAGAGCAGGGGTAAGGGGGTTTGCCAGAAGCATTGCCCTCAGCAGACTGAGCCCTCGCTGCGCATGGCTCTCTGATCTGCTCCCCTTCCGTCTCTTCCTCCTGCCTCAGACAATATCAGATTATTGACATCTCAGAAATGCACAGTCTAGCCTGCTTTCCCACTTTTGCTTTTATATCAGACTTGTGATGGTATTCTGACTAACATTTCCACATGCTTCAAATGTGTGATATTTTTCTTTTGTCTTTTTTGTTTTGATGTACATAAGAAGAGTGGATGTTGGGTAAAGAGTACAGAGAACAAGTTGTGTCCTTCAGGGTGATGGAGGACAGTCTCTGAGCTTTGATCATTGTCCATCTGGGTGCCTGGATGCCATGGGCACATTGCCAGCCTACTTAGTACTTTGGATGTCAAGTCTTCCACTGGGGACATGTCAGCCAGACTTGAAACATGGCTTCAAGTGGAGCAGAGTGCCCTTCAACTCTTAGGCTTATGCACTGCTGACCCTTTACCAAAAAGCATTTGATTTGAGCTCTGTCTGTGGAACATTTCACAACAATAGAATGACAAGTGTTGTGTACATCAGGCCTGACAGTTCAGTTCTTCCCAAGCTGGGAAGAAGGTTTTTTTTAGGATTCACTGTGCTCCTTTGCATGCAGCATAACAAGGCACTGTTGAGCAGCAACACTGAACTTTAGAAGCAAAAAATGAGGCTAAATGAAGACTCCATGTCTTCTGTCATCTGATCTGTTGGCAGACCAGATGACAAAAGACCATTCTTATTGTTGATGTTTCTCCAACCTCACCAATAAACTTATGACTATATTTTGATTTGATAAATAGATCAATGAAGAACTACTGTGGGATCCATTACACTAACAATGAGGTTTGGATGGTGCTTACCACATCTATTGGTACATGGAGCAAGTACTTTTCACGACATTAGAGTTGAAAAAACATGACAATTAATTACACCAACACATTTCACAAATGTAGAGTATGCACCTAAACCTAGGGGTGAAAGTAAGGGGGTACGGTAGGGTACTGCGTACCCCTAAAAGATTTAGCGGGGGTACGCAGTACCTTCAAGAGAGAGGAGCGACTGTCTGCTGTAAAGAATCAACGGGTTCACTGTGCAGCCACTAATCAGCCGTGACTGATTAGTTTTTCAAGAACAATCTAAAACACGACTTAATCAATTAGTAAATAACTTTTTTCCCATTTCATATTGTTTATGAAATGCTTTACTAGAGCAGCGGTCCAATACGTCGATCGCGGAAGGTTTTGAGTCGATCTCGGCATTAGGTGACAAACTGAACGCCGCCAGGATTCTGAGACCAGCACGTCTTCCTCTGACTTCTTATCAAAACGTTCGTAACTTTATTAAAGAACAACAAAAAAATCAACAAACCGTGCTCAAATTAATGACCGGTTAATGGTTTTGTTGTGTTACCGAATGCAGTGAAGTTAGTTTCGAGTTGGATATTGGATTTTCCAATATCCACCGAGCAAGCTGCATTTAGCTCAAGGTTGATCCGATTTATGAACGCTAATTTCGGCCAGCCGTTCTCTAGCTCCCTCCTCAATCGCTCGGAGATTCACTTCACTGCATTCGGTAGCACAATAAATCCACCGGGATAAAGTTTGTTTTGGTCTGTGGCCTGCATAGATGGCACC
>NW_006800030.1:1046303-1109804 GCF_000485575.1 Poecilia formosa | reverse complement strand
TAGTCATTTTTTGTCATAGTACCCCCAAGAATTTAAAACTACTTTCACCACTGTCTAAAACTAGTAGTCATTTAGACAAGCTTTATAGCTGTACTTATGTACAGTTCTTTTATTTTCCCTTTGTGTGATTATGGTTGTCCCCACTTAAATTAATAAAGATTATTTCTATTTTGATGTAAAATGGCTCACTAGCAAGATGCTTAAACCATCCCCTCTACCCACAGGTTGGCGGAGGGAGGCATTGAGGAGGATCACAACATACAGGAACCAAGATTGGGGTCAACAGGTATTACCACTGATGTTCAAAACCTCTCATCTGAAGGACTGCAGAGTGTAAACGTGTTAAATCCCTCATCAAGGTGAGGAGCCCATATGAAGGGGGACCAACTTCTCCTCTTAAAGTTTTGCCTGGCGAGGCTCCATAGGTGAAATCTCAGCCACCAGGCGTTTGTCAGCATGTCCCTTCTCCATGCCTGGCTTCAGAGTAGGGCCCCAGTGACCCTCCTCTGGCCAAGACATACTGTTTCCTTTGGTGGCAATCATTGTAAGGAGTGTTTGGGCTGAACATTATCTGATCCCTCATCTAGGACCTTTTTGCCTTGGGTGACCCTACCACGAACATGAAGCCCTTGACAGTTTATCTCATAGAATCATTGGTACACTCAAACCCCTCCACCATGATGGCAGGTGGAAACCCAGGGCAGGGGATCCCACAAGGTTTGGAATACACTCTGCTGTCTCCTTTCTTCAAACTGAGGGCTCTCTCACTGGTCTACTAGTCCAATGGTGTTGACTCAGTCCACCACTGGACTCAGCATGTCATGCGTGTCAACCATGACATGCCACAATGTCAACAACCTATAAACTTTTTAACTCATTGTCATGCCACAGTGGTGGAATTGCATTTTCTTTTGGTTTTGCCTCCTCTGTGGATGACATAGTGACTGGATTAAAGAGATCCTTAAAGTCTTTCTTCAACCATCTGAGGATGTCCTCGTTTGTCTGACTCTATAGTTCCCCTCCCAAAGCATTCATTGCTTGTCCAATTTTCCCTTTTCTGAGTCACTGTATGATTTTTCAGAACTTCCATAAGGCCAACCAAAAGTCTCCCTCCATGGCCTCTCTGAATTTCTCCATTTCCCAGGTTTTGGCTTTTGCAAAAACCAAAAAAGGTAGTCTTACCTATCAGCTGCTTCAGGAGTCCAACTAAGTCCTAAAGGCCTCCTTCTTTAGCCTGATGGCTTCTGCTAGAACTGATGTCCACCAGTGCTGGTTGTTACCACGACAGGCACAGATACCCTTCAGGTCACATCTTCTGGAAGCTGCATCTGCAATGTAGGTCCTGAATATGGTCCATTTAAATTTCATGTCCTCTGCTTCCCTCAGGACATGAGATATTTTCTCCCGGAAGTGAGTAGCTTGGCTTAAAACTGTCCCACGTGCAGGAATTTATAAAATTAGGGAACTTGATGAGAAAAGACACGTTTTCCTATTGTAGTGTAACTCTTCTTTTAAATAGCTGGATTACAGATTCTGAACTGTTCAGTAACAGGTTGACGTCATCTATATCTCTCCAGGATTGATCCAGTGAAGAAATATTAAAAACACTGTCCACACATGAAGGCTCTAAAACTTTTTTTTTTCACTGTGCTAATGAAGTGGCAAAACCTTTATGCTTTGCTAAATCTCCATAGAGACAGAAAATGATGAATAGCTTGCACCCAAATTCATATTCACATTTAAATGCAGTTCTGCCACATATTTGACAATTTAAAAAGACTCAGTTTAAGAATAGTAATAGTATGTTTTATTAAAAGCTGTTGTTTGCTATTGGAAAAGTTGTAGAATGCAGTTTACACAGTTTAAAGATTTTGTCTTGAGCTTTAAGCTAATATATGTATATGTTCTGTATAACATGAAGTCTAGGGCAACATGGAGAAAAGATCTATCAGACTAAGCTACCAATGATTTCACAAAGCTGAATTTTGAACAGCATCTTTGCTGCCTAGGTACATGCAGCACTCAGCAAACACGGTGTGTGGAGGGGAAATGCTGTGGTGTTTTTTCAGTGAAACATCCAAATTTCCCCCTAAAAGATACAGTGGAAATCATTTTTGTTCACCCCAAAACAGAGCTCTGTTAAATGTGAAAATGAACTTAGTTCTCTCCATGTTCCTCACCCCTCCAAGCAACATTGTTTAGTTCAAACTTCTTAAATATGTGAGCTTCTCTCCTGAACACATTCACTGGAAAGCATGGCACTGGATATTTATGTTGCTTTAGGAGTGTTTTTCAGTTAGTGGGAAAACAAACCAAGCAAAGCGTGGCTGATAGGATGGGGTCCATGTCTTTTTCTAAAGATTCTGTAATTCTGGAAATTTGAACTTATTTTTCATGAATGCATTGAAAACATGTTAGTTATTTATTGTAGGCCTATGAAAAAAAACACAGTTTTATGCTTCAGTGAATGACTTGCTTTGTGTTCACACACGTATACACACAAACTGTTATGCCAAACAACCATGCCAGCAATCTCTTTCCTGTTGTTGTCGTATGTACAAGGGTACACACACCAGAGACATGCATGTACATTATTATGCAGGGTGGAGTCCCCGGCCTGCTGCATTATGCATAGGGCTCTGGGGAGCAAGACCAGTGAAGTGTGGAGCAAGAGGCCCAGGAGCAGGCAACACTGTTGGACACATGTCAACACAGTCACACCACCTCTCAATGGACCTTAAACATAGACACACACACAATCATGCAAGGTACAAAGTCAAACACACAGCTCAGTTGGCTGACAAATCTGTGCGTTCAGTCACTCATCTGTAGCCTGTCAGACAAAAATCAGCGTGATGCATTCCACATCCCGTGATTTGGTTTCACTGATGCAACCCAGCCTCATGCAACAACTCCATGGAACTTCAATCAGGGTTTAATATCACATGCATCCAGATGTCAAGCAGCTGTTCAATGCCATTTGTTGTAATTAGGCATAACAGTATGCTGTTGAGCCTCATTACACTACAGGTACTAATTGGGCTCTAAAGGTGGAAGGGAGTGAAGTAAATTCCCTGCAAAAAGAAATTATTCTTTTGATGTTGATCAGCAACTGGATTCCTCACAAAACTTTACATAAAGGTCCTTGCTTCATGTGTTTTGAATGCTGTGCCCAAATCATGCCATATGAGCATGTCTGTTGACAACTACTCATTGTGTTGTTGAACAGGCATGTGGTCTTTGACAGAAAGACCTGATCATTTCCTTGAGAGAACCAGAGCTTATAGATTCTTTCTCACCCTTAAAGGACATCTCTCCTCTCATTTTGACTAGCATAGAGAGCAGACCTTCCTTCAGCCACATCATCAACTCCTTGCTATGGGTTTGACCTGCAGGCATGCCTACTGTACATCTATTCCTATACACAATGGATGGATTCAGCTGTCAGCTGCCTAAGGTCAGTTTAGGTTGTTGAATTACAAAAAAAAAAAAAAAAAAAAAAAACACCAGTTACCCACACAAAGAAAGCAGTGAATGTTGTATTGTTGAATATTTGTCTTTGTTCAGCAGATACTAAAAAGGCTTTTTTGAACCCTAGAAAATTAGACAAATTTTCAGTGTCTTAGCTTACCTGCATATTAGAATCAAATTATGGTTTTAGCTCCTTTGGCATATGAAGATAAGAAGCAACGAGTTGTTGCCAAATACATTTGCTCAACTGGTTCTTTGCAGTTAAAGAGATGAACAGTTACCTCAATAAACTCCAAGAGTTGGTAGGCTATTGCTCTGGCGTAATTATACACCCCTTCTGTACATTTTTTTCGTCATTGCACAGTTGTGGTAAGAGTGCTGTTTTCAGTAATGATTTGTCAAAGGCAGGATCCACTCTGGACAGATTGTCAGTTCATTAGAGATACATACAAACATGCAAGCAGAGCTACAGAGAGAACACACTGATACTTGCATCACAATAACATGCAATAAAAACAGTTTGTTGTGGTTTTTGTTGTGTGTCCAAACCGTACCTCACCCATTGCAAGCAATGTCTTATGGAAAGGCATTTTGACATAATTATGCACAGCACTACTTATAGTAATATCCATTCTTAGCACATCAGCACAAATATTTTATAAGCATGGTGGTGGAGAGGTACAGTAAGCCATCCATCAATTGGAAGACATTTTCTTTCCTATTGAAAAAAATGCACTTGTTTTCCAAATTGAAGTTGTCCTGAGATGAATGGTATTCCTTTCTTGTTTGTCCTAGCATCTCATTTACAGATTTGCTTGTTAATCAAATGGAATTTTATAAATTTCTTTTCATAATTTTGTTTAAATTTGACTCTTGCAGTCATTAAAGCTAATTTAATCATGAACCTATTTTAAATGGCAGTTATGAATTTAAATTGTTTATTGGAAATAATATGATCAAGAAATATGCTACATCACTGGTAGATGACAGCTCTGTCTTCTCTGCCATTTTAACATTATCTCCAGTCTAAACTGTGTCACTTCAACCAGTGCAAACCTCTTATCCATATTATGTCATTTTATGAGTAGCTCAAAGTCTGTCCTCTGCATAAATAGTGATAACATCTTACACTTAGGAAACTACTATTAACAGTTATTTTAACCCAGTTAGTGTGGCCCTGTTGACAAGACATCACACCAGAATCCAGCTTCTCTTCAAGCCAAACATATTATAAACTCAAATGTAAGGCCAGCTTTGACAGCACTGTCAAAATTATCTGGTCAGAAATCCTCACTTAAAGATTCAGGACCCGGATGGGTAATGTAAAAAAATATTTATTTTGGGTTGTTTAAAACATATTTCTAAAGATCCTCTAATGAATTATTAATTATTCAGATCAAGATTCTCCTTTCTAGATTAGTTTTTCCCTAAATTGGTCTTACATGTTAGCTGGCATAACATGTAAGTTGTTGGTTTTCATCAGAGGCTGTTTTTACTTTCTTTTATTGAGAACTGAATGCATGTGTTGTTTTCCATGTTACATAAAACACACCAACAAATCTTTGATTTGAAAACTCAACCTTCCAAACCTCTAAGAGGTTCTCCAGGTGCCATGCAGTGTGATGTCAAATGCTGCTGTTTTGCCATATTTTTATTGTGTCCTTTGAAACAATGCACACAAACAAGCAGTAATAATGTGTTAATTATCAATGATATATATTTTCAATAAAATCATCAATGTTTGTAGAATTTGTATTTTTACTTTTCTTTTTCCAGAGTCCCTGGGGTTATTCAGACAAACTGCTTCTATAAATCTATAAATCTGTCAAAAGTTGCCCTTCCATTAGATTCACACTAACGGAAAAATATGACTTTTTGCAGTATAAATTTTAAAAACTGTTATCTGAATGTGTCACAGAGTGGCTGGCTTTTTTAGGAAGTGGATGCTTTGTGCCGCCTCTCTTTTCCTGTCCAGTTTTTTTCTTCATGAGTGTGCGCGTGTGCGTGTTTGAGCGGGCTGGTGGATGAGGTCCCAGGGGGCTGGATTACCCCTTTGCATGCCCCAGGCCAAGCAGCTCTTGGGGGGATTACTGTGAGACCTGCACCCTGGCTGGATTAGAGCACTGGACCTCATTTCCATCTCCTTATTTACCTCGGCCCACCAGAGGAAACGCTCAGCTGCACAGAAACATGCTAATTGATGCCGTGAAAGGCGCACAGAGGTGGATCTCTCACCCAGTGAGCTTGCTTATTAATTTATTTATTTTGAGTGGGTTTGGGGGTGGGTGGTGGTTAAGGTTTAAAGATGAGTTGTATAAAAACACTTTTTGAGTTAACTAACATACTGTTGTGTTACTGTGGTGTTGGTGGAGGTGTACTGATTGGCTGTTGAATCACTGTGCATGGATGTATGCCTTCATTGTAGCTTATTTATTGATGCTGCTTGGTTTGGTATTTATGTGTTTGTACAGGAATGACATTTAGCTGCGTTGCTTTTTGGTTCTCGATTTTTATATACACTTTGTTGTTTTTTGTCATTGATGCACGTGTTTTCAGTGTAACTCTGGATCACACTGCTTGTTGTGAGCTGTTTTGTGCGTGCATTGTGTGGATGCATAGGTGTCGTGGCGGAGGTGCTCATTACTTGGTGGGGTCATATACAGACATGGCCACAGCTCGAGGAGGACAGTTGGCAAGCCTATTCCTATTCCTGCAGCTCTTTAACGAGCTAGTGATGGAAAGAAAAGCCCAGTTGCCCTGGCAACCATGCTGAACTCTGACCTCAGAGGTTGGCTACCTGTATATATTAGGATCACAGTACTATGCAAATGGATCACCAGTCCTTTCCCCCTTTCTCTTTTTCTGCCAGAATGTCCCTCTTGTTCCGTTGTCAACTTGACACGTGTGCTAACAGTGCCCTTGCTCTGAAGGGCGGGGGAGGCAAAGGAGTGGCTGCTGGGACCTCCATTAGTGATTGCTTGGGTGACAGGAACTCACACTTTGGCTTCAACTTTGCAGACATCTGACCCTCCATCCCACAGAAAATCCTTGGTGCTAGGACAGTAGATCATTAGGAGAGAAAGTGTATTCTTGTTGGGATTGGATCTATTTAGTTGTTTTGTCGGCCAATTACAACATTTTCCCATTATGCCTTGTTACACTGATGTGTTTGGGTTTCCAGATTTAATGTAAAAGCCATCTTATTAAAATCAGTCACCTTAAACATGATGCATTTTACCACCTCTGTTTCACAAACTTTAGCACAACTTCCAAAGGTCTTGATTCTCTCGTTCACTCACTTCACCTCTTTCTCCGTATTTTAAAAAGGAATGGAATAAATAATCTACAGCAATAAGTTCATAATATCAATATATTGCTATGGGTTGTAATTAGTAATTTGTAATTAATTCCATTGTATTGTTTAATACCGGTAGATGTTTTTCCACCAGTGAAAAAAAATGAATATTGCAATATTGATTGATGATGTCATTTAACTAAACATGACCTGTGCAACGAGAGGCGCAATGTGGTAATGCTTCATGTAGTTTTTTCAAAAGTACCAGTAAAACAAAGAAGAAGCTGTTGACCTGGACCAGAGTCTGGACTGGACAAAATTTCACAAAATTAGCTGATATCTTCAATGAGGGAAGGATATACAGTCGTGTTATGGCCACTGGAGTTACCTGGTTATACAGAGCTTAGCTGTCTCAAATCTCCACACAGACAGACTGAACCAATCAGTTATGATAAAAAAAACAACAACAAAAAAAAAAAACTTTCAAACACCATCTTCCCAAAAACGTAAACAAGTAACTCATAGCTTAGCGCAAGCTTCAGGTTCACCTAGTTATAAGAAACAGGAGAAACATTTTCTGTCTGCACCTGGTTGATTGCTGGCATAAGGATATGATGACTACTCAGAAACATAGAGAAGAAGAAGCTAGCTGGAGCTAGTCTCATCTGCTAACTGATGGACATTTTAAATAATCAGTAGAAGTGAAAGTTGTAGATGCTTATTGCTCTGTGTCGCAAATCAAATATTCCTTTAGGAAAAAAAATAACAAATTATGCTCATTGTTGTAAAGCAATGCAAACTGTACTTTTAAAAGGAAGATGTCCTTAAAACAAGATTTTTAGTTTTACACACAATGTTGGAGTTCTTAAAAAACATTAGCAGTTTGTTTCATTTGTGCATTTAAGTATCTTTATTTACACTTGGTAACTGATTTCAGACTTTTTTTTGCCAAAATTAGAATGGCAAAAAAAAAAGATAAATATTAATTTATCTATTTTTATGTTTTCTATAACACACTAAGGATATTGTGATTTTGTAAAATTTTAGATATGAATATATTTTTTATTCTAGTGACTGTTTAAAAGTGAAAGTAAGTTAAGTTATTTATATATATATACTTCAAAAACATACTTATATATTTGGCCAAATCCAAAAAAGGCAAAAGCAGAAAAAAGCTTCATTTTCCTTCACCAATCCTATCACTTAAGATTTTTCCAAAGAGTGCTTTACCCTCATCTTGCAGTCATACTCATGGTTTTTAGAGATTCTATGAAGTAGAACAGAAGGCATATTGCTCAGTTATCAGGCTTGTCTTCAGCAGAACCATCTCAGTTTTGGTGTGAGGAAGATACTCTGTCTACTTTAAAGAGAAGACTGCTATTTTTTCTTTTCCTCTCAATGACTGCTTTTGGAGTTGATGTCATAAACATTGTGTTGGGAGTTCAGGTAGGTGGTGAGGGTGACAGGGTGTCAAGTGCTTGTCTCAAGCGGCTGTTGGGCAAGAAATGGGTACACCCTGTTCAGGTCGCCAGGATGAACATGTAAGCACATGCTCAGACCTAAAGGTGAGCCAAAAAAGAAAAATCTATCTATCTTATAGCATGTGGGCGTGGCGTGGTTTGGCCATCCATCCATCCATCCATCCATCTTTTGTACACCCTTGTCCCTAGAGGGGTGGGGAGGGTTGATGGTGCCTGTCTCCAGTGAACGTTTCAGGCGAGAAGCGATGTCACCCTAGACAGGTCGCCAGTCTGTCACAGTTCTGGAGTGCAAATGTCCCATTTTCAAATATGGTATGGGTCTGTCGCGTGATCTGTTCCCGCCCCTTTCACTTTGCTGCAGCAGGTGTACTTGAAATTACTTGTTTTTACAGCAAAGTAAGCTTAATGTGGAGGGCATGTTGAAAGCTGCGGGGGGCACTGTTCAGCCGTTTATTTTTGTGATTTTTGCGGCGCCCTAAGAATGCATAATTTTCACACAGGCCTGATGCGTCTGCGAAAAGCCAAATCATTTGATGGAAGCATAACAAAAAAAACTTAAAAATAAACACTATAATTACAATAGGCCTTTGTTGTGCTTAGCTTCTCTGGCTTAAAAATTGCATCAGCTGGTTTGGAGACTACAGGTGAAAATTAGAACGTAAAACTATAACCTGATATAATGTATATCTCCTCTTGTGATTAATGTTTACTGTATATCATCCCTGTTTTAAATAAAATAAAAATTGTAAATTGTATTTTTAAAACATATCTTAACAAAGAGCCAACTCTTGGATGAAATAAATTAGTATTTGTGTGTGCAAACTTGAAATTACAGTTTTAATGTGAACATGTAACACATTGTTTTTGTAGGACTTCTTGCATCAGATAGCGATTCAAACAGTTTTAATAGTTTCCTCAAGGACAATTCAAGACAGGAATCTCTAGAATCACTTTAATTTTATTTCTGTTTAAAGTACTGTTTCAACATGTCGCGTCCAAGAACTTCACAACAATCCTCTAATGCAGTGCAGTTCAGTCTTAATGTGATAATATTTGTCCGTCCACCTATCTTTTGTTCCTGCCTTGTCTAGTCCAGAGTTGTTCAGCTGGCAGGCCAATGTACACTGGACATATAGGAAAGGCAGAGAAAAGACAATTGAACATTTATGAACGCACACTCACATTATCGGGTACAGTCAGAATCTCCATTTAGCCCTATTTGTATGTCTTTGTACAGTGGCAAGAAACCAAAATGACTGGAAAATACCCATGCATGCACTGGAAAAACTTTTATACTCCCCACATAAAAACCTGAGTGAAGATTTGAAGGAATTTTCTTGATGTGAGGGAACAGTGTAAACCATTGTGCTGGTGTATATCTTTTCTGAAGTGTGTTTATTCTGTTTTGTTCATCCAGTTTAACTTAACAACAGCTGATGTATCAATTTGGATTAATAATGTACCCTTCCTATCACAAGAACTTAGTGGAGACAGACTTGCTTTACAAGAGGAGACACAGATTATCATCTGTCATATTATTGATGACTCAGCATCTGAGTTAAATACACGTACTTATGCTGTATTCTGTATAGTAAATATAACTATCTAAATAATACTATTTACTCATTTTTCTTATTCAAAGATGAACAGAGTATTGAAACTAAAAAGTGCAAGCATTTGAATCAGCCAGTAGGAGTCACCACTGAGCAATAGCATGATCCACAAACTTCCCCTCCACAAAACCTGTTCATTGTGATGGATGGGATGCCTTGGTGAGCCAGGAGCACAGCTGCAGGGACTCGGCTATAAATTGCTCTCATGGGGTGGATGGTGAATGCTTTTGCTCACATTTGGCCAAATTTTACCCTTTTTAAATGCAAGTTGTTGATCGACAGCGCTGAGTGTCAACAATAGATCAGATTGAACTCCTCACGAAATTCCCATGTGTTAACTGGAACATTAGACTTTAGATCCTAAGCCTAGATCGTCTAAACCCTTGAAGTGCTGCATCCATGCTGCCATCCATCCACATGCTTCATGTTAGAATACAGACTGATTTGGGGTTGGAGGTCTATGTGCCTTTCTCAGGCGGTCAAAGAGATATGGGCAGAGTGTGCACTGAATGGATTGCTATATCACAGTACTCCTTAACCCCACTTTGCAAGTCAGTTTTAACTCTCAGATGTCTGCAACACATGTCTGTGTTGCAGGCATTTATCAAGAAATGGCTTTTATGATTGAAATCTCTGATTTAGTCTTTCAGTGATTCTTGAGAAGTGGGACAAAATTGGTTTAAATTTTCCCCCCAAAAAATTTAAATATTCCTCATGCTTTTGTGTATTGAAATATGACAAATAATGTTTTGGAAATGTAAAGATGCTAAGGTGCAGCCTCCCAGTTGCAAAATTTTTTTCAAAGTTACATTTTTAATTGACTTGACCCTGTGGTGGTTTGTGAAGGTGAGAATGAACGCAGGAGTCCAGGTTATGAAGAAAGTGATGATGAATTTAATGATGAAAGTGGCTCAAACAGTCCAGATCAGGCAGCACAGCAGAGACAAAAGGCACACAGCTAAATACCGGTAGCAAGTGACACAAAGACTGAACATGGAGCAAAGTAGTCTCAAGACTATACAGTTTGACTGAGAACTACTGCCAACAACCAACAAGCTACATATGACTAGGATCTGACCAAGGACAGAGACAACAGGTGGGCTTAAATACACAGGGAGGGTAATCAAGGAATGAGACACACCTGGGAAGCAATCAACGGGAAGACGCAGAAACAGAGACTCAGGACAGAAACTGAACACAGAAAAACCTTAAAATAAATACACAGAAACACGGATTATGACAGACCCAGAACTTTGTCAACACCATCTGACAAAAAATGAATTTAAAATAATTTTTAATGACCACATTAGTGATATTTTTACTCACTTTTAAAGACAAATGCTTCTCAAGAAACAAAATAAATATTTAAAACAAAAAAGCAACTTAAAGTCCATCTGACAGAGTTGACAGTGCATTACGGAGTTGACACAGAACTGAAAGTGGTGACAAACTTGTGAGTAAAATGAAATACTTGATAATGTGAAGTAATGCCATTTATGTAAAATACATTAAAATTAATTAACTGCACATTTAAGTGACATTTGTCAACACTATTACTGAAAGAGTCAGAAAAACTCTGATGGAGTTGACAAAAAGCCAAACTACCTCTATTTATATGATGTTATTTTGAAGGAGGCCATATTGTAGCTCATCAGGTCCATGAAATCTTTACAGTATATTAAAATTAAGCATTTATTTCACAAAATTTCATCAACATTTTGTAAATTGTCAGTTATGTTCTTTAGACATCATGGTTGTGATGAACAACTTAGGAATAAAATAGAAGAAAAAACTAAAGAATAACATAAGCTAACCAGAGCTAACTAGGCCTCTAAGCAAAGGAAGAGAAAGGAAGAGATCATGGGGTCCTGAGAAGTTCTGGTGCCCCCCAATAATGCCTGATTTTTTTTACATTCTTTTTATTTCTGACGGTGTTGACAAAAACTTGGGACAAATTTCAATGGAGTTGGAAAATATATTAAAATGATTTTTAATTCAATTTATTGATACATTTATAATTATTTATTTGAATTCTTATACTTAATTGTTATTATATATTATATTAGTATTCCTTTATTTGTTTTAAACTATTATAATGTATTGAGTTCTGCTCCAGGACAAGGGATTTTACAGACACCATCCATCTATGCAAAGTTTAAAATAAAAAATATTTAGCAAATACCAGGAAAGCATACATTGTTGTGATCACATGACCCAGGTTAGTTTAGTCAGATATTTAAAAAAATATATTTTGTGTATATTTTATTCAAATTTTGTGTTTTATCCATAGGATCCATATGATCCCTCTTCTCAAGAATGACTGCTTTATCAAAATGTGAGTTAATGACAGTGACAACCAGGGGTCGCATTAATGGAATTTTTTTTGTTTTGTTTGTTTTTGTATTTGACCGTTTTTATTTACGACAGAAAAATTTGAAGTCCGTCGGGCATTTGACAGGTTATAATTCATACCCTTGACTGGTGCACATGGGCAGACATTATAGACTTTACGCAAAGATTTCATTGCAGAGGCAACTAAAATCAATCAATAAAAACCTTTCTGAATATCATCTCATAGACACTGAACTAAATGCGTCTTTCTGACCGAGAGCTGAGTTGAAGAGTTAAGGACCGGACGCTTTGGAGCGTCTGGTTATGAAGCACATTCCAAACCTTTGGTTGAAATGGCGCGTTTAATGCCAGTGTCCAGTACATACAGAACAGAGAAAATTAAAGAGTTTTCAATGTTGTGTTAATCTATGTATAGTCTAATCAGACTATAAATGCCAGCAGTTTATCGTGAGGAAACAAATAAAGGTGCAGAAGTTAATTAGACCAGCGCACTGCAGTCTCATTAACCCGCAGTGCGCTGCACAACTAATGCGCACACATTAGTTATGCTTTTTAGCCTGAGCCCGGACCGCGCACAGGGTAAAAAGCAGGGTTCAATTGATCAGTTTGGATCAGACAGATCCAACTGAATGATGAACTAGCGCAGATTTCTCTGCAGATGCAGACAAGGAGGTATTTGTAAGGTACTGTGTGTTCAGCAGGTGAAGTGCTAATTTAAGTGAAGTTTCTAAGTTATTGGAGCCACAATCAGTGGTTTTTATTACTACGGAAAAAAAGTAAGATGTGTTCATCTGCTTTATGTGTGATGGGATCTGGATTCACGATTCAACTGGGTGAATATTAACTAAACCACAAAAAATGCGACTGAATAGCCTTTGTTAATATAATTATAATTTGATGGGGAAAAATAGTAAAAACAGATTATGCTGTCAGTCAAAATGACACACACACACACGCATGCATGCACACACACACACACGCACACACACACACACCATATCAATGTTTTTAAAATAATTATTTGCCTGCATACATTCTTTTTTCAAAATTAAGTGTTTGAAGTGGTCAAACAAAAGTTAATATCAAAGTACAGACAAAATACATTTTTGAAATGGTGAATTAACTAACGAAGGTAAAACCACATGGCCAAACATCCCGTCATGGCACCCTAAGCATGAGAAACTCTTGTGCAAATCTGTCAAATCAAGTGACTGTATGGCAGTGACTCCATGTTCTTTCCAGAATTGTTTAAATTCTACCACAATGGATGGTTTTCAAGGATGAACAGCCAGTTTAAGGTCATGCCACAGCCGGGTTTGGGTTTGTAGCCAGATCCCAACCTGAAGCCGACACAAAATTCAAACTGGATTTGAGCATCAATCAGTCTACAGAGAAAACAAAAAGACAATGTTGTTGGTCTGCTGCTGTCATGTGTCTTCTAATTATTATATAATGAATAGTGGAGCCGGTGGTTAACCCTGCTGAGGAAAGAAAGACTGTAAGGACCAGAGGTTACACAGTAACAAAGAAGCACACTGCACAACCAATGCACACTTGAGCATGTCCTTCTCTCTTCCTATCAGTCAAACGTCCCAGAAGGTTTGCCCTTGACTTACTGTGCTGTTACAACAAGTGTCATTATGGTCTTGGAAGATGTTTGACAAAAGATAAAACAGGAAATTACACTACGAAGCCAGCGGAGTGGAAATTTAGCGATCTAGAAGCATTTTAAACTAATAATTGACAACAACAAGGCGTTGGCATAATTTCACTCTCTCAAAGTTTAAGATACCCAGTTTATTCATTTGTAAGAGCAAATTATTTATAGGAAAATTAATCAATATATTGTTTGTGTAAAAACTTTGGTTGCCACTCTAAAACAACTAAATATTGAATAAAATGTGAACCAGACGTTTCCTTGCTTGACCTCAGTGGTGGATGTGGATGCAGTAGGTGGAGGTGAGTGTAGTATGTCTTATGTTTTCAGCTACATGTTGAAAAGCAACGACTGAAGTGGTTCAGTCCCACCAGCAGGGGAGTTTTATAGAGGTCAGCAAAATGCAGCTTTTATTTTGATAATCCACTTCTGGTTATCAGCAAGCAAATTTATATACCAGCTAAATATTGAGATTGTAAAATAAATATTTAGTTTGAAAATTAAATATTTAGTTTGGAAACTTAATACTAAATATTTGGTTTAAAAACTAAATGATTAATTTGGAGCTAAATACATAAGCTACATATTCAGAATGAAATATTTAGTTAGAAACTAAATAATTTGTATGCAAATTAAATATTCAATTTACAAAGTAAATATTTAGCTTGTCAATTAAATATTTAGCCTGGAAATCTGACATTCATATATGTATGAATAATGTAGTGAAAATATGAATTTGAAAAATGAACACTCATATTTTTTTCTTTGTAATAGGGTAAATAAACCAAAATATTGCTGTTAATATTTTGCTGTGTAATGTTACACACCTCTGAGAGGATCATTTTTCTGACTTTGTCCACCTCATTGGACAAATCATCATGATTCCCTGTTTTGACATGACACATATTTTTAACCTTTTTACAACCTTAGACATGGAAATTTGTATTTTTAGATACAAGTTCACACTAAATTGAAGAGAAGAAATACTATATAGCATAAAAAAAATATCTGCTTAATGCAACATTTAGGAAGATCATGTTTTCTCATGTTCAGACGATATCTAAAAAGTGCACTGCACAAAAGGAAGAACCTTGCTCCCTGGCTCAGCGCTCACTGCTCTGCAAGCAGGACTAAATAAGAGTTTAATTCTGTTAACATATTGCTCTCTGAACAGTGAGAAAGCAAGGCTCAATGGGGCCTGATTTATGTGCTGACAGGCTGTGGAGGCTCAGTGCGTTCTCTGTGCAGTGGAAGACATATCACTGCTGGAAGCTAAATAAAAAATCAATGTGAGAGAGGCTGGTTGGTTGGGAAGAATGTCCGCTCGGCTGGGGTTTAACAGCATTTTAACTCTCTGTTGACTGAGTCTGAGGGTCTGCCTATTGATTTTATAATACCTGCCCCTGTTTAAATGAATTGGTTCAATGGGCCTGCATATGTTTGTGGGTGAAAACTTCAGTTTTCTTATGCAGGAGCTTACAATATCTAAATGTACACATCCAATTTTCAGGCAGTCTTATATGTTATTTTTATTGTTTGTGTAGCTATTTGTGTAACAATTATTTTCTACAGTGTATTTCTCTGTGATGTTTTACACATCTAAATCTAGATAAGTTAGAATAGAATAGAATAGAATAGACCCCTAGTTTCTCCATGGAAAGCTATATTGCGTATAAGGAAAACTTTTCAAAGAAAACACTTGAAAGACCTGGTACTGTAAAAGGTTTGCTCAGGTCTACAAAAGTAATTCAGTTTATTTGCAAATTGTCCTGAAGGAAAATTGGGTGAAAAAGCCTATTCAATAAAATTAGAAATGTATCAAATTCTATAAAACCCAAACATTAAAAAGATGTTGACGAGGGTTTTCACAATGCAAAAATATCACAAAGTCTTTATCAGAATCATCCAAAATTTGGTTTTAAATCAGAGGAAGGAGAGTAGATTATGAAGTTTCATCTGCATTGTTGCTTCTGGTGCCTCTCATTTTCCCCTTGTCAATACTCCATTGATTCTCTATAGGGCTTGGGTTAGGCCAGTTTGCTGGCCGATCAAGCACAGCAGCACTGGTCATTGAGCCAGCTTTTACTACCTTTGGTAGTGTGGACTGGTGTCAAGTCAAGGTGGGAAATGAAATCAACATCTCCATAAAGCTTATCAGCAGGCAGAAGCACCAAGGAATCACTGATTGTGAAACTTAACACTTAACAACAAGCAGAGTCTGTCTCTCCACTCTTCCTCTGAACTCTGGGAACTTGATTTCCAAATGAAATCCAAACTTCACTGTCGTCTGTAAAGAGGACTCTGCATCATTTTGTCAGGCCTGTTCTACAACATTTGTAGCCCATGTCTAGGATTTGTCTTTAAGTAAAGGATCTTGATGTAGCGACTCCAGCCTCAATTGAATCCCTGTGAAGCTCAACCAATTTCTTCAACGGTTTTTGCTTGATTGTACTCTAAAGCAGTGTTTCTCCACCCTATTCCTCCAGGCACACATGTTTTAGATGTTTTCCTTTTATAGTACACCTGCTTTCAGTTGGTAACTGATTAACAGGCATTTATTGAACTGAATTGTCTGGTGAGCAGGAAAACATCTAAAACATGCCGGAGAGTGCGCCTTGAACAGCGGGGTAGGAAAACACAGCTTTAAACGCTGTGGTGTATCCTCTTTTCTCTTTTCTACCACCTTTTCTCACAAAGTTTCTATGGATATACAATAACTTTTTTCACAATAATCAAATATCATCAGACTCTGAGTTTTGGTTGGGGTGAGCTAGCTGTAGCATAGCCTAGCAAAGAGCAAGGAGGAAGCTGTGAGCAGCTCTAATGATTGATAGCGCTAAGGCCCTCCTCCTTGTTCAGATTGGTTGTATTTCTGCAGACGGATCAAAGAGAGGAAGCAGAGGAGCTTCGCTTTTGTTCACAGATTATCTGTCTCATACTGTCAGGACACGGTGACAGCTTTAACAAATATGTGAAAATCTAAAAGCACTGTTTGTTCAGAAATTGTAAATTGCATCATTTTTAAACACACTGCACCTTGTTCATGATGTTGTCATTTACAGAGCGCCTTTTGCTTTGTTGACAAGAAATACTTTGAAGCTCAACTTTAGCGTCTAGACCTCAAAAAGTCCCTCACAAAATGTTTATATTATTCATTTCTAAAATAATTTAAAGCAGCTAAAACATATTTTTTTGTAGCATGTTGAATAATATTTAGGATTGAAGGTTTGAAATATAACTGACAAATGTTCACATGGTTAATCAGATTACAGAACAGATAGGACTTTGAATTTCCAACTGACATCAAAGCAGAGCTATAATCAGACTAGATGAGTAAAGTTACCTCCACACCAAGTAAGGATGAAAATAAGGTAGCAGTATGCATACATGTACAGTAGACTGCCATTAGGCATTATTGGCAAGAAGGCAGCTTCAGCTTGGCTGTTCATTTACAGTTTGCTTCGGTAAAACATAAACAACAATGTCTGCTTATCATCATTTAAATGCAAGAAGTTTTGGAAGGTAGGTTTACATAAAGAAGTCTCTCGGTGACACTTGTTCTTAGATAAATAAGTGTGTCGTTTGGTGCCCTTGTAACCCATCAGTGGACCTCTGTGACTGGCACTCCCTGATCACCCTAATGAGGCTCAGGCTCAAACCAGGGCGAGAGGGCAGTGCCATTATCTGGTGTCTTCCCCATTAAAATCACCTCCAACAGTCATGACTGTCAAAGATGCAGCCTTCCTCTGCTACAATTAGCTGTTGAGGATTATGCAAGTAAACTAGGTGATCTGCTGTGAGGGTGAACCGTACAGGGGCTCATGGATGTGGAAGGGTGACATGAAGGAGAAAAGGGGATGCATGTTGTCCAGAGGGCAGCCAGTGATTAGTGGCATCAACGAATCCATCGTCACACTGGCGAGGTTGTTTGGGTGGGAACAGAATGGGGTGGCTGAGTGGCAGTGGTAATTACTTAGAGGAGGTCACTTTGGGGTAACAGGGCATGGAGTTCACCCTGCTAGGACCCTGATGGCCCTCCATGTCACAGACAGCAACCTACTGAACTTTGCACAATACAGTGACAGAGAGGTCTCTGCTCAGGCTACACCACCAGCACAGAAGGTGTACATAACAAGATAATAAAATGGAGCTGGTTCACACCTATAAAACATTTTGATGATTCGCTCACTTTCAAACACCATGTAGAATGTCTAATGAAAATACTAATATTAAAACTGCTTTTTCTTTCCAAAACAAGTTGTGTTTTTCAAATGTTGCTAAAAGGTGGCTTGTCTCTGCAACTTTTATGTCTGTGTTGGAACATGGAGATCTTTAGTATGATTGCTTCCTCACAATGTCTTAAGATGCTTGATTTTGTCCATCTCTCATCTTTGAGGTTTGTTCCATGTCGAAACATCTCTGTGATTTATACTCTGGGGTGGGATGGCCTGATCTGGCTACCCAAAGGAAATCTCATGAAATAACTTATTTACAAGGCTGGACTCCTGCAATTTCACAAAGAAATGTTGACTTTCGCTCACACTATTTGTTGCTTCTTTCTGTCCCTTTTGCTTGGACTGAATTAAGCAAGAAGGATTTTGTTTCCTCTCTCTTCTTTGAACTTGTTTCAAGAAACATGTAGGTTGACTGAATTCATCCTGATTAGTGCTTTTGAATCTAAACTAAAAGTTCTATTTTTTATAGCTTGACATTTTCTTTTAACTGTGTACTTTTCTGTGCCATATTTGTTGCTGCGTCTTAGCCAAGATTCCCTTGAAAACAAGGTTTTTAATCTCAATGGGATTTTTCATCGTCATAAAATGAAGGTTAAATACAAGACTAAAATGATTTAACTTTACATGAACTCACATGTACTTTGCCATCCTTTCCTTAAATTATCCTCTTAGATGTCAAACAAACAATGTTTCAAGTGGTTTTCTCCCCAAAAACCAAAGACTGCTTGGTTTATAAAAATAAAAAATTGTTTGTGAACTTCTGTTTTTCCTGATCATTTTACTGGGACCACAGTGTCGTAAGTCCATGTGAATATTATAAACATAATAAAACAATTTAGCCATCAAGACTGCAGCACCCTTACAAACTACCTTATCCAAGCAGAGGGTCTTACTGGACATTTGTTATATTCCAAGTGTGAGGACAAATTATTTGCTTTTGGGTTCATCAGGTCATGATCCTGGCCAAGAACACAAGACAGACTCAAAGAAACTCAGCATACTGATAAAACACCACTTGACTGATTTAGTTAAATTGGCTCATTTCCTGGAGTTTGCCAACTCACAGATGATACTGAAGACACCAGCAATTCCATCAGCTGCTAGCCATGGAATGCCTCTTTGCCACTTTAAAGAGCAGTTTCAAAGTGACACCAGATCTGGAGAAGTTTTATGGTGGAAACCATTTAGTCTCAAGTAGGCTTCATGGAATACGATCTAACCTGTATGGTTGTGTTCACTCAGATTCCCAAGTGCGGGCTCACTTGGGAATCTGAGCCCGCACGTTAAACTTCACCCAAATCCTTGATAAAAATAAAGCTGTAACATCTTACTTCCTACAGCTTGAACTGGTTCTCAAAAAACATACATCTCCCCGCCCCTTCATCCCACACACATACACATGCTCACACAAAGCCTGAGGGAAGTGACAGAGTCACCAGGATGCGTTGCAGTGCCTGCTGTGAATAGAAAAAGGGAACGCTAACGCTCTCCACAGATCAACCACACATAGGTCTGTGTCTGTCAGTGACTTAAACGTCTTCGTACAACTCTTCACCACACTCTTCCTCTTTAGTACTTCTCTTGTTTATATGAAGACATGTTAGAGCAAAGGTGTAAGCAGTACACTCTCGCTCATTCAGAGGAGATTGGTTGTGAAGTCTGACTCCCCCCTTGCTCTTCTTCAGAGGTTGGCCTATTGATTGCTGTGTGTCTTACTGTTTCCTGAGATCCTCGTCAAGCCTTGTTACAGCAGTTGTATTCCTCTGCGAATCATCAGCAGGTAGCTGCAGAGGAGCAATGGGACTTCAGCGGCTCCTGAGCTTCATTAGGAAGAGTGCTCAATATGCTTCAATATGCACTGTGTTTCTGAGGACTCAGTCTTGATTTTTTTAATTCATGCCACCAGACCTTCAATGTTGAGCTCTTATGTGTCTGTTTCAAATAATTATTTTTTTCATTCAGACTGTAGCTTTTTTTCTGAGCTTGAATCATGAAATCACTTGCTTTGTGGAAAATAACAAGTAGCAAAACTCTTAATATCCATCACAGTACTCCCTTTTTGGACTATTTTTTCAAAAATGTTACACTTCTCTGAGTGAACAGCAACATTTCCTGAACTACCAAGGTAGCTAATGATTAAAATCTTTGTCTCCATGAACCTCTCAATAGAAACGATGTGAACTGAGATTATTTAGGCTAATTAGCTTGTTTTCTCCAGTAAGAGCACTCACCAGGAATATTTCATTTCCTTCATTCGCACGGCAGACAGCGACAACCAGTCAAAGGGTGGCGCCATAGAGACAAAAGATCAAGAACTGAGAGTTAGATCAGGTGCTGAAAAAACAAAATAACAATGAGATGTTTCTTTTTATTTCTTATTTCTTTTTCTTTTTTTGAGGGGTGTAAATAGAACTGACTAAAGTGAACAGGAGCTCTGCAATGAGTGACAGATTATCTCAGATCCACAACATGAACCGAGTTTCCACTTCCAGCCTAAATCCAACTTATTTGTTCGATATGTGAACTATATCAATTAAAAATGACGAATCTACAAATTTCCAGGCTCAGCATTGTATTCTGTTGGAAGTTGGAAGATCATTTGCTAACATTGTATAATAAAAAAAAAACCTAGGGTAAATAATGTGACAGCTGCTTTATTTAATATTAGCTCACTCAACCTGTCATCTGAACTTTTAGGTGTCAGCTGTGTCCTCTTATCCAAATCTGCACAGTACAATACTTCTTTCTCTGCATGTGTCATCTAATCACAGTGACTTTCTGCTACTTCAGTTGGTCTTCTTAAAAATAAATCCTTCCACAGCATAATGTACAAACATTACAACAGACACCGCTGCTGGATCAAGTCATTATTGTGTCGACTACAAGCTGGCAACTGCTTCAGAATGAATACTCAAATGGCTGACCTGTAGTCTCCAGTTTCACAGTAAGCAGCATACTGAAACATCATCACATCTTTATCAGTGCATGCAGGTCACTGAAGTGTTATGGACAGTTTACACTAGAGTCTGATAATAATTGCATTGGAATTCTATAATCCCCCTGGCTGTTTGCCGTTCAGTGTTCATGGATTCTACCTGTTCACGATGGAATGTCACTCTGAGTATTTTGTTCAAAATTTGTCCATTTGCTGTTTTTTTTTTCCGTTGAGCATATCTAAAATATTCCAAATAAAATGTATCTTGGAAAGTTGAAATAATTCAAAAGTATTTCAACTTAGGCAGTATTCAACTATTGCATTTTAAATACAAGTACAATGTTACTTGACACACTACTGTCTGGCGTTTGATAAACAGCCAATCCAAAAGCTCCATTCATTTTCCTTGCTGTTGATTGGTTGTTTGACAAGAGTAGAGAAATGGAGGACAATGGATGTTGCAGCAGTGCATTAACTGTTTCCACTGTGTGCATGAAGCCGTATTAAGGTAGAAGTTTTGCTTGAGCTATCACAATAGATGATTATAAGCATTTTTAGAGGGAATCTTGAATATTTAAAGATTTTAGCTATTTGCACGCAACGCTGGTTGCTATTTCTAGTGAGTACCAGCAATCCACTGTAATCACACAGTGCCACAACAATGTGGGAAGAATCTGGACTTGTGTTCTCAGAGATTCTCAGAGACCTTCTATCTTATCCTAAAATTTCCTACCAATGAGTCCAAAGTTAGGAGTGATTCTCTCAGATGTTGCAAGCAATGTTCAGCATAGCATTAACAGAAACTCCTATCTTAGTGATAAGGTCAGGTTAACCTCGTTGCTAGGTGTGGTTGGCTCTATTGCTATATGTGACGCTGTTTTCTGGCGACTGTGATCGGTTCTACTTCTGCTTGTAAGAATATGGTTGGCAAACAACTTAATGGAGCAATACTCCCACCAAATGGTGAGAAGTGTAGAACGTTATGAAAAAACAATAAAAGAAAAATAAATCATATTCTACCATACGTATTACACTTTTTAAAAAATACAATTTGGCCTGATAGCTTTTATCATATTTTTTCCCTTTAAGGGTAATTATATAAGTAGGGGTTACAAAGAAACAATTAGCCTACACCCAAATAGTCAATTGACATAAATTACGTGATCATGGAATCTAGACTAGATTAAGAAAAATGCATCATGATAATGAAATTATGCTAATTTAAATTAATTGCCACTCAGCATCTATAGTAGTACCTGCTTTTGGCATGACTCCATCCTTTTTATGGAGAATATCTCCTTTCTGCCCATTCTGGGAAGCTGGTGGCTCAGTGGCCTGTTTGCACCAAGCAGCTTAAAGGGTTTAACTTAGCAAAAGAAGATGAAATAAAATAAACAATAGTTGAATTGGTTTATCTTCAACTAATTTGTCCACACCCTCCTTTTCTAGCCAATATTTTTGATAAAAACAAAGGTAGCTGTGACGATGTGATTGGTGACAGCTTTTGCAGTTGGCTGTGGGGGGTGAAGGGTCGGCGTGGGGCAGGCATGGGGAGCTGCAACTTGTCCTCACTCTCAAGACGGTTGAGGAAAAGGGGAAAAGTGTTGGTGAAAGGTGTCCTGCTCTTGGTTAGGTTCATTTTTCAGTTTCAGCAGTAGACTGCATATTTGTTCTGGATGCAGGTTTACTTCAGGGATGAAGTACCTCCCACTGACCAGCAAAGAGGAAAAACTCTTCAGGGCAGATTTATTTTATTAAAACATTTTCACATATTGATTGAATTAAACTCCTCCTCTTTCTACTGGAAAAAAGGAAAGATGGATTAAAGTAACGCATAGTTGGATTCATAGTTATTTTATTTATTATTGAGTGAGTTAAATAACTGTGACAGACTGACGACCTGTCCAGGGTGTACCCCGCCTCTCGCCCGGAACATTAGCTGGAGAGGGACCAGCACCCTTCTCGACCCCACTAGGGACAAGGGTGTGCAGAGAATGGATGGATGAGTTAAATAAATAAAATTAAATAGGCAATAAAATGTTTTATACAAGTGTCTTTGTTCTCCTTATGTAAGTCAGTCCTTCATGGAAGGGTTCCAACAACACATTTTATGAATTTTATCTTATCTATTCATATTCTGAACCTGCTGAATGCCAGTCACACTGGGGTTAGGCCTGTCCCAGCTGCCAGTCGTGGTTGAAGGAGTAAACTGTAGAATGTTGAGCAGTTCATCAGCGGCCCTACACACAAATGAGACAAACACATAAATAACAACATAGAACTGGTAATTTAACATCTTTTAGGTTGTGGAAGGAAGCTTGAGTAAACGGAGAAAGATCCACATGGAGGACAAAGTTCAAGTAAAACCTTGAACTGGGAACTTTTGTGACAACAGTGCTAACCAGCTGGACGACCTCACATCTCGTCAACCTCTAACATTCAGCCATCATTAACTTAGTATAGTCATAGTGAATACTGTTTACCAGAAATTCTTTCACAGTACTTTTCTCCCCCGGCACCGTGGACAGTCTGCATACCTTTTAAGAAGCTTGTCGCAAGTTAATGTGAGTAAATATTTTATGCAGGTTGGATTCTCAGTTTGATTACCCAGCTTGCCCCTCTAACCTGGCCTGGAAGCACAAGCAGGATGAACTCAACCCTCCCTTTTGCTACTCATTTGATGCACTCACCCATGCAGTCTCCCTCCTTTGCTCTCTCTCACCCTGTCGCTCTCCGCTCTGCCCATTAACTTCAATTAATGTGATGGTTCATCAGTGGCTGAGAGCTCTGTCACAGGGCTGTAACCCACTACTTATATAATTACTCTTAATGGGAAAAAATATGATAAACAAATTCAATTATCCCTGACCTATTTCCAATGGTTTGGACACGGGTTTATAATTCATGTCATCTCTGAAGTATGAATATGAAGAGATCTAATTACCTTGGTGTCATGTTATGGATGGACAGGGTATGTAAATATATTCCATATTCATGTTGATGAACTGCTGTGCATTGTAAAGGCCAGAGAGGGAGTGAGCGATGCTGAAGATGAACACCCCCTGTTGTGTCCTCAGTGACCATCAATTCTTCTCTGAGAGCGGCCTTCATCCTCCTGTATTGATGAGTGTTGTGCTGGTGCTGTAGACTCCTCCAGCGACCACACAAACGATGAAGACAGATGGACAAAGATTTAATTAAATCTGCACCTGACTATATGAAGATGGAAGGAGGTAATTGAAGATGAATGCCTGCTTTGGCTGCTAATCCAACCTTTTGTTTGTATATTGTTTGCATATGAACTTTACAGAAAATTGAGGGAGACTTGCATTTATAAAGTCCTGAAGTGACACAGCCTAATAATAAAGAACTGGCATTATTGAGGTTCACCTGAACTACAGTATCAGTATGTTGATATGATATATGATATGATATGAACCTCCATATCAAAAGGAAATACCCATTCATTATTTTTCCCTTTTTTGTTCTGGTATTTTCTCAGTCCTGTTTTTAATCATAAAGAACTGGAGCTAATCTCAAGTGGTCAACTGGCAGCTGCTGACCTTTTTGAGAAAAATGGAAAAATTCTCAGTGATTATCCTTTAATGTAATGATATTGCTGTATTTTTCAGTGTAGCAGAGGTAAAATGTTAAATGGTCCTAAAAATATGTTACAAAGTAAAGACATAAAAGTGTGTCAGGCATCTTTATTCAGCCAAAGTATTGTGAGGAACCATTCCCATCCACATTGATTAAAGAACATCCATCAACATCAAGTTTGAAGTCTTGGTCCAGACTTTGACTGGGCCATTCTAACTCTTCTCAATACTCTATTTGTTGCTCTTGTGTTTGTGGTCTGCTGGTGATTTTAGACTGGCAGCCATGTTTAGGTAGGTTTGCAGTTGTACCACTAGATATTGTCACTCTAGAGTCTAGAGTCATTTATGAACAGGTACATCAACATAACGATGATCTCTGTAAATAGAAATTAGAATGTTGAAAAAGAAACAAATCAATATGCTTCAACATTCCAGTCAAAATCTAATAAAAATATTTTGTTGGGCATTTTGAAAGAGCGCACATAAAGCTTCACCAATAAGAGTGTTAAGAGTTTTACAGCATAAAGGCTGTGGTTAAGTACCTTATTAATGTAAAATCTGATGTGTTTTTGCCTCAATGATTAGAAAGGATGAAAATAGCCTCATATCTCTCACCCAGGTATCTAATTTATGTGAGTCATTGTGTTTTTCTAGTGATTTAATTCTAACCAACCTGTAGGAGCACCTGGACAGAAAGGTAACTGGTTTAACCAACACCAACTTATTAAGTCTTTTATTTTTTACAAAAAGAAAGGAAGAATAAATGTGTTGTTGGCAGAGTGGACTAAAGCTTTAAGCACTGAAACCCTCTTCAACCTTTTTAAATCATTTGACTAAAGGTATTTTGTCTGTACTGTTTTTTTCTTAGTTTTTTTTTGTAACTTGTTTAAAGCATATTGTTGTCAGGACACTATTATAAAAGTGATCTTTGATACCAAAGAGTTCTTGTCCTGGTTAAATAAAGGTTGAAGAAGAAGAATTTTGCACACTATGTAGAAAAGGCTAATTTTGAAGTACAAGAAATGTAATTACTTGTAATCACTGTAAGAAAAGAAAATATTTGTAGCAACAGCTGATTTCTAGAATTCTGTTGGGCCTTAAAATGGGAACATTTTTACTGTATTTGTAGAAATATCAACTGCAAACCACCAGCTTTTGTTCAAAATCTAAAATACTAATCCAGTACTGATCCAACTGAACTGCTTTGTTCTACACTGAAAAATGGCTGTTTTTACAATTTATGATTCTTTAATTTGATATGTCAAAACTAATGTTTATTTTGTTTGTGTTTTTACATAGAGTTAATTTTAAATAACAAATAAACAAACAAAATAAGCTTTAAAGACACAATATATAGAGAGACTGCTCAAATTTGAGCAAAATGATTCCAGGTTCATATGGCTGTTAAAATATCGTTCTGTTCCAACAAACTCCGAATTGTGTATTTTATTTCTCCATGGCCTTTAGTGCCTCCACTGTGTACAGTTTCTGTCATGGCCACAATGGGAAGAAAAAAAGCTTATTTTTTTAATCACCTGTGCCTGATTTCCAACGATGAGATCTTAAGAGAGTCAGAGCACACTCATAAGATCGAATGTTCAGCAGTCATTCAGAGGCCTTTGAAAGCTGGGAGGAAAGATCTTTCTGATTTTAAATCCACTTCACAAAAGTTTCTCTGGGTGTCAGATCAAAACTGTCTGTTCGACTGAAAAAGGCAATAGAAACTGAAGAAGCTGAAGCTCATTGCATTACTTCTACATTTGGAAGTGTGGAAGGTTATGAAATGCATCTCCAAGAAGATCTGGAATATGTTCATTTTTATTAGCAGTGGGGAATAGAAAAGTAGTATAATTAAATACTATATTAAAAAAGCAATGTAGAACAAGTTTAATCTATTTGAAAATATTTAATGAAAAGGAAATTTGTGCAGATATAACTATCTTGTTCGCTCAAATAAGGATCTCTCATGGATGTGGACTCAAGTCTTTGGAAAAGCGTGGGCTCCCTCTGTTGGCCAGCAGCTGGCCTCTGCTCCACTGCTGATGAAGGAAATGTGGGGCCAATGTAACTGACACTGGTGATAAATGGAGGCTCAGGAGTGTTAAGGCCACTGTACCAAGAAATGGTAAGAAAAAAAAAAGATACACATACATTTTTAGAGTTAGAGAAATTCATTTGATTTACCCTCCACTGAGAGCCAGTGACTGCTTTTCCAAGGCCAAAGCTGCCTACTTCAGTAGTAAACCCTTATGTGACCACTTTTATTTCTCAGTTCTTACTCTGGTCTCACACTCAGCCCTCTCTGGTTGTCTGTCTGAGTGTGTGTGAGAGCCTGTTTCTTCCTCCATCTCCGTACACGCTTGTGTCTCGAAGAGTTCACTGACTCTGAGGGATCGATGAAGGGAAGAGATTCAGAGCCAATTATTTTCAGCTTAATGATCCCATGGGTCCAGGCCTGAGCAACAACAAAACGCCTTCAAGAGACATCAATTCTGTACAAGCCAGCTTCTCCATTCCTGCACCGCCACAGCGTGGACAATAACTCCCAGCTCTCTGAACCAGATTGAAGCATGGGCTGCAACACACACGCAGACAGATGCACACACACATGCAGTAAAAGCACCTGGGAACTGTTTGGTGGGGAGCGTCAGTTCTCTGAGTAGGTTTCTGTACTCTGCCTGTTTGTCATCAAGCTGCTTTCCTGTCAGGAACAGAAGGAATGACTCCAGTTAAACGATAACTCCTGTCTGTTGGTGTTTAAAACCCAGTCACTAGTCTCTTTTTATGCATGTTTGTTTCTTTATCCAAAGAAACAAATTATTTAAGGTGCTTTTCCACTGGCAAGTCGCTCACCAACTGGTTAATGTGCGGTTCAGTTCTAGCCCAGGTCGTGAGCTTTTCCATTATCTGATCTGTTCCTGGATAATGTGGGCGGGACGTGAGCGCGCAGCAGCTGTGGTCAGATCTCCACTGATATTTTCAGCAACACTCAGCAACGAGGAACCTCCAAGTTCTGGTTCTGATGGACTCAAATAAACTCAGATGTTTAATTTTGTCTTATAGAAATTTATTGCTGGCCCAAACATAATGATAAAGCTGATTATTTTGCTATACATAAAAATATAATAATTACATTTTGGTACTTTATTTTGTTTTTATGTGCAACCTTTTGGACTTAGGTAATCCAGTCAGAATATGTACGTCAATACTCATCAATACTCATACGACTTTTTATTTTATTTCTTTTTAATACAAAGGAAAAAGAAAATTTACACCTCAAGCTAATATTATGTAGATTCTGTGTTTCAGAACTAAACTGTAGCTCCTTCAGAAAGCTGACCACAGCTTCATCATTCCTCTTATTTATTGCTGTCTGTTCTTCAGAGAGACCAGTTGCTAGTAGCGCTGCCAGTCTACAGTCAGTCTGTGACTGTGGACTGAATTTATTTTACACAAGTGTTCCTGGCGCTGAACTCTATTGAACTTATAATTAATCTTTTCTGCTGAGTAGCTCTCTGATAGCAGATGCGTGTCCTCTGTTCACAGCTAAACTATAATGTTATTTTGGAGTTTGCAGTGATGTAAATCATGAGACAACCAATGAATGCGGTCAGCTGTTCCGTACCCTGCTCAGTCCTGCTAGTTCTACTCACACTGGATCTGGCAATGGAAAATCAATCTGGCCGGGGTGAACGGGTTAGATTACTAGTTTTCTTATCTCACAAATAGATGCTCACCGATAAATATGTGATGAGCCAAAAGTAGGAACAAAAACTGAGAAAAAAAGAAAAAATACAAATTAATGAGATGATTGAATTTGTTGGGGGGTAGGACAGTTGTTTTTTTTTGTGTTTTTTTTTGCAAAATGTTTTGTTGACGTTATGGAGAAACCACTCCATGCCAGTTTTGGGTGTTTAAAATTGTAAAGTTTGTCTTTGAATTAATCACTAAAAACGATGGACCAAGCTGAACGCATTGCTCATGAACTCTGACTCTAAATGTCACATTTAGAGTTAATGTGACAGCCAACTCAGAGAAAAAATCTCTGAGTTGGCTGAGATCTTCTTCTTCCCCTAATTATTTTGAGAAAAAATCTCAAAATAATTAGGGGAAATAAATATACATAAAAGAAGTTCTTACCAAATGTGCAGCGTCTTGAAAAACAAGTAGGATGGCCTTTACCTGTTCCAAAAACTTCCAAGCACACAGGTGTAATAAATTTAGTATGACACATTGATACGATGTTGCTTGTGCAAAAAGTTAATCTGTGAAAATTTTCACTCCTAAATTTGGCACAGTCAACGATTTGTGGTATTATAACCAAGTGGAAGTGATTGGGGAAGACAGCAACTCATCCACCAATGAAAAGACATAGCGGGGTCACAGATGCTGAGGTGCATGCACTGGAAGAATGTTCAGCTATACAATGCCTGCCATCCTTTCTGCTACCTCAACAAATACATTCTCATTTCTGGTAGCTCCATCTAGTTGCTGCTGACCGTTGCAGTCCCCAATAAAGGGCAGAAAAGCCCAAGGGTTATAGTGGTTTGTATGTTGGGATGACTCTACTGCTCTTCTCTCTAGCTACTAGGAAAATGATGACCATTGTTTTTCTACTCTCATTACGCTCATGACCAATCAGTGAACAGCAGCACAATTTATGTCACATACAGTACTTGCAATCGACCAACCCTATTAAGCAGGGACCTAAAAAGCAGAAACCAGACAGGAAAAAAAAAAAAAAACTGGTGGGAACACTCAGCAAGCAGCCTGGGTAGAGTAGAGCCCATGGAAAAGGGAAAATAGAGTTCAAAGGTCTACAACTTTCTGCAACTTCAGCGACAACAGACCTCCACACTTCATGTGGCCTTCAGATTAGGACAAAGAGACTGTTGAGAGGAAGCTTCACGGAATGGACAAGCAGGGGTGATGTGTTCTATGGAGTGTGGAAATTGACAAGTCTGGTTTTGATAGTTGCCAGGAGGATGGTATTTGATTGAATGCATTGTTTTAAGTGTAATTTTGGCACAGAGCAGATTAATGAGCAGGGCTATGTTTGACGTGTTGTTCTTGGTTTCTCAGTTCCCGTTAAAGGAACTCTTAATGCTTCAGCAAAACAAATGTTGTGGGAGCAGTCTGGGGATGGCCCCTTTGTGTCCAAAGTAACTGAGTACCAACTCCATGAAAATATGGAGGAGCAGGTCTGGTGAGGAGGAACTTGATGGTACACTTTTGGAATGAATTAGATCAGGGACTGTGCCAGACCTGCTCGCCCAACATCAGTGCCTGACCTCACAACTGCGCTTCCAAAAGAACCTAACTAATATTTGTTTATTTAATAAAATGTAAGTAAAATGCAAATTTACTTTTTGTTTTCAAAATTGATGAACCTCAGTAAGGGTTGGCAATCTTGTTTCCTGTGGCTGATGCATTTGGATGATCAGAGAGGTATGATTTAAAAAGATGTATAAGCTGCAAGTATCTGAAAATATATTTGTGTAGGAAAAATCATACCTTATGTAACAGCATCTTAAATGATGTTAGTTTATTCAACTTAAAAGAGCTTAAAACTGGAGAAAACCTGTTGTGCCAAACCTGGAAGGTGCAACACAGCAATACGTGGTTAGATGATGTGGAGCCAGAAAGTGAGATGATTACAATGTCAGTTCACTGAATTAACTACAGGCTCATCAGAAAAAGTGAAAGAAACACCAAAAATGTTCTGGACTAAAACCAACTACATCCAGCCAACTAGTGGAATTTCTTACTTTTATATGGTATTAGTTTGAGGAGTATATATTAGTTGCCCAGTAATACAGGTGATGGTTAGGGGGGTGCTTCCTTCCACATTGTAGATGTGAATTATTGAAACTGTTGAAAGTACACTGGAAATTGTAGTTTTCGAATTTTAAGTTGATAATAATTAACATTTTAATGGTGAAACATGGCCAACAATAAATTCTAACCTGTCATTTTTAAATACAACAGACAGATGGAGATTGGTAGCATCAAAAACTCACAAACTTCCTATTCAGAGCTGCTTTATTTGTGCTTTACCTTCTGCACTGGAAAACGCAGCCGTGTTCTCTGATAATTATCTTAAAAAATTGGTGAGGTGAAGGTCCTGCTGAGCTTGGAACCACCTTCTTTCCCAGGCTGTAGAGCAGCGGGATGCCAGGTTGTTTAAAGCACTCCCAATGGGCATCTGTGAGTGAGGCGCCGCCAGCATTACTGTCCCCCAACAGCTTAGTCCTCATCAACTATTTAGATATGCTCTCAACGCTCCTGGGGAAGCTAATGCTTAGCTGCTGGTGATCAGAAGGAGAAGAAACACTCGTCAAACTAATGGCCACAGAATATAAAAATTCTATTCTTTGCACAGCCAAAATTTAACCAGGTTAAAACCCACACTGTGGAGGCCGGGTTCACTTCCTTTGGAGGGAAAATGAGGCAAAATATCAAGGATTTTTACTCTTAAGTTCAAACCCACCCTGTTCTCTTGTTCCTTTATTATTTCTCACATAAGTGAATCCCCAGATGCTGAGCTACCATGTCCCTCTCTCATCCAACAGCCAGTGTCCCTGGACTGCACACACAGCAAATTTGGAAGTGTCAGATTTCCAGTGCAAGTGTTGTATGTTAAAAATACAGTGTTAATTCAACAACATGAGTGTTAGTGAGTGT
The DNA here is from genome assembly GCF_000485575.1 of Poecilia formosa. NCBI lineage: Eukaryota > Metazoa > Chordata > Actinopteri > Cyprinodontiformes > Poeciliidae > Poecilia > Poecilia formosa. The sequence continues at coordinate 1,078,482 of NW_006800030.1, read as the reverse complement.
TAGTTTTCCTAACACTCACTAAAGAGTTCCAAAGAGTTAAACAAAAAGCAATCCAGTCCAGTGTTGATTTCTAAATTAACTCCAACAGTCTAAATCAACACTCAGTCTGGTGTTGATTAGGAATTCATTATCAGACAGTTCCTCCTACAATTGTAACATTTCTGACATCACATCAGGGAAGGAGCAACAGCTATTGTATGGGTTACAGCAGGTACCCAACCTGGACCTACAGGGGGCCCACATAGGAGAAATAATGTGCCTTCATGGATCCAAATTTTCTTTATAACATCTGATGAGAACTGTAAATAAAAGCCCCAGTAGCTTATATAGTAGGGTGCCCCATTGTTGACTCATGGTTGCTAAAAACCTTACCAGACTGACTGATTTTAGTGACATAGTGAGTGTAAATATTGAATAAAATGTTGTGCTACTTGACTGGCTTTATTTTCACTCATATTTAACTTTATGACACACAAAACTACAAATGAATCGTCCTCATTGTATCCAGGTGCATTCTGGGTAAAGCTTGTCACAACATCATCATCAGTCACTTGGCAACAAATGGCAAACTAGCTAGAGCAGTGGTCCCCAAACTACGGCCCGCAGGCCGGATCCGGCCCTCCTCCACATTTGGTCCGGTACCCTGAACAATACCAGAGAGCATTCAGATTTTTTTTTTTTTTTTTTTTTTTTTTTTTTTACCGTATTTTACGGACTATAAGCCGTTTATATGTGGATTTTCTTCAACCACCAGGGGGCTCTTTAGCAGGAAGAGAATCATTGGTTACTTGCGGGCCAACACTGAGCCCACAAGCAGCAAAATGAGTAAGAAACAGATCAGATGTCTTTGGAAAGTTTCTTTGCAAAGGGGAAAAGGCCCAGAGAAGAGACAGGAGGATGGATTTATCCCGGACCGGTAGGTGAGTCCCACATTACAAGACGCTCTGTGTAACATGCGGCGACCAAGATTCAAGCTGCGTTGCCACATAGAGACCAAGCACGCTGTGCTCAAGCAACACAGCTGGGTGTCATTGTCTCCCATCACTCCCAGATGGGACCGTCTCGTTGGAGAGAAACAAGCTCAGGGCTCCCGTTAGTCATTAACGTGAGTTAAAATTTTCACGAAAGTAAAATGTTCGTTTTTGTGGCGCATCTGTATCTTATTTTGAAGGGATATGTAAATGTTACCATAGCGACCAGAGTCAGAGCGTTTGGGCAGTGGTCGAAAGGAGATGAGTAGAGCTTGTGAGTCTTAAGTCTGGTTTAGACGGGAAGATTTAAGGATTGTCGGCCGATTCTCCAAATCTCTGTGACCACAGAGCTGATAAAAGTACAACAGATTTGATCGGTTCGTGTGTCCAAAGCAGGAGCAACAAACCACATGAACCGATTCCAGTCACAAACATCGCGATTCCAGAGGATAATCCAGTAAAAAACCCACAACATAGCGGGACTGTTGTCATAAACTGTCATTCGGTAAATCATGACACTTTTAATACAAAGTTGACATTATTCAAAATGCCTTTGTTATGACAACTTGACATTAACCAAGAAATCATTACTGATATAAATTTGTTATAAAAGTATTACTGATTGCACTTTAAAAAATAGGTAACTTTATGTTATTAAAGGTAAAGTTTAAACAGTAATGATTTCTTGTTTTAATTGCTCTAGTGGCTTTTATTTGGTAATAAATTGACAAAAAAAAGTGTGTAATCAAAGAAAGGAATGACCGGGAAGCGAACCCACTACAGCCACATTGAAAACTAGAGCCTCCATATGTGGATTGTGCTTAACCCATGTGCCACCACAGCATACCCTGCCAGTAGTATTTCAAAACTCAGATTTTTATGTTAATATATACTTTACACCGTTCTGTGTGTTAACACCATGAACACGTTCATAGTGTTAACTTTTGAGAACATACACTAGTTGTTGGGTAGATTAACACTGAAGTGTGTTTGATTTCAACTACTGTGAGTGTTGATTCAACTCTATCACAAATAACACTTTCAAAAGTGTAACTTCTACACCATCCAGAGTGGACCAATATAGACACTTTCACAGTGTTGAATTTAACTCTGTAGGAGTTGATGGAACACTTCCAAATTTGCTGTGCAGATACCTCTCCGTCTTTCTGTGCTCACCCAGGCTCTCACACTCTTCCTCACCCTCACCACCAAACTGGCTCCTCCTTCTCAGTCACTTCCATCTCGGCTGCATCCCCACTCTCCCACAAGCAACTCCATGAGGGGTCGCATGATGAATGAGCAGAAAGTCAGCAGGACTGCGTGCGTGTGTGTGTGTGTGTGTGTGTGTGTGTGTGTGTGTGTGCGTGTGTGTGTGTGTGTGTGTGTGTGTGTGCAGGGGAAGTCTGCATGCACACGCATGCATGCGTGTGTGTGTGTGTGTTGGTCGGAGAGTGATGACCACAACTGCCAGAGTGATCACAGTGGGATTCATTACGGCGACAGACAAGGCCGCCTCTAAAACTCCGAGTGTGTGTGTGCATGTGTGTGTGTTTGGGCTTGTATCGGAGCATGTGTGTGCATGTCTTGACAGGCCCTCCACTAAAATGGCGTCTGAGGATTACCCTGACTGGGATGGAATAAACAGTGCTTTGTGTGTGTATGTGTGTGTGGAGGTGCGGGGTGTGTGTGTGTTGGGGGTATGGGGGCTTGATAAATTATTTACATCAGTGAGAAAGCAGCGTCGACACTGTTTATGCCCGCACCTGCTCTTCTCAGTGCTTAAAAGATGATTTATGTGTTATGGTCACATCGGATTTCAGCAACTATTGGTCTGCTGTCTTTTGGGACATAAAGCGGTGGTTACAAAGTGCCGCAGGCTCGTTTGGGAGGCAGCAGTGAGAGAACAGCAGCATCATATAACTGGACCAGGCAAACTCCTGTCCAGAGGGCTGTTACAGCAGTTTGTTTGCTCTTACACTCAAATGAGTTATGGACACACTAAGGGAGGGAAGGCTGGCAATGGCTGCCATGAATCTTGTGTTGTGAGGATAGGTTCCCTCGACTTAAAGTCTCTGCAAACAGTAAAGAGAAAATTTCAATAAAAACAACACGAAGAAGCTCCGAAAAGTCACAATACATCACTTAGATAACTTTCTCTTCATTTAGACACTTTTTATAAGGTTAACATAACAAAATAAATGTAATTTTATTTTCAGTATGAGTTCACTACACTAACTGCGTTCTGAATCCCAGCTGTTTGAAAAAATGGGAAAAGCAAAAAGATGGTAAATAAAGATGTTTCTGCATTTCCATTACAAAAGCTTACAAAACTTTGTCAATATTTGGTGAATGTCAAAAAAAAAAACATTAAATGAGAAACAGTTAAAATTACACATGCATAATCCTCATCCTTCAACCTACTTCCTGTCATCTTCTTCTTTGTGGTTTCCTTCAGTGGCAACAGCTGGTTGTTGATCATGTGACTTGTATGATGGGGAAAAAGCGTTTCCATGGCAGTTTTGTTAAATAAACCAATTTTGATAAAAACAAAAAAAAACAAACAAACAAAAAAACTTCATTCTAATACCAAAACTTTTTATAAACAAACTCAATTTTTTTTTATCAAAATTGCCATGTTTCCATTAAACTTTTTTTTTTTTTTTCCAAAATGTCAAACTGCACAAATATATGGTACATGGAAACGCAGCTGCTGATCTGTTCATGGTTCCATTCAATCTTTCCTTTCGTCCCCCGTCCCAAAACAACGTGAAGATGGACAGATTCTAATATTTGATTGACTGTCTTTCTCATTTTCTGTCAAAAATCTGTGACGTTCACTGACGTCAGAGTTTATTTTGATAAATGCAAGTACATATAAAAACAATGTTGCGTGTCAGTAGGTGAGAGGTGGAACATTGATGGAGGTCACGTTCATCCCCTTTCGTAGCCACCCTGAGCTTTTAAACAAAGCCCAATCTATACTCCACCCATGATTCGGATTTGAATCATGATCCAAACAAGATTACTGATAAACATTTGGAGTAAAATGTCTGAGTTGGACTCAGAAATAACTAAGATAAAAACAGGGGAGAACTCACATGGGAGCAAAACAAGTTAGTTTGGAGGCTTTTCAGCCACTTAGATAAAGTCTATCATACATTTGTTCTTTCTCTTTTTCTTTCCTAATGGAGTTACTTGAAGACTGTAAGAAACCCATATCACTCTCCATCTTGTAATAATCTGCCCCCAAAGTTGCACCAACATTGCTTCGCTGTCATGTGCAGAACGTGAGTTCCAACTTCTCTGGAGTGTCTTAGCTCCAGATTGCATCACTTTCACTTTCTCCATAGTATCTGCCAACATGTCCCAGATATTAGTCTCCTGCTACAGACAGGGGTGTCACAGCCAGATTTACATACAGCCCAAACAACACAGACACCCAGCGGTACCTCATTGCTACACACCAGCTCAATATTTCATAGCCATATGAAATATGCCTGAATGTGTGCATGGCATCTGCCATCTTTGGGGCTTTGTAGCCCCCAGGAGGGCCGTTTGATGTGTAATTGGGAAGTGTGCTGAATTAATCAACAGTTTATGCGCTTTTTAATTGAAATAACAGTTTTCGAAAACATGGATAACACAGAGAACAGCATCATAGATTGTTTCCATATTGTCTTTTGCCTATTGTCAGCTTTCATTTTTGTGCTCATTAATAGCCCGTAGAGATTCAAGAATGAAATAAGTGTTAAAATCAGAAAGTGCTTTTACAGAGAGAAAATTCTTCACTGTGATGTGAACATGAAATAACGGCTGAATGCTCCTCGGAGGATTCCTCTGATGCAGATTGCGTTGCCTTGTGTTTCCTTGTTTTGAAAACAATTTTTTATTCCTTCCTTTTTTCTCTTCTAAAAGCTAATTGACAAAGTCTACATTACAGTGTATCATAGCGGTATCTCAGGTGAGCCTGTGTTTGATCTCACACACTGACATGTAACCTCTGACAATTTACCTTCTTCTCATTTGTAGTGAGTCGAGGAGCTGCAAATAAGAGTTTCCAGATATTTTACCAGTTTTTTGTTCCTTTCTTTATCACTCTGGCAATTTTACATCTCTACTTGCAACACATGCAGAATAGATTGGTGCACTCTGTAAATGGAGATTCAATAAAAGCTCAGGATTGTGCAAGTGAATAAAAGTAATACAAACAGGAAGTTTAGTTTAGACATTAAAGGAGGTGATTGATGCAAGGACATTCCACAATCCTATGGATTTCTATTTCTATGTTATCTGTAATATGGAAACACAAACACAATGTTAACTTTTGCATCAGTCTAAACTTTGTTTCAAATATAACTATTTCAAAAGAGAATGAATAGCTAAAGATACATTTGAGCATGATTTGCAGGGCTTAAAATACAACTAAATATAAACTATTAAAACACTGAAATAAAAAATAGCCAGGTACAGGAGGAAAAAAAACTAAATCAAAATAAACGATGCCGCTACATACAGCTGATATGCATTCTTCAAAAAATGTGAAAATAAAAAACCTCCAATGGGTCAGGCTCAGGGACAGAGGTCCTCTGGCTCCTTTCAGTAGAGAGGTGACTCAACTCTGAGCATCCCATGATTTGCTGAGCTCTTCACTCTGATTCTAAGGGGAAGCCCAGCTACACTACACAGGAAGCTGCTTCACCTGTTTGTATCCAGGATTTCAGTTTTTCAGTGTTAACTCTCATGAGAGTTACTGCAACACCTGAAGTACTGCAGATAAAACCTGCTCCATATGTCCATCTGTCACTTCATCCTCCCACCACTCATCAACAACACACAGAGATAGTTAACCTTATTCCACTTGAAGTACAGACTGAACCCCAACCCAGGGAGAGCAGTCCACGTTTTCCAAACAGAACCACAGCCTCTTTGTATACCTTTCTCTTGTTTAGGGTTATCATCATAATCCATAAAATCATCTCACTGAAAAATAGAGTCAAACCAACCAAAATCCAAATGAAGGACTTAAAGAGTAAAGGTCTGTCATATAAAAAATGTAAAGCTCAGTATGTACTAATACACTTCAATAAATGTGAAGGTTATGTATTTGTTATTTCAGATGAAATGGTGTGACTGTGTGTTTACAGTGATGACAGCTGGAGCACAAAAAATCATGCAGACACAGGATGAACCTCAACATGTTCTTCAGTTCATTTGATTAGACTTTGCATCGTTCTTTTTAAGTTTTAGTGGTTCAGACAGTAAAGATTCACTTCTGAAACTTTCTTTAGAAATCATTAAAATGTCTCACTCTCTTGGATCACTCTGACCAAAGTCCACTGCAGGTCAGATACTTATATTCTACATTAGCCCACTTCAGGAAAACTAAACTCTCCCTTCAGTTCTGATTCTGATTACTTGTGCTTTGCAGCTTTTCAGCTTAATTCCATTTCTTATAGTATATTATTATTGCATGGACTGCAATCCACAACTAGATAGAGTCAATTGTACTCAGAAGCTGGAGAAAAGGAGCAGAGAGTATTCATATGCTGTCAATACACCACAGAGAAGATTCCTTTCACCTGCCTGAGATGTTGCTATATTTATAGCGATTGCACCGACCATTAGACAAAAGCATAGAAGTGTCTCTCTTCATCCCCATGACAGCAGCCATAGCAGAGATAATAAATTGTTACAGTAGAGATCAATGTCTCTTGGAAGCGGGGAGGGAAAAAGGGAGCGAATCTCATTGTTCCTGCTCTCTGTTTGCTGCTCTTCAAGAAAGATCCCCAGCTGCCAGCATGACTAATGGCAACCATTCTAGAGTAGCCGTTTGGTACTCAACATCACTGTGGACTGGGAGTCGGGGCCGTCAGGTCTCTCCCCAGCGCCCTCCACGCACGGTCCCAAGGGTCCTTTGCTCTGCCTGGATGGAAAGGAGGAGCTATAAATCAGCCCGTCTGGGGGTTGCTCTGCTTTACCATCCATCTTCAGCTCTGGTCCCTGATGGTGAAGATGGGGCAAAAAGGGTTGGGAGTCAGAGGGTAGAAACGGTCCAAGTACCTGGGGAGAGGCAGGATGAGATGCAGGGAGGTTGGGCAGAGGTCTATCTCTGGTCTCACCCAGGGGTCAGAGGATGCCACCACAGTGAGGAACCACCACAAAGGCCACACCACGAGTACTCAGACTGTTTTCTTCTGTTTTTTTTTCTTTCTTTTTTTAACTATTAAAGGGACTGCATTATCTAAAATCAACTTCTTTGAGACACATAAGACTGCCCCTTTCAGATCAGCAAGCAAGTTTTATATTAAATAAAATTCAACTGAGTAAACGCAAAAAAACTGTTTGTAAATTAACCAATTCAGCCTTGTATTAAAACAAAAACACAAGAGAGTACTCACTATTAGCAACACATACCCCACATTTCTCAGCAAAATCCTCCTAAATTGTTGAAATAAAGAAAAAGGGGCCAAAATTCCTCCATAGAAATGTAAAAGACTCCTTGTTAGTTTTTCAAACACTTGGTGTCAATATTTGCCACTATGGGTGGCAAAATCAGGTTTTACGTTTAGTACATGATTACTTTTTCACGTTGGGTCAGTTTGTTAGGTTCATAGATTTATACCAATTACAGCTTGCATTTAGAAATTTCTCTGAAAACTGAAACTTTTAGAAACTTATCTCAAAAATACATTAGATGCCAAAGATCGAGATTTTAGGTGTCAAGATACTTTACATCTAATGTGCATAAACAAATGAGTTCAAATGTCCTCTGATTTGGACAGAGGACACATTACCTTTTGCCCCTTACCTTCATAATATTAAATATTTTACACATCTAAATGAAATATGTCACAACTGTATGGCCACTGATGGAGCTTGTTACTGAGGTCTGAGATGGTGGGAGTTAAAGAGAAGAGCATGAGCACATATCAAAGGGTGAGAAGAAGCCAAGAAATATTTTGACTCTATGAGTGGGAGCTGATGTGTGCATGTGTGTGTGTGTGTCTCTCTGTGCGGGGATCCATGTGTATGTATGCATGTGTCTGTGCCTGCGGCGGTAGCAAGGGTCGGGCAGAAAAGGCTTTTTCTCCACATCTTCAAACAGCAGCACAGTTCTGTGCAGCAGGACCCGGCAGACGGTGGCAACGCCAGGGGCTGCCAGGGTGGCGGAGAGGAGTCACACTGTTTCAAAGAAACAAGACACAACTGCAGGGCAGAGCATCTGATCCAAGCACGCGCCTCCACCCTCCAACCAAGCATGGCAAGGAGGAGATGCAGTCGGTACGGCTGGTTTGGGAGGGGGTGACTTCTCTATTCACTGCTGCTTCACTTTCTCGTCGGAACAAACAAGAGAGATATGAAGAGGTTACAATTACAGCCCGTCATGCAGCTTAAACACCCTGCTCCATCTCCCTCCATCTCTCCTCCTGGGAGAGGAGCACCAGAAAATGGGCAGACAGCCACAGAACAAACTCAAGAGGAAATGTTTTCCTTAAAACGGTGATAAAATTGTTAAGACAGTCTAAAAAAGCATGACATGTTGACATGCTGTCAAGCCCGAGACTCTAAAGAAGTTATATTTGACGTGGTGACAGCTATGGCAGTATTTTGAGCCAAGCTGGCTGCCATAGAGATGTTGGACGACAAGAACAGACACAGTGTTAGTAAATATAAAGTTTTTCCAATGAAATTTGCAATACTTTTTCGTCACAAATTAATTGGAAAATTGTTACAAATTTGTGAGTGTGTGTGTGCGTGTAGGTGTGTGTGTGTATGTGTGTGTGTGTGTGTGTGTGTGTGTGTGTGTGTGTGTGTGCGTGTGTGAACAGTTATGTGTTTTTAAACTGCTTAGCAGTCTGGGAATTTTTGTATCTATCTGATACCAAGAAAATACAGGGTTAGTAATACCAATACTTTTTATTGGAGTGTCATCATCCTCGAATAACTTGGTAATTGAACTTCATTTAGTTGATAATGATTATGATAAAACACGGGGGGAAATTTTAAGGCAAGTCAAAATGTTTTATTAAACTTTTTTACTAAACTATCAATGTAATATAACACAACATAGCAGAATTAAATAAAAAATAATTTCATTTTTACATTCTACTACACACTATTTTGTATGAACTAAGTCTTTAACTGTAATCTGCATGTAATCCAAATAAGAACACTATTTTCCCCTTAATAGCTAACAGAGGAGCATTTTCATATTCAGTGTTAAGATTGATAAGTCCAGCACTAAACAGTGATGTGGAGGAGTGTATTACAAAAGCCCAAAAGTCCATAAAAATGTCTAACACCTGTAGACAAAATATATTATAAGAGATGTAACAGTAAGTTAATGTTATAGTTCTGTTCAGTAGATTTGTTGGTAATGTTCTGTTTATTTGTTTTTGTGTTATATAATAATATAAAGTTTAATTGAAATATTGCTAAAAAGTAATAATGTCTGCATTCCTAACAGAATTCAGTCATATAAAACTAGTCAAGTTAAAGGCTTCTCATAAAACATTGAATGTAAAAGAATATGTTTAACATAAAAAACATTTTTACTTTGAAGTTAAGCAAAAATCTGATGTAATAACATAAGAGCCATGTCTCTTCTTTGGGAGCCATGACACAAGAAAAAGAACCAAACTTCATGTTGCTGGAGGACGACTTCAAAGAAGAGTTAGGTTTTAAAAACAATATGTCATGAGGTGGTTGTGGGTGGTGGTGAGGATAGACGCAGAGACCCAGGTTTCGGTGATGATGATGATGAATTTAATAATAAAGCTCACAGTCCAAAACAGGCAGCACGGCAGAGAGACAGGCACACAGCCAAATACCGGTAGCAACTGAAACAGGACTTCGTGCGAGCGAACACAAACCAGGACTTAGCAGTTCGACTGGAGAGTTTAGACAACATGCAACAGACATACGTTTGACGTCCGACAAACTTAGACATTGACAACGACAAGGACCCGACGAGGAACACAGACAACAGGTGGGTTGGGGTAATCAGGGGAATGAGACACACCTGGGGAGCAATCAACGGGGAGGACAGGACTGAGACTCACAGGAACAGGACTACACAGGAAAAAACTCAAAAACAAACACACAGAAACACGGATCGTGACACAATATCCCTAAAATTTGAGCACTTCAGAGAGAACTTTTCAATCCATCATCCAAAAACGGAGAATATGGAACAATAGTAAATAGATTAAGACATGGCCATGCACCTGAAGACCATAGTGTCTTTGGGGGAGGTGCAGAGATTCACATCTCAGATGGGAGAGTCTGTCAACAGGACAACCATTGTTGATGTCCTCTAAAAAGATCATTGGTGGCCACGCAGAGTAATTTGAGCATTTGTGGCAGGCTATGTTGTGGTGAACCATTTATAGTGTAGCAAAGAGGAAAGGGGAAGATGTGAGCAGCATGTACATGAGAGTGATTAACAGCGCTAAGAACTTCCTTCTATCTCTGATTGGCTGTTTCTGACAGCAGTGTTTGTTCAGATGGCAGAGGAGCTCCATCGTCTTCACAGATTATGTCTCATATGATCCTGCCAGCTTGGTGAGCTTAAACATAATGAAACAAAGAGGCAGAATAAATCAAAATCAAATCAAATCAATTTTTATTTGTATAGCACATTTCAGCAGCAAGGCATTTTAAAGTGCTTTACATCATAACAAAAACAAAGATACAAAGTCATCCAACATAGAACCAACAATCAAAACATTACATTAAGTCAAATGCCACCATTAAATTAGTAACTGATTACGTTTCAAATACAACTATAAATAGGTGGGTTTTTAGTCGAGTACAGTGTTTCAGCTGTTTTGCAGTTTTCTGGAAGTTTGTTCCAAATTTGTAGTGCATAGAAGCTGAATGCAAACATGCACTCCTTTCATTTGACATTTATGTGGTACTTTGCATTGGTCTTAAATATATTACCCAATAAAATAGAGTGACACTTCTGTTTATGAAGGGATGTGATATATAAAAGATAAGAAATATTTCTATATTTCCATAGATGGTTCATGTGAAATGCAGCTCCAGCTTAATGACGCTTAGTGATAGATTTTAGTCAAATAACTTCTCAAACTCCAGGTGAAATCTTTTATTTGGTGTTGTTGTCACAGTCGTGGTGCTGGTAGCCTGTAATATTCACAATGACATTTACTGGTGATGAGTAAATTTACAACCCTTCAAAGGATAAAGAAACTACTGCTGGGCAGAGCATCTGACCCCAGCAAACACTTCCACCTGGCAACCATCGCCACAAGTGGGGGACGATAGCTTCAGCTGGCTCGTCCCTAGCTCTCCTCCAAGCAAACAAGAAAGGAAAAGTGCAAAAGTTACAATTACCGGCCGTCACACATCTTAAACGCCCGGCTCCTTCTCCTTCCATCTCTCCTCCTGGGATTGAAACAGCAGAAAATGTGCCAAAAGCTACAGAATAAATAACAGAGCTGGGGTGGGGCTGAGGGTCTCTTCAAATGAATGCTAATTCCACTGAACCTCCACAACCACTGCACCCCAGCACCAACAACTTTGTTCACATATTGATGGGTTCTGCAATGAACTTCAATGGCACAAACCATCTTGCAGAGAGGACGATCAAGCCAGGGAAATGGTGGAGAGAGAGAAAGTCACAAAATCAGAGGGGGAAAGAAACTGGGGTCCCAGATTATTTCTCCACTCGATCCCAGCCACTCATTTCATTAGCCACCCCGTTAATTAGCCTCCTTGAGCTCATTTGCAAGTCAATAGCTGTGGCTGTAGGACTGGCGGCTTTGAGCCGCAGCGCCCCTGTGATCTCTGGGTCCTCCAGCCCCTCCACCCCTCACACACTGGATGCAAGCCTTCCTGACAATTAGTACAAAAGAGATTCATGCTTCGTATAGCCAATACATTATTCATATTTTCTCCTCACTTAAATAAATCATAATGTTCTTGAGGGTTTTACTTAAACAACATGCTTTCTATCCCTCTCCCGGCTACAGCCCACTCTTTTGGCAACATCCAGGAGAAGCTGGTTTGCAGTGACCTTGCCCCTCGTTTGGATCCCTGCTTTAGTTCTGCAGAACAACCCAGCTCACATCTACTCTGCCACTTAATCCAAGTAATAATCAAATTGGAAAGAACGTTTACTTTGAGCACTGTAGTCCTTCGTCATATGACTAAAAATTATAATATTGCTTAGATAATATTGTGTGAAACTATTTGCTCCATTACAGATTTCCTTCAGTTCATTTATTTCTTTGTTTGTCCTTTATCAGTGTTTCAGATCTCCAAACAAATTTAACATCAGATAAGGGTAATAATAAAGTAAACTAAAGTAGAAGTAAAATGATGACTTATTTTATTAAGGGAGAGTTATCCAAAACCAGTTTTAGCTCAAACTACACACTTAGTCAGATTTAATAAAAAAATAAATGAATAAATAAGTCCAGCCTTTGATTAGGACAAAGTCTATTTTTTTTTTACCCATTAAAAGTTGGATAGCGGTTTGCTTTGGGTCATTGTCCTGGAGCATAACCAAAATGAGCTTGAAAATGAGATCAGGAATTGTGAATGTATGTTTCAAGTGAGCAGAATTTATGACTTCATTAAATATGCAAGTTGCTCTGGAGAGGAGCAGCAAAGCAGCCCCTGACCATCACACCACCACCCCCATGCTTGACTGTCTGTGCGATGTTGTTCTCTGATAGGCTGTTGTTTTACGTTGGATGTAACGTGATCCACTTCTCTCTGAAATATGATTTCTTCTCCCATCTGTCCACAAAATGTTTTCCAAAACTCTGAGGGATTTTTTTTTTTTTGGCAAATGTGAGATGGGTCTTAGTGTTCTTGGTCAGCAGTCATTTTGACTTGGAACTCTCCTATGGAGGCCATTTTTTTTTTCTTGTCTCTCTAATCATAACCTCTGACCTTACCTGAGGCAAGTAGCCTACCATTCTTTTGTCATCTCCTTTGACTAATCTGGACACTTCTAGGACTGTCCCCTATGTCCTCAAAATGTGATGAATGTCTCTCTGTAGGGTCCACTGGCATCCTGTAGATATTAAAAATGTACTTAGGAACCCTTTAAATAATAATAATGTTAATGAGTTTTTCTTATGAGTTCTTGAATTTCTATCTACCTGAAAATAATGTATGGCTTAATGTGATTTTTATGCTTACTTCATGTTACAGGACAGGTTCTATTTAAGAGAGTTTGTGATTCTTAAATAGAATCAAGAAATCAGGCCTTTCAATAGAGGCCTGATTTCAATAACCAGTCCTGGCTCTGGCTACTGAGATGACAGCAAATTACAGTAATGATCATTAATAAAATAATAAGGGGTCAATTACAGGTTAGTTTGAATATTTTTTTTTCCTCCTTAAAGGGAAAACATCATTTTCAACATTCATTCTGTACTTACTCAGGTTCTTTTTGTTTTATTTTGACACTTATTCATGATCTGAGACATTTTAATGTGACAAAAATAACCAAAAAAATCTGTAAGGCAGCATGTACTTTTTCATAGAACTGTAACTTTTAGCTTTCTTCATTCTTTAACCACAGATAAAACAACTCTCTCTTATCATCAATGCTTTCAGCATTATATAAGCGTTTATGTTAAGCACAGATACAAGTTTAAGTTTCTTCAGCTCCCTCAGAGAGCAAACAGAGACTTCATCCAGAGGATCATGTGCCTCAATCCCTCTCAAGTCCTCCACATTGATCTGATCTGTTAGTGCTGTTGTGTTGGGCCAGTGCTGTCTGGACAGAGCAGCGCAGCTGTCTCAATGATTTAGCAGCCCTTTGTACTATTATTCATCTGACTGGAGGGAGTCAGTGTCCAGCTGAGGGCTTGCATCTTTCATGACCACTTGCACTTCATTCAGACAAAGGTACTTCCAAAGAATACTTTCGGGACCACAGCTCATGTATATTGATGCATATGGCTGCATATTGATTTTTAACATCTTTATTTTATTGTCAAAGAATAAGACTCGCTGAAGTGAACTCTTAAATTTTCTGATTTTCTTTCGACAGATGCTGCCAGTTTCTCTGATGCACCTGTCACTTTAGCTAAGTCATCAATGCATGTCCGACAGCTGTCAGTTTTAACTACAAAGTTTACTGCTCATTTGGAAAGTTGCCCAGTGCTTTATAGTAAATAATCCTCTAACTCTCTCTCTCTCTCTCTCTCTGGAGTTCCTCTGCTTCGTTCTGGTTGCTGTATTTTTAAGTGTTCTGTTCCAGAGTTGTGGGGTCTTGGAGATCTGAGGCTTCAGGTATACACAGCTAGCCTGTCACTTGAGAACGGCTAGGAACAGATAGTGCAATTAGCCAGCAGAGAACATGTTTATCTGTCAGCCCACAGACAGGTTGGGACGGCTTTGAGGGGAAGGAGGGGAAGGGAGGTACACCACCCGTTCTCTCTGTGCTCAGGCTATTAGACAATTTCACAGAGCCCATTTTCAAATACAAAAAGGGTAACACCCATGCTCCCTCCACCCAAACCCACCCAATTAGCAGAAAATTCCCCCTTCTTCAGCATTTATTACACCTATTCAGTATTCTGGATGCTGCTATCACTTTTCCATAACTAGGCCGTACAAAGAGCAAATGCTCCATTTGGTGTGATTTGTTGCCCTGCTTGACCACTTCTTTGTGTCGGCCGGGCTGGTTAAGCGCCATGGAATGGTGCACCCCTGCTGTTTTATCAAGTCTGCTGAATCCGTAATGAAATAAGTGAGGGTGACAGTGGCTAGGGAGGAGGGGAGGCGGAGGTAAGAGCAACAGAGCGCCTTATTTGAATCATTTAAGCAAGATGCAATTACAGCTGTGCCTGGTGCGAAGGAAACAGCCCATTTTAAAGGCAACACAAATCAATGGGCACGGCAATGGTGATGTGTTTGACAGAAGTGCCTGTTAGTGGTATGCGGCTGCTCCAGAGGATCATTACACACCCTGTAGACAATACATTATCCACAAAAGAGAAGAATGAAAACAAAGAGCAGTGGGAGAGGAGGAGGAGGAGGGCATGGAATCGTCTTTAAAATGGCCCATAAAGGTGTTTTGGAGAAAGAAAATGTCACTCTGTTTGCACATTTTCAGGCACTCTCGCATCCTTTTGGCACTTTTACACACTTATCCTCGATGCCTGCAACTTAGGCTTTCTCCAAGCTTCTCAGAGGAGCGTTTTCTTTGACTTTATGGACAAAGAAACTCAAACTGTGAAAAATCTGTACGAGTTAGAGTTATCCTTTCCCTCACTGAAAACCATGTCCATACTAACATCAGCTCTCAGTAGCTTATCCCAACTTGGTAGGTTTTTGTGCTGTACTTGTTATTTATGTACTGATAATGGATGAAATGGTGCTGCAGCTTGAGATGAAGTATTGTTTCACAACCTCACCTATCTTTAATCCTGTAAGACTCATCGTTGTAAACTTATTCTTGATTTTTAATGCTGCTTTTTAATTTAATGGAAACAATGTAATTGGAAAATCGTGGAGTTTTTTTGGACATTAGCGGAATATCATTATCAATTTGCATCAGCATTTGTAATGGAAATGCAACGAGTGAGATGCAACATTTTGCCCCTCACCCAATGTCTTTAATTTTGTTTTACAATTTCAAACAGCATACGAAAGGAAGGCAAAGCCAATGGAACTTCAAAGTGAGGGGGAAGCTGACATATCTATGTGTGACTTTGACGTGTACCAAGGTCACTTGTTTCACAATGATATTATTGATATTAAACATCTAATTGTTTTTACTGAGCCTATTGAAATTCTACCATTTATTTCTCCGAATATTACAATGTTACAACATTTTCATAAAACCTTAATAAAAACAAAAGAAATGACAGAACCTTCGGCTGCCTCTGTGTCTCCACTGCGTTCTGACCTGTCTGCTGTTTGTTCCCTGATATTTTCTAACAACATCTATGAATTTAAGAAATGTACTTTAAAATATATATGATTTTTTTTGCAGCTCTCCAAGATTGTTGCTTTTCCCTTTGTGGACAAAAAAATTACAGTTACTCAGTTGTAGAGTAAATGTAGTAAGATAACAGTGATAAAACAGTCAGGTCTGTGTGGCTGATTCTGACATGCATTGCAGTTCAAGCTTAAAGCTGTCTTAATGAAACACTCTGTTCATTTGTATTCCTTTACCAGTAAAGGAGACCAGACTAAAAGTCAAATCACCAGAGAGTGTGAAAGTCAAGATATTCCAGCCTTTGCTGCTTTGATTTTGACCATTCCTTTCCTTTTATCTGTCACTTCCGATTGCCCCCTATGGCTCTGAAACAAAATGCTCCTTCTTTAGAGAGTCCCTTTAAAACTTGTACTCAAAGCATATTCAAAAAGGATGGGAGTTGCAAGTCAGTAACTGTCCATGCTTAAAAATGTCTGAAAGTCTCTCTAAAGCCAACTTGTATTTGTTTGATTTCAGAAGTTCTCATAAGTAATGAGATGGAAGGAGGGAGAATGGAATGAGGTCACCTACAATGACAATTCTGCAGAATTTGGGCTTTTTCAGTTAGTTAGTCTCAACATTAGATGAGCTCCAGAAGCATTCAGGCCCAGTGTTGGGTGTAACTTTGACTGAGCCTGGCACCTCTGGGACATGTCAAGCATGAGTGCTTTCTCTATCTCTCATTCTCACTTTTTGATTATTTCTCCCTCTCTCTTTGCCTGAGGACCAGGCCATCTGCTGCCTGGTGGTGCAGCCAGGCATTCTGACTGGAGTCGGCACAGACCAGTCTGAACAGCGGAAAGCAGCTCGTTCTGTGCATCGCCTGGTTTTAGCCACAGATTCAGGCTGCTTCTTCCCTTTAGCCAAACACTTTGCATTTGGAATACACTCTGCAGCCGCCACCGAGTTGTAAATAAAATGATCCGATCAAAACACAAAACCGTACAGCAGCAGCAACACCCGTTTCCCTGAGCGCTCCAGCCTTTTTTTCGCACAGAGGGGGAGGAGAACGCTGGGGATTGAGAAACAACGCTGAAAAGTTGTCAGAGAAAATTAGAGGAGGTTCCTGAACCGTGGACCCACTGACTGGGAAACAGGAACAGGATGAGAGACCCCAGACTTTCAGTCTAGTCATGTGTGAAAAGAAAAGAATCTCTCTCCTCCTTAAGCTTTCTGGCCACCCCCGCCCTCACCCTCACCCTCACCCGCTCCACCACTCCCCCGCAAGTCCCTGAGTGCCAGTGACTTACAGAGCAGGCTGGAAGTGAAAGAAGCCTAAAAGTGCCAAGTCAACAGCAGCCTTGCCTGGCCTTAATGTATGCAGAGTTTATTGCTAACCCCTTGCTTCAGTCTGTTTCCAGGGCTCGCCTCCTTTGTACCTGACGCCCTCCACCATGCTGCCTCTGTGGCTTTCTGTGGAGAACCGTGGCTGGTCATTGGGGCCCCGTTCTGGACCACCCCTCATCTATCAGTGACACTACTGGCTGACAGAGCACTTATTCACATTCACTCATGAATATTCAATTTACTCCTGCTTCCTTCAAGGGTACAAAAGATACAGCATATCTAAATACAGGAGAGAGAAAAGTGGCATCTCTTAGTTTGCCCCTCCCCCTTCTCTTCCTCTTCGTCAGTCTGTATACATCTACAACCTAAAGATCAGCAGGCAACACGCAGGCCTTAATTTCATTTCCCTGTTTCATCAGAGGTGTCGACCAGGAGAATCCCCCCTCCACCCCCTCACCACTTTGAACAAGCTAACACAATCCTGCACCGTTTGCGCGAAAGAAAAATCCCATTTGTCCTTTGTCAGCACAAACACTTTAATTTGAGGCTTTCACTCCTGAGTAAGCAGCAGATCTTCTCAGAAGCCCAGAGAGACGGAGGAAACACATGTGGGTCCTTCAATCTCACCCTCATCAGCAGAGGCACAGCTCGTTCGGCGTGGCCTCCATGTTTTTGTCAGTCAGCGAGGGCATGCATAAGTCAGGAGGGGAGGAGAGGGGTTCGGGCGTGTCAGCGGATAAACAGCCGCCAGGACCAACAGTCACATTTCTGTTGCAAAGTCTTGTAAGGCTGCTTGATGTGGCAGACTTTCTGGGTGGTTTGGAGCTGTGCTGTGCACGGTCAGAGGCGCACAGTGAAACTGTAACAGCTAGGCTTCTTCCTGTTGTGGCACAGGGACAGAGAAGACGGCAGTGGGAACTGAGTAAAATGACAATGAAGTGCTTGAACAGCATTGTCTCATTTCTCGTAATGAATAACTGACAGTGCGCAGCATCATCCCAATCACATTTTAGGGAAATGCAAAGACACGTAAATGTGCAACTCAGGTCTTATGGTGGTTTAATGTTAAACACACGGTGACCCTTAGCGTGCAACTGTAACAGAGACTTTAGGAAAAAAAATTCTGACTCTTTTGTGAAGCATTCTTTGTAAAATGGCATAAAAGCCCAAACTCTACTGTACATAGTGTTCTCCAGGATTTTTCTCCTGATCAAACTACATGGAGGCCCTGTGATGGACAGTGAATCTGTTCAGTGGCCTGCTTAGTCATTGGCTGCAACACAGGTATCAGCGAGACCCTTCAAATTTTAATAAGTAGGTAAGAAAAAGGAATGAAGGTTAAAACATCATGCGATCAAATACGGCAACATGCTCAGTTGCATTTCTCTATCAGTTAATGAACACAAGTCCAGTTAGAGCCTCCATGCTTGTTTTAAATATGACCTGGATGTAAGTGAATATGTTGTTTTCATTACTATAAAATGTGTAAATTTCTGAAATTGTGCATGAAGAAAGCAACAGGAGATTGCTGCTATTGATGCTGTTTTTATTATGTTAGATGCAAAATTTAGACCTCAGAATAACCAGACTTATTTCATCCTGAGAAAATGAAAGCCATTAGAATGTTTTTGACACCTCTTAAAACTTTATTAAAAATGGATCAGGCATAAAACTAATCACAGTGGGTTAGCAATGAATGTTTGGCTTATTTGTGCTGGCTGGATTTAGATATATGGCACTTGCATATCCTCCCACTTAACTAGTAGCCTTGTGAATAACTGGCAACCCTGTCTTGGCGGCACCGTATTAACAGTGACTGTGGTTTGATTGGAATCTACCACACACTGTTTGTGACCAATGTTACCGCAAATATTGTGCCAGCAAGTTGGAAAGAGAAGCTCTGCGGGTGTTGAGGAGCACTCAGCATTAAACCATCCAGCTGCAGAAGAAAAAAGAATCATTCTGCTTCATCTGACCTTCTGCTCTGCTGAAAAGGAATTAAATTACACCCAGATGATTTGATAGTGATAAATATCCAATCAACCGGATTTACATATTTGCATGTTGAGATGCAAATATCTAAATGGATGTTTATTTAATTTATGTTTATTTACCGGTCACTCTTCCAATGATCACATAGCAACAGTTATAATAATTGTGGTCCCTTAAAGGCCTCCAGTCTATCAGTCTATTACCAGCATTTATCCAATTTACTAACTACAATGGAAGGTGATGCTTTTCCTGCCAGAGAACTGAATCATGTTTGCAGTGATCAGAGCTCACAGCTCTCTCTGTGTGATGAGGACTTAATTAACTTAGTAAATTTGGCTGCAGCAGATCGCATTGTGAATTTTACCATGGAAGCTGGGGCAATGAGCAGGCTAAGTGCAAACCTCTGTTCTCATAATTGCACATCTGTTTTCCGTTGCTTGCTTGTGTAATTACCTCCTCCTCAGTCATCCCAGCGGAGGCCGGCTGCAGGTGACTGCAGGTAAAACGGGACCGGGAAACCTGTGTGCTCCCTGATAAGCACAGATGTACAGGAACAACAGGGATGGATGTTGTGACAGCTTCTCCTGGGCACGCATGCACATAAACACACACACAGGTTTAATTTTCAGCCATTACACCACAGCACCATCCAGTGGATGATGAGGAAGCTGCAGCCCAACGTGGTTATCCAAGTTATCAGCGCAGCTGAACTCACACACACACACGCGCGCGCACACACACACACACACACAGTGTGGCCAAGCCCAGCTGTTTTTATTTATTTATTTATTTTTGTCTCGTCGAATGTTTCTGAAAAGATAACTCTTCTTCAAAAAATGTTAATTATGGTGAGGATTCGTCCATCAGTTCAATGTAATAATGGGTTGATGACTCACAGAGGAAAATGCAGTATCTGTCTTTTGCAGTACTGAGCTTGATAGAAACTGTATCATACGTTAAATCAAATTTGCACTAAACTGACAAAAGCAGTTAGAAGTTTATTTACACTCATGAATTAAATTTTAATTAATGTAGGACTTTTAAACCAGATACACCAAATATTATTTTGAAAATGTATTAGAACACTCAAAATATAGCTGTTTCACATGACAAATTTGTAAGTGTATATAGCTGCATCATTACATTGATGAATTATAGATGATTCACAGTGGAAAAATTTCAAATTCTAATCATAATATACATTTTTTCTAAATAACATTTAGATGAATATGAAAAGTAATACTTTTCTAATGATCATCAAACGAACAACTTCAGTTATTTTTATAAACAAAAATTTGATGCACAACTTTCAACTTACTATAGATCATTTTTAAATGAATACTGGCCTATAAATATATAAGCTGGTTATGAGATGCTCTGCTTGATTTACCCAAATAGCAAATCAGCCAATCACATGGTAGTAACTTGTTGCATTTCGGCATTGAAGCTGCTGCATCCTCTAATATAAACAGAGAGGAAGGAATATTATATGGTGCCGTTTCGAAAAAGGAAAATTTTAAAAATTCAAAGTATGGAGAAGGAAAAAGAGAGAAAGGAAGAACATGGAAGAAAAGAAGAAAGAATGCAGTATCAGTCGTGTTTTTAATAGTAAATATTAAATCATTTTCCACTAGCTGTAGAACACTGTGGTGGGAACTCTTAAGAAATGGTTTTGTCCCAGACCAGCCAATGTTGTCAGGCATCCTGGTTGTTGGTGTTTAGCAGCCCTGAATATTTTAGAAACTGATAATCATCTTGGATGACCATTTCAACAGATTACAGTAGGGGTTCAAGTGATCAATTAACGTTGATTCATGTTACCAATCAACTAATTGATATGGCCATTTTCTTAAAAACTACAGTTTTCTCTTGTATCAGGTAACATACATTTTTCACAAAGAAAAAAATTATTATTTTTTTTGTGTCAGCTGCATTATTTAAAAAAGATTTAAAAGGAAAAAAAGAGGAAAATTCATTGAGAAGCAGTTGTGTGTATAAAACACACACACACACACACACACACACACACACACACACACACACACACACACACACACACACACACACACTTTGATATCTGATTTCAGAGAATGTGCAGACATGTTTGAGATAGCAATACTTTTTACAAAATACATGAAACACTGTCTCTGAACACACATGTAGAGATGTGGTTCTCTTTCAGAATAATGCACCATGTCACAAAATGACAATGCATTCCTATGACAGCATTTGCCCTTCCAGTAGGGGGCGCTCTGCCCCGCCAACAAGCCCAACCCGCCACCCCAGCCTCGGTGCTTGTTCTCTGTTTGTGTAAGGTGGGCCCACACAATCTACACAGGCGTTGCTGGAGGGTTACTATTCTTGGGAGAAAATGCATGAAAATTTTTGGAGGAGGAAGATGATACCTGAACAAACAAAGTGATGGTGAAAGTACTCTGGCCCGGTCGTTTGGGTAGGCAGACCTATGAAGACACTGTTGCAGTAATTAATGAGACTAAAGATAAACTCATGCAAGAGTTTTTTAAGGATGTTCAAGGAAATTAGTCCAGGAAATGTTCTTCAGGTGACAGAAGACCAAGTTTGTATCTGTTTTTATGTGACTCTGCAGATTCAGGTTCAAGTACATCACAACATCCAGATTTTGGGCCCGAACTCTAGTTTTAAGCTATAATAACAGAAACTGTGTCCTGAATCTA
The DNA here is from genome assembly GCF_000485575.1 of Poecilia formosa. Classification (NCBI taxonomy): domain Eukaryota; kingdom Metazoa; phylum Chordata; class Actinopteri; order Cyprinodontiformes; family Poeciliidae; genus Poecilia; species Poecilia formosa. The sequence continues at coordinate 1,056,565 of NW_006800030.1, read as the reverse complement.
GACTGTTTGTCTTTTGATTCAAAAATCATTTTACTTCTATTAAGCTCAATAAAAAATGACAAAAAACAAACAAACAAACAAACAAACATTGATTTGTTTTAAGAATCTGCTCAGTGGGTCCATAGTAATTCAAAAATGCAACTTCAACACTATGCATGGAAATAACTTGAAATTCCTTCCAAGTTATTTTTTTTCTGGTAAATGCTGTGGAACCACAGGGTAGTAATGACCTCAGAAATGCCCCCTTGTTCCTAGAAAAGACTCCTATAATGAAAACATACCAAAAGATTCTGTTGCTCTTCTCTGTTACTGTTATGATATTTGGTACTCCATTAAATCTGTAGTATATAGCTTTTATAAACAAGATATATTTTTTACATATTTGTTTAAACTGTCACCTTTTCATGACAGTATAACATAAGAGGTAATCTGTGAAAAACTCCAGCTCTTTTCCTTCCCCTCTGTTCTCCTACAGCTGTCTGCAGAAATGCTCAGGACCCGGTCAGAAACAACCAATCAGAGCCAAGGGTGGGGTCTTAGCGCTGTCAATCACATTCCTGTATATGCTACAGCTCTGAAAATGGTAGAGAAGAAAACCTAGCGTTACTGGAAACATGATCCTGGCTCTGAAGGGTTGTTTCTTACTGAACAGTGTGTTCTGGAAACAGCTGCAGGGCCATGTGGAGGAGGCAGAGGAAATCCATCTATTCACAGAACTATCTCACATCTGTCACAACATAGTGACAGTTTTAACAAATATGTAAGAAACAAATTGTTCATAAAGTTACATACTTTGGCTTTAGAGACTTCATTTAGGTTAAAACTTTCAATCTTCAAACGTTACAGTTTCTAACTGAAGAAGAGTATTCATATTCAACAGGGTCAGACAGTAAATCTGAGAAATAATTAACAAAGAGGAGAAGCTGGTTGAGTGACAAAGTTTTATGTTTTGCATTTTGGTTAAAAAAAAAAAAAACAGGATTAGATATTCAAAAGAACTAGAATAAAAATTTGGCTTCGGAATTATCAACAGATGATTGAAAGATACTTGCTAGTTTTCCTTCTTGTCCATCGTTCTATGAAATGGCAGCATTGTGTTTTCTGAATCCACTGTCATATATAATCTTCCAGATTATACTAAAAAATCATCATAGGTGCGACACTACGGCCAATATGGATCAGATACAGAAAAACAGCTGAACTGATTTAGAATGTTTTTTTTTTTGTTGTTGTTTTTTTTTATTTAGCAGACATAAATGTACTGAATTACAAAGTTATTTGATAATCTGCATCACTACAGCACACTGGAACACACCAACTGCTTCACAAGCTTGGTCAAACATGTAAAAACATCGTTAATCTGTTCAGTCAGTGCAACAGGACAGTAAATGTAAAATAAATAATAAAAAAGAAATGAAACTGATGAAAACAATATGTTGAATGCTGTGGTTAAACATAAAAATAAACTGCAACAAACCTTTCAAATGGTTCAGAACGTGAAACTAGGCATTCTAAATATAATGTAAAATAAATAATAAAGCATGACATTGGTCAACGCACAAAGCACAGAATTAAACTGAATAGATCTACCCTCATAGATTGGTCACAATGCCACCGATACCCAATCTAGAATTTGTTCAATAGGGGGACCAATTCTTGATCAATATTTGATCATTGCATCTCTAGTTGTAAATAACTTGATGTTGGGAAACTTAAACTGTGTGAAACTCAACTGGTTTATGACTTTATGAAGCCTCTCTGAAAAGAAGGCAGTTTACTCCGCCCAACATTGTCCCCCTCCAGTCAAAATCTGTCCAAAGGGCAAAAAACTAACCGTGGACCTTCGGCCCTCTCCCCCTCTCTCTCTTTTTCTTTGTGTCATGCCAGCACCATATATTGTTTATATGGGTGTTTTTAAAGCTAGTCTCCATGGTAATGGCATGACCCCTGCTGCTGTTTATCAGTTGCAGGCCTGATTGATGGTAACCAGGCAGCCATAAAGGCTATCTGCTCTCTCCAGATATGGCCAGACAAACATGGTCACTGATTGCTGACCTACCAGAGATGTTTGTTAACAAGGATGGATTCTACAAATGTCTGCCTATAAATATTGGGCTTTTGGGCTAACCAACTGATTTGTGCCGTTTAAGTATGTGGTTGGATTTGTCAGGTAGGTACCATCTTTGCTCTATGCCAAAACTATTACTGGGTCACGAAACAAGTGCAAAGCAGATTCTCTCAAGTAGATGCGTGTTTAAAAATACATCTGCTCTCCTCTCCCCTTTTATGTTACCAGTGTATGTTGAAGAATCTTATTTTTATTTAAGGTCTCTTCTGCAACAGAGCAGCTGGCTGAGATTAAAAATGAGGAGCCGAGGGGGCTGTCACCACTTTCTCCCCTGTCCTCTCTTGCTGGGCTGGTTCTTCTGGGAAAAGCCTTCATCCTCGCTCCACATGTATGTCACTGGCCTTTTGTGAGCAACGAAGCACGCCCACAGAGTGTTTGACGTTTCCATACCTCCCTTACAATCCACAGGTTGTCATGGAAATGCGCTGGGTGGCAGTGGGTGCAGAGTTACAGTGAAGTAACAGCCAGGGAAAAAGGGAGGTCAATTAGTCCACTTCTCTTTTGCGAGTCTCTGCTTATTACGACCTGACCAGAAGAGTCTGGTCAGAACATTGTAGATTGCTCAAAATACTGGGAAAAACCCAGACAGTATTCTACCTCAAGGGGGCTTTGGTGTGAATTGGCTCCCCTGAAATGTGGTCCAAACACTGGAAGATTTATTTTTGTTTGCTTGCTGTGTTCAACCAGCCCCCACAAAAATGAATAGCCCTCTTCTGAATGTTAATCTTCTGAAGTTGAAACTTTCTTTTTTGTTTTTTGGCTCTAGCAAAAAGACTTTGAAATAGCTTTTCAGACAATGACAACGAGGCCCAGATCAGGACAAAATCTTTTAAGACGCTTTAAAGCAGTTTTAAATGCATGATCTTGTTAGTATTATGCCTTAAAATACCATAAAAGTATCTATTAAGAAATCATAACTCTGTAAAAAACTTAATAAAGTTTATGTCATTTGAAGCAATGTATTGTTGCTCTGTAAAAAGAATGCCTCAACAACATACACTTAGACTTGGAATGTGCATTGCTGGTCTTTTTAACGATGGTCTCCTCTATTGTCACTGACTCAGGCCTTTATGTTTGTCAGGTTTACAAGGAATTTACTGCAATTTTCTGCCCTGGGGAAGGAAGAGGCAGAAAGAGGATAACTGGTTTGGGTGATGATTTTGCTTGAGGAGTGCAGTGGAGATTGAGTGTTGCAGGGTGAACAGACAGGTAGATGTGTGTTGGACATCCAGAGAGGTTCAACAACAGAAGGTCTCCAATCTGAGGGAATTTTTCTGCCATAATCCAAGAGCATACATTTTCAGTCTGAAATAAAAACTTAATGTCTTTAGTTCCCAAAACCTTTAGTACTTTTGCTAACATTTTTATTTTGAAAGCAGAACTTCATGTGGTTTTTCTCAAAACTTGTAATGCTTGTACTCAAAACTTCTCCTGGCGCTCAGACATAAGCCATGTCCGAGTTCAGGATCTGCATCCTTCGAATGACCCATCCTACATAGACTGGGTCCTTCGAAGACCGCGAATAAACAAAGACAGGAAGAGAAAAGATGTGAGGTCGGAAAATTTCTTGGTATTCTGAAATATTAATAATTCCTTCCACTGGAATTAAGCCCAGCTCCTCTGGACCAAACTGTACACACATTGCAGTCAGACCAGTACTGTTCTCCCTGCAGCTTGTCTAGACATAAACCAATTTATGAAGCTCATTTAAGCTAATAGGTTGTTCTTTTTCACTCTGTAGAAAGAGGGATATCTCCTTAGTGCCTCACCTTCCCCTTCATGGATGAGTTGCTATTGTTGACAAATGCTTCCAGTTTGTTCTGATATCACAATCTCCTACCTGTAGAAGATTGAGTGGAGTAGAAGTTTCACAACTAGACTTACTGCAAAGGTGGAATCAGATCATGATACCAAGCTGAAATAAATGGAGCCCTCTAGAGTTACAGTATGCACAATGTTTTTAGGATTTTTTTTATATATACCTGTGGTCATGTAAGTGATTGGAAAAGCTAAATTCAGTGATCTGGAAAGGAGGCTTCAAATATGGTCAAACAGCTACAATATTTTTTTCAGCTGATATTTTTAACCCCTGACCCTTGAAATAAAATATATTGAAAAATATGAGATTCAAAGGCAACAATGACTTTTAAAACTGTCACCTTTATCTTGTCAAATGTTTGGTGCTGTTTAGTGATGACTGCCTTTTTCCCCAGTTGGTAAGAATGGAAAAAATTTTCCTGACAAAAATCAATTCAACAACAGACCTTCAAAAATAATAACTGTTTGAACACTTTAACAATGGAAAGAGGATCGGAGGGTTTTCCTCAGAGGTTTGAGTTCATACCAGTGGTTCTTATTCTTCAGATAACCTTCATTTTTGGGTGAACCCGTTTCAACTTAAACTGGACACATTTGAATCTTTCAGTGTGAAACAAAGCTTAGTTGTAGTTGCCATCACACACAGAGTTAATATGACTCATTTTATGTTGATTCACTGGCTCTAACACTGTATGTTCTAAAACATTGTCTAGATGTTCTTTACTTTTTTTTGTCAGTATGCTTTCATTGTATCTATGAAAGAATAGATTTCTGGCTTTAATGTGGCCTAATTGTATTACTGGAGAAAAGAAGCGCCCTGGTAAGAGATTTGTTTGTTAAATTTCTTACATTACATATATGAATCCTAAAAGCCCCATCATGGTCGGACTAGTCTAACTGTTGGTGAGCGGTCACATGGTTTTCAGATGTTTGTTTTCACACAGACCTTTCATGATCCACATCATGGTGCAAAGATATAGTTAAAATAGAGATTATGGTAGTGACAAACAAGGATGTAATAATCGATGGGCTGGAAAATCTCTTATGTTTTAAGTTATCAAAAAGAAAAGAAGGAAAGGCATTGGTGAAACGTTCTCCTGCTGCATCAGACCAGAACTGAGCAGGGACTTTAATATTTCAGGACATTCTTCCTCACAGCCTCAAACAATCACTCCTCAAAATCTGGCCATAATCAGATAATGTTCTGACAATTGGTGCTACCCGATGACCCATTCCACCTTGCACAGACAGTCAGAACTGCAGATCATGGAAGTTTAGTAGTGTTGTTTTCTGCATAAATAAATTGCACACCAATCACACAAAAGGTTCAGATATGGAGAGTGGGTGAAAAGTTTGTCTCTGGTTTGTGACAAGAATGGGTGGATGACATGAGGCTGAGAACAAAATGAGGTGATTTTTGTTACTGCTGTGACAGCTGACTTGGTAGTTGGGCTGGACCATGCAGAGTTTCCTGAAGAACATCAACAGCTGTTCAGTGCTGGATGACAGAATCATGATGTGTAGGTGTTGTGCTGTAGGAGGAACTTCACAAAACTGCAACTTGAGAACAGAATATTATGCCTTTAAAAAATCATTTTGTTAATGCTAACTGACCTAAAACAGGAATTCATTGATGTCAGGAAATGAGAGAGAAATCTGTGTTTTTGTAGTTTTAGATAATTTATTCAAACATTTGGTTTCAGCTGTACATTGAAGTACAATAATAACATGAAAAACTCAGATGATTTTGTGAAATAATTACAATGAACGCTTTACATTTTATAGAATGTACTAATTATTTTATTTTTTGCACAAAATGATTTTCTGAAAGCCTTTACAAAAAACATGAAGAGGTTTTATTAGTTAATAATATGAGTATTTTCAGCTTTACTGTCTATAAATTACAGTAATGGAACTGATGGGACCATTAACTTTGGAGTGGCCTGTTGAAAGCATAGATAAGGGCAAAGTGGTGGGTATGTGCAGCTTCCTGCTGCTGTTCATGAACTCTCTGTGCCAAAGGCTTGACACCGCTTGCGCAAGTGGAGTTCTTTTTAAAAAATGACCCTCTTTGCATGACAAAAGCAGATTGCTTTAGGCTGGCTGGACGAGAGGGAGGAAAGCAAGGAGGAGTGTTGAAGCAGAAAGGGGAGGCAGACGGGGACTTGGGCAGATGCACTGGGAGCACTGGTTCTTTCTCTCTGAGGAGACTGTACACACTGCAGGACATGGTTGACATTGACACAGAGGTACCGTATGAGGAGCCAGAGTTGGATTTATGTTTCGCTGTTTGGCAATTATCTCCAGAGTGACGTGAAATGAATGCGGTCTCTGAGTGCAAATGAACCTTTTTGCAATTTTTGAGAGTCAGAGCTTGGGGAGAGTCATTTTAAAACTCTGCATGCGTGTTTCTAGTGCTGTTATTGCCAGTGAATTTTGCATAGTGATGTTTTTAAAGCAATCATTAACTGATGGCACATGGATACAGTGAAAATACATTTTTGTAGCTCAACTGATTCATTTCTTCTGTCTAGAAATGGCTGGGATCTTGCTTACAGGACTCGTGCTCCTCTTGTTGGAGGTAATAATGTTCACATTATATAATATACTGTGTAATGGAAGTCATATTTTTAGTCAGTTTTTTTTTTATTATTATTCTCCAAAGGTCACAAAAAATTAAATTGAAATCATTGTATCAAATGTATCATAAATAGCCATGATTCACACAAGTGTGAACACTGTGGAACATTCTCCATAAGAACGATGAACTTGGAATCTTTTCTCTGTAGGTGATATGTGATGGTGAGCCAACACATGCTGGGCCAGAAACAATGGAGCAGCCCCATGGTGAGGGAACAGAGTGTTCATTTATTCTGGCACTTTTCTCATTTAGAAATTGAAAAATGTGCCAACTGATAAGAAGATTTCTAATCAACTATCTGTAATGTGCTCAATTTTGTGTCTCAGAGCAAGTCAAACTCGTCCATCCTACATCACAATGGGTGCTGAAGTTGTTTAACGACTCGCTGCCCTTTTCCAGAGCTGAGAGTTTCTGCAGGGGTCAGTTCAGCTCTCTGATCACCCTGGAACGGTCAGAGGACGAGAAGGAGACCGTCGAGTTCCTTCAGCAGGCTGGACTTCGCTCTCCAGTCTGGGTTAAAGATCACCCCAGAGCAGAATCCAAGCCTGTAGCTCTCTCCAGGCAATGTAAGTGGAATTAGGGATCTTCAAAACTGTAATCAAAATTTTCCCTGAACTAAAAGGTTTTTTTTTTTTTTCACTGGGTTCAGATTTGGAGTTCTCAGTGCTAAAATTTCCAAAGGAATCCCATGAAGGCTTTGCTCGTGTCAGAGTGTCTTTTCCTGCCATGTCGTCTGTCAGCGTGTGTGTTCGAGTTCAGTGGGACACAGAGTGGACTGATGTATCAACAGTCTTCTCCTACGCTGCACCTGTCCTGACCAATGAGTTCCAACTGCGAGGCCGAGTGGACACGCAGGGTCGTATCCACCTGGCCCTCATAATCCATGGAAAACACTTTCCATACAAGGCATCCTTTGCAAATGATGGTGCATGGCATCACATCTGTGTTACATGGAGTCGGATGAAAAATCACTGGGCTATCTATGTGGACGGAGACAGGAAAGACACGGGCTCTGGTACAGACATGGACAGGGATATACACGGGGATGGTATTCTTATCCTGGGTCAGGACCAAGACTCATTTGGAGGAAATTTCACAGAACCCTTTTTTGGGAACATCACTGACCTGAATGTATGGAACGTTTCCTTGGAAACGAGGCATGTCCGTGCCTTGAATTTGTGTTCGGCCACAATACGGGAAAAACTTTTCAGCTGGAACCTCAGCCTCATAGACAGCCATCATGTGGTCAAAGAGGTGAAGGCCCCGTTGTTCTGTCCAGGTAGGATAACAATCTAATTATAAAACCATAAGTTCACAAAACATGTTGGGTTTTTGTTTTTCACAGCCAATCAACCAGTTACAAATTTTTATAAAATTCTCTTGAAGTGACAGTAAAAACCGTGGTAACACCTGCTTCACTTTGCTTGAACTCTCCTTCATTCAATGAAACACATTAACAGATGAAGTTTAATTAGAATTGAGTTTGATTACATTAAAGTAGAATTTGTCTCTTATCTCTCTGCTGCTTTTGTAGTAAATGTGTATTAGGTCAATATACCAAACAGAGCCACAGTGCATTACCAATCTCTAATTAAAACAACATTTCTACATGTATTTTGCCAGTGCATTTATAAATTATGAATAGACTGGATGTACTAGCAGATATAAAAAACTTGAAAGTTGCATAAAAGTACAATGTTTCTTGCTAGTCATCTCTGAAGTAAAACAGTCATTTTTCATTACACATAGTGTAAATTACTTCAAGTTTTAATATTTTGCAATTTTAATGATCAATGTAGATAAAAAAAATAAGGAAATTCAATGCCACAAAGTTAGAATATCACATTAGATCAATCAAAAACTGCTACTTTAAGCACAAATGTAAGGCTCTGAAAAGTATGTACATTTCTGTACACTCAATGCTTTTACAGGCTGTTTGACACAACATTTGCAGGCCATCATTACCTGTGATGGTATACATTTCCTATATTACCACAGCAAGTACTGTAGGAATTTCTGCCAAACATTAGAAAACGTTTTTTTCAAACGTTTTCATGAGAGTTTGTAAATTAAAGTGAAACTCACCACAAATCATTTTTATGGTGAACTGTCTAAACTGGTTGCTTAGGATTCTATATTTATAATTCTGTGTGAATGTTGACATTTTTGTATAATTCTTTTAGTTTGGTATTATTTGCCCGAAGCCATCTCTCTACTGGCCTCTTTGGTCAAATGGTTCTTAAGCAGTTGAATTTTCCTATAGTGGTATTGCTTGGTACAACTACATCACTTTGGGTATAAAAAACAAAGTTCAGAAACCCGGCGTGTAACATAGTTAGAGCTGAACAGCTAAAAAAACAAAATATAAAATTTTGAAGTGTCCTAGTAAACGTCAGGAGTCTGGACTATGATTTGACTCAGATGCTGTTGCTTGATTTTCATGAGAAATATTAATGCCCAAAACCCTCCAATGTCACTGAATTACAAAGTCTCTGCAAAGACGAGTTGTTACCATGAGGTGGCCAAAGTAGTTGGAGTGTTTGTCTTTTGAGATTTTCTTAAAATATGTTCAATGATGTTTTGTTTTTTTTGTTTTGTTTTTTTTGCAGCTGTGTAGGTGAAGAATTGAAGTACCTTTGCAGTGATTACCTCAGCACCACTGTTGAGTCTTTTATGTAAAATGTGTGTAAATTGTCTTGTTGCTCATGGAGCAGTCAGTAAAGGACAGTGAAAGGTTAAGACATTTAGAACTGAGCAGTCTGGCAGTCAGCACCTCCTCTTTCTGCTCCCCATAATTGTGAACCGTAAACATTCTGGAAAAATTCAAACTTTGCCAAAATATGTTTCAGAATAATCTTATAGTTGAAAGCTGAAGCCATTATTCTGCTACTGTGTGTTACATATGTGTGTGTGTGTGTGTGTGTCTGTGTGTGCATGTTTGTAACAATTTGAATGCATGAGCAGCAGCGCTCCAGCAGATGGAGCTCCAGGGCTGCAGGACGTTGCAGGGCAGGTCGGATCAGCTGCCATCCTTCAGCTGGACGGACTGCTCTGATCTTCTGCCTTTTATCTGCAGGAGCAGCCGAGGTGAGCCTCTACGGTGTTTTTCAGAATGATCCATGATTTTGAGGCCTGTGTGGTATTGTTGAATGAATACTGGGCCTATAAATACCCATCAGTGACTCTGTAGGAGAAGAGTTGATGTCTTTTAAAATTTAAAAAGCAATGTTGAACTGGTTGAAAACAAAATATCCATGCAGAGGTCCTGGCAGAAACCTGAACCCAGGACCTTCCTGATTAATGAAGTTTAAGACCTGGTGTACTCTGGAGCTCAGTGAGGTCTTACCTAGTTTGTTCTTATTCTGGTTTCAGCTAAAACGGTTTTATACCTGAATTCTTCACTATCTTTACTGTCAACTTTCATGTCCAGATGGTTAGCCACAGTTAAAATACGTATTTGGTCTAATAACACTATTTAGATGTGTTATTGGGGTTGTCACAGAAACTGTGGATGGTATTAAATGTAGATTTTGTCTTATTTTTTTGTTGGATTTTAAAATAATGAGGAATTGCAACTTCTCATGGTACACCTCATCCTACCACCATCTGATCGATCGATCGATCGATCGATCGATCGTTCTATCTATCTATCTATCTATCTATCTATCTATCTAT
>NW_006800030.1:1018211-1045887 GCF_000485575.1 Poecilia formosa | reverse complement strand
ATCTATCTATCTATCTATCTATCTATCTATCTATCTATCTATCTATCTATCTATCTATCTATCTATCTATCTATCTATCTATCTATCTATCTATCTGATGGAAGTTAAGTTGGAAATGGGGTAGAGATTGTAGTTGTTAGGACCTGATCCATGTTTTTTCAGGACAACTTGAGATATTCTCGTCATATTACATAATCCTGCTTTAAATCTTTCCGTTGTGTTCCTTGATCTTCGCTATGCTGATGTTCACTAATGTTTTCCAACAACATCTGGGTTCATCCTGAAATCAGAATACACACAAATGAACTGTTGACACTGAGGTTTATTTTAGAGTGATCATTTAAAGAGATCTAAAAACAAATGTATGCCACAGATTTGTATTTGTAAAAATGTGGAGACAGTGTATCATTTCCCCTAAATCACAGTTATACACTACTTTATATTGGTTTATATAAGAAAACATATTGAATGTAGTACTGTAACATGAAAATACATCAATTATTTATTTATTTTATTTTGCCTTGCATTGTTAAATGTTTTTCCAACAACAAATAAAGCAAACTTCAATTCAGGTTTTAAATTGAGTTGTGTGTGTGTGTGTGTGTGTGTGTGTGTATGTGTGTTACATTTTGTTGAATGAATCAGCGAGAAGTTAGATTTTTCTCTTTCAGTTTTGCTTTCTTTTTACGAGATGTTTCTATTGAGAAGCACAAACAGGAATTTGTCCAATTAAATCAGTCACTGTTCCTTCAGGTTTGTATAAGTTGGCATAAATGACCTGAAAAACAATTGTAATTTTAGCCAAGTTTTTATGTTTTCTTTAACGTTAATTTAATTTCCTTTTAAGATAAAGGAAGTATTGAGTTGAAATAAATTTAATTAAGTTAACATTCAGCATTCAAGGTTTCATAACAACACAAAGGTGCTTCTTAATTTGCTTTATTTGAACATCAGTTTAAAAATAACCAATTGTTGCCTCTGTGCTGGACACTGGGTTTGTACAGGCAACATCTGAAATGTAGTAATTAACTGCAAAAACCAAACAAATTAAAACAGCATTTTTAAAACACAAGGTTAACACCGTCAATAGGAACACATGTAACACACCTCAGTCTACATGGACTGTTGTGTGCCAACCTCTGAACTACAACATTAAATATTTTATCTTTATTTTAAATTACTCTTTTGTCTATTTTAAGCTTTTAGGAAATGTTTTTGTTAAAAAGTAATAATTTAATTTAGTTCAGCACACACAAACTATTTTAGGATTTATAATATAAAGCATTTGCTCTTCTCCAGGTTATAAAATTAATTAAATATGACCTCAGGTGAATAAAAACACACCACAGATTCCAGCATGTCATTAATTTTTTAAACAAAGCTAAAACCAAATTGAAAAAAGTTTGTCAAAAACTAAGTTCATTGAGTGATTTTACTTTCTTTTTACTTCACCTCTGTAAGAGATCCATCCATCCATCCATCCATCCATCCATCCATCCATCCATCCATCCATCCATCCATCCATCCATCCATCCATCCATCCATCCATCCAGCCTGGACAGGATGTTAGGTCATTATGCAACCAACACAGAGGGCAACAAGACAACTAAGCACACCTGACCACACATTGACTATCCAAAGTCCGACCCTGGTCAACACACACATGCAGGTGATTACATTCTAACCCACCACAGTAAAAGTCACTTGCAGCTTCATTCCAACATCATTTGCAGACAGCAAACCTCTTCTTCTCTTTGCTCCCTCTGCTTTGACAGCTATGGTGGGAGATGCAGTTTTAACATGCAGATAAACTATTATTATCTACTACAGCAGCAGATTATTATTATTATTATTTTTTTACTGAGATTTAAAAATAGACATATATTGAAGATATATACATCAAAAATGATTTCTATATCATTTTTGGCTGAAAATGATTTTTTATTTATTTTTTTGTTAACTATTGAAGGGAAAATAGAATTCCTACTTAGATTCTGATTAAAGTTACAGATTCAGTTGTCCTCATAAAACAATTGGATGTAGTAAAAGGAAAAAGGGGAAAGCAAAGCCTGGCAACCCACCATGCTGATAACGAACTGATGGAAACCCTGCCATTATTGATAGTTAATGAAATGTGGTGTTATGAGATGACCAAATTCAATATAATACATTTTCAAATCCCCAGTGGAATACATGCAAAACAGGCTGCATATGCAGAACAACTTAGGTTTGATTGCTGTCTTCCTACATATCCATGTGTTGTAACAGATTTGTATCAAATTGAAGGCGATTTCCACAGCCAGGTAACTATCATGACTAAAACAAAAATATCGTAGTCTAACTGAATTTAGCTATTTTTAAATAATGTTTTAATAAATCCAGTTGGTGTGTGTTTTGTGATTGAATTGAACTTTTGTGTTTGCATTTATTTCCATATCTCTGACATGACCTTCTTGTTAAATAATTAATTGAATTACTGCAATGCAAATGAATTAAAGTAATCTACTGAGATCTGGTGACCAGTAGTATTTAGTAGAGATTCTTATCTAAGCTTTTAATGAAGAGTGTTTAGTTATAGCTGCCTTTACCAATGAAATGAAATCACCCATAGCTGAATTCAGAAAATATTAAATATTTTCTATCAGACTGCTTAATGAGATCTTTTTCTTTTGTTTTGCTCATTAATATAGTGCATATTCTCCCATACAGATGTTTAATCAGCAATCAGTATTGTATTTGTACCTGATAAAAGCAAGAACATCTAGATGACTAATGTAACATGCAGGTGTTCCATAGCTGAAAAGGATTTTATTCAGGGTATATGGGCCTTCTGCTGTCACTGAGAGCAGATATAGTAACCTGTCATAATGAAGAGAAAAACAAATGTTTTTTTTTTTGTTTGTTTGTTTGTTTGTTTTTTTATCTTAGGATTTATAGTTCAATGGTCTGTTCTCCAATCTGTTCATAACTGAAACACATGAACTGTCCTCTGTGCTGCAGAGCGGTACCACAGGATGGAGCAGATCAGTAAGTCTCAGGGCAGCCAGCCCTCTGCCTTCATGAACCAGCTGATGAAGCTTTCCAACAAGAGCCAGGTAGGCCACGCCTGCATGCCGATCAAACACCTGCTGATTCCTGATATCAAACAGCCGCAGCTAAAAGTTCCCAGTGGGGATATGAACATCCCCACTGGGAAGGTGGTATTTTCAAACAAAATTACAAAAGCCATTACATCTGTATCCAAAATCAGATTAATTGAATTATCAACAATACAAAAAAAAAACACAATGTTTTTAAGACTATTGTGCAGTGTTTCTACATAGACCTTAATGTGAAAGTAAAAAAAAAAAAAAGCTGATTTTTTCCTTTTTTGCAGTAATGCTTGTCATAAAATAAATTAGCCTAATGTTTCACTGAATTCAGACTACACAGTGGCACAGTTGATAGTGTTGTTGTTTTACAGCAAGAAGGTCCTGGGTTCAAATCCTGGCCGGGTTCTTTCTGCATGTTCTCTCTATGCATGTGGAAAGAGGCACCAGCTCCCCGCCCAGCAAGGACATGCGTGTTTAAGATAATGAATGGATGGTTCATTAGATTGAAACAAAAAAAGAGCCGAATTATTTTTAATCCTACAATGAAATGCAGTGTAGATTTTCACAGAATCCACCATATTCTCTTTCAGTCTGAGCTGGTGCTGGTGCAGCAGCCATCAGGGCTGGACAGCCTGGCACAGGCTGCAGCCCTGCTCAACGCCTCCATCCAGGCCATGGAAGACACGCAGCAGGACGGCCTGCAGCCAGCCGACATGGTGACGCTCATCCAGCTGCTGACACTCACTGCTGACGTCTCCTCTGAACCATCAATCAGCGCTGAAAACAGTAGCCGTGACAACATCCAGGAGCTCAGTCAGCACTTCATCAGTGTGGCTGACAGCATCATCAGTGAAGACAACGCAGACAAGTGGCAAGCTATCAAAGAGGTAGCATATGATATATGAAGTAGATTTACTAGAGACTTGCCATTATTGCTCTACTGAGCAATGTAAGTGCTTGAAATGTTTCTAAAGCCACGTCATCCTTCCTGCTGACATCACAGAGAAATAATGGGAACCATCCTTCAACCTTGACCCCATCACTTCAGGTTAAATCATTGAATGAAAACGTTACTTACAAAAGCATAGATGTTGAAATTTACAGCAACGAATCGTGACAGATTCTAAATATGTTTTAAAGTCTTCTAACACTGTTAGGAACTAACTTACAGATAGTTCAGTCTAAATTTTACCATCTTGCCAATTTTCTAACTCTGTGAAATTAGGGACTCTGAATAGCAAAGCTGGAGTTGTTCATTATAAAAAGAATGTTGTTTTTTTATGAAAACCATATAAACCACCGTTGTACGTTGCATCTTAGCAATGTCTCCTGGAAGACATTAGTGGGTTCTTCATTGTCTGTGTTTACATGGACTATACATTTGTGCAAATTTGAATTCCAAAAACAAATGTGTTTAATGGAAACACAGCAATAAAAAAAAATGTTTTCTGATAATTAAAAAAAATTGCGCTAGGATGAGGTCTCTTTTCAGCCAAAATTAGCTTGTTTTGCAAAACTGCAATGGAAACACGTTTCTCAACAGCCAGATATTACTACTACTGTAAAAGTCAGAGACGACAACAGGAAGTGGTAGGAGGAGGATGGTGCGGAATGACTTACCACATTAAAAGACTTATTCACATGTGAGTTTAATTTAGTCTCTTATTTAATGGAAACATTGCAATTGTGAATTTGTGTCTTTTTGATAGTAGCGGAATACCAACAAAATTTTGTGCACATTTGTAATGGAAACGCAGCTTCTGTTTGTGACCGAGTCTGGCTTCCCTGAGTGATTAAAATATGGGCAGAACTTAGAGGGTTCCATGAATGGGGGTTGTGTGAAGTGGTGTTGTGGAAATGGCCAGATAGGTTTTGTGTCTAGACTATGACCTCATCCTGCCTGCATCTTGCTGAAAACATCACCGTAAAGAAAACAGCTGCTTTATGCTTTACCTCTTTCCACCTCTCTGGTTTGAGCTGAGATGACCACATCCACGTTGATGTGTTGAATAATGACAGCTTCAGCACATTAAAGCAGCAGGTGCAAAAGACCGAAGGTCCTCTTGCACCTGGGATTAAAATATTAACGGGACTAACATTAAAATAATTCTGACTCTATGCAGTGAATAAGATGACATTCAGAGATCCAGCACACCACAGTGAACATCCAGCAGAATTGAGCACAAAGGAGACAACTGGTCTGAACTGACATGTAGAGCTGTCAGTGTGATTAATCTAAAATTTTAAAGCCATAATATTAAATAATGGAGATTAATTGAGCTACCTTTGTTGACCTAAAAGCCTCTCTCCTGAGGAGGGATACGTAGTCCACAGCAGTGTGTTATTAGTTCGATACACAGTAAGAGACGAAGAAAGATAAAAGTTGAACATTTTCAACTTTCTTGTGTTGCGTTGCTGGTCTTCGTGTGGACATCGACTATACCAGCTCAAAGTTACATTGAGCTGAGTGACTGGAAAGGAATGGAGGGGGACATTTCTAAATTAGCATTTAAAACAAAATGTTTTAAGCCTCCCTGAATAAAAAAACCTGGAAAACTGAGAATCTTCAGACATATTTGATTTGTGACAATAAAACATTTTTTGTAAATATTTTTTGAAAACGGGCACACAGACATATGGGCCACATGGGCAGTTTGCATCTGCTACACACATTTAAAATGGCCGTCTTACTTAATCTAGCTTCTGTGTCTTTTTGAAGCTCAACATTCCTGTCAAGTTCAAAGACAGAAGGGTTTAAAACTTAACATGGTTTATAATTAATGGGCTTCTGTTATCCCAGACTGTTGACTGTGACGTATGTTTTAGCTAAAGCTAATTCTAATCCATTGCTTTAGTTTTGTTTAACTAGTTGAAATTAACTGGAAGAATCAGTTATTGTTCTAAGTTTTTTTTTTCTTTTGTTGTCTCTGAACAGAAGCAGGATCATGGGGGCAGTTGATCTATATTTTTTATTCTCCACCTTTCTGTGTGTCAGAGAATCACAAAACTACGTTCTGCTTTGTCTGTAACAACAACTTTCTGTCACACCCTGCCTGGTGAGCGCTGTACTTTCTGCAACGAACAAACTAACCTTGAGACGAATTGGTGGATTGCATATTTATCTGTTGGTAAAACTGTAAAATATTGTGTCAAGGATATGTTTTCCTTAATGGAATGTGTTCTGCTGTAAAGGGAACAAGGACATGATGAATGAGTTGACAAAAATGTATGAAACAATGAAAGTCTAGATTTTAAAGGGCTGAGAATATCCAAATAAAAAGCAATATCAGTTCAGAGTTCCTGTCGCACTAACAGTGAAAATTATAAACACCAACGCTCAATTCATCAAACAATCACCAGTTTGATTATTACATTTTCTATTCAGCTTCAGAATCTTAATGTGTATAAAACACATCATTATGGTGATCAGAATGAAACTGTATGAATAATATCTATACTTCTGGTTCTGTGGTAAAAATGAAGTTCCATGTGTTGTAGCCACAACTGTTGACCTTTATATTTAGTTTATTTTTATTTTTTTTTTCAAACTATAACCACCAAGTTTAATGCATTTTATGGGGATTTTATGTGATGGACCAACACAATGTGATGTACAAAATGGGAGGAAAATGGCTCATGGCAATCATAGCTTTTCACATGTACATATATGAGAGTTGTGCCCTGTAACACGGTTGGGTCAACTCTCTTAACCTTAATGTCCTTACAGAAACTCCAGTGCAACCAAACACCTTTGAAAGTGACCTAACTTGTAATGTAACTGAATCTGGGTATAAATCCAGCTGTTCTGTGAAGCCCTCAGAGGTTTGTTGGGGACCTCTAGGGAACAAAAACATGAAAAGACCTAGGAACACATCAGACTGGTCATGGAGGAAAAATGAAGTTATTAAACAATATCTGATCGGTCCATCATCTCAAAATGAAAAGAGAAAAAGAATCTTCAAATCTTTAAAGATGTAGTCATCCACCTAAACTCATATGTCGTAAAAGAAGAGTAATAATCCAAGGATGGGAACTCAGGAGGAGCAGCAGCGATTCACAGTTCATGTGGGAGAATCAGCCGCCAGTTAAATACAGTCCAATCCTGAAACAAAAGCTGTTGGAGAACTCAGAGGACTTGAGAATTGGGTGGAGGTTCACCTTTCATCAGGACAATGACCCCAAACATAGAGCCAGATGGAATAAAATGAAATGGCTTGGAATGAGGCAGATGTATGTAGCAATGGCCTAGTCAAATTCCAGACCTAAATTCAATTGTGAATAATTTGCAAGAAGATTTTCACGTTTTTCATCCTGTGTGACTGAGCAGGAGCTATCTCACTAAGATTTCCTCTCTAGAAGATGTTAGATTTAAACCTCACAAGAATGAGAGAAGGAGAAGAAAATGTTCTGAATATTTAGAAAGTAAATAAATGGAGTTAAATTTGAGGGTGCAATGTGATAAAATTAAGAGCTCAATGTGGCAGATGAACGTCACTAACACATGTTTGGTTCTCAGGAGGCAGGAAATAGGAGAGATGAAATTAGGAGATAAAATGGTGCATCGTTGTTTGGTAGGACAGTGATTTACATAAACCTGCACAATCATACTCAGAACCGATCTACAGCCGAAAGCAAAGGCTTTGCACTGAAATGTGTTATGTTCTGTTCAAAACACTAGAGGACAGTGTGTTTCTGTAAATGCAACTAAAAATGCACCAAGATCAGCTAAAATGATGAACACCTGAGTAGATCATCTTAAAGTCTTCCTCAAACATAATGCTTAATCAGTCAGATTTTGCTCTATGTTTTGACTGGAAATGTCAGTCAAAGAGAAGGCACATTGCTTCCTCTTGTTTATTTATTTTTTATTTTATAATCCTTTTTTGTACTTCTGCACCAGTGTGTGTATTATATAGATCTTTGCAAGAACTGCTTTACGTGAAAAGCTGTATTTCTCTCAGCGCTTTCCCTTCCTTCTACCTCACCGCGCACCCCCCCCCCAAGCCTCTTAGCTCTCCAAGGCCACCTCAACGCATCCTCAATGGATGAGAAGCACTCTGAAAAACCGAGGCTGCACTCACCCACAAACCTCCCGCGCTCTGCTCCCAGCTCCGTCTCCAAGGCTCAGCTTTTAGATGGGCACACTGAAATCAGAATGCGGTGTTTGGAAACAGACAATGGCAAAATCTATGAGGCATGCATTATAGGCCTGTCTGCTGAGCTTTGTGTGTCCTCCTCGGCTAATCTGCAGACTCTTTCAAACTGTTAACGGCACTTAAAGTATTTTTCAATTGTGCTGCAATGAATGGTCATTTTGAAGAGTCCTTAGCTCTGATGAGTGTGTAGCTCTGGGCAGGGTGGGTGAGGGCTGTCGATGCCAACACACTGGTGCTCTGTGGGTTTCAGGTGGTGAACGGTCCCATGGATGTTGTGAAGAGCGTGGACCGGATGGTGACCCGCTTCAGCCCAAGTTTGACAGCAGAGACTGACCATGTGACCATTCACACTCCCAATATCAGTGAGTTACCCAAATTTCCATTTTTGTTACAATAACAGGATTTATGAAGTTATGAATTCACAGGTTGGAGTCGGGATCCAAGTCTATAATCAAAGACATTAATGAAAGCACAGAAATGCAATTATGTAACAGCAGACCTTCAAAATGATCCAATAAATTCTAGGATGGAGACAGAAATGCAGCCCTAAAACAACAATAAAGGCACAAATTTACATGCTTTGTCAAAAAAAAAAAAAAATCTTTTCTGTCATTTATAATTTCGTTTTTGGAAAAGAAAGAGAGACAAAATCGATATGAAATCGGATCTGGTAAAAAAAAAAAAAAAATCAGAGATTTTGAATGCAGATTTCATGTTGATTTTAATTTCAGAACAAAAGACGAACTGAATTTGGCATCTTTGTGTGGTGCTGGTTTAATGAGGCTGTTCATTATGTGATAGTTACTCTGAAGGAGCTGCTGGATTGTTCACAGACTATAATACAACAAGTACAGCGCTGGTCGCTGCTTGTAATCTGAAATGAACTTTCCGAACCCAACAGAAATCCTATGTGTGTGTGAGGGATGACTTGTGTTAAATATAAATACATGGTCATTTTTTCTTAAACAGAACACATGTTTATATAGTGACTACTATGTGTAAAAAAAACAAACATATATTTGCGCTGCAGTTATTATTTTATTTAAACAATTGTTTTATGTAGAAACACACATGACAGAGTGAGCAACAGACCTGATTTAATCGTCCATGCTGAATGTTATGCAGTTTTAGATACTTCTGTTTAGTCAGTGTTAGACAAAATTTACATAGAGCAGATTTACATTCATAAGTTCATTTCTATATCCCCACAATTCAATAAAAAATCTACAAGAAACAAAAATAATTAATCATAAGAAAGTGAAAGAGAGAACAAAATTAAACTTTGGGTATTGTAGTATAATATGAATATGAACAATATGAATGAAATGGAATAGTTTTTAAAGTCAAAAAAGAAAGCTTAATGATAAATGTGATGGTATATTTTCATATTTGTTCTGTTCTAACAGGTACAGAACAAATATGTTATATACATAAGAACTTAACTGGGATTTCCATCCCAGTTAAGATGAACATAAGCTTGTTCATCTTATGTATTGTTGAACAGGATGTGTGTTGGTGAAAACACACATGCATTTTTTCCTTCTCATAAACTTTAATGTGACATGATCAAGCAATCCTTGATTTTAGCCACTTGAATTTTATTAACCATGCTTTTTTATTTAAAAACATTAGTCCACTAGTAGATACAGATACTAAATATGCATAGGAGAATTTCCATCCCAGTTTAGGTGTTGTAAGAAAAACACAAAACTAAACAAAATTAAGCCTCCAACAATAGGCAGAAATTATAATATTAGCCCAAAATGTGGCAAAACCTTTTTAATACAAAAAGTGATCAATACAACATCAGAAAATTCTATACAGAAATATAAGGATATTCTGCTGATATTCTGCATAAAACCATTTTTAATGTCACACATTTAAAATGTTATCTGGATGGTTATGTTCTTTGTAGAAGTGGAGCTGCAGCAACAAAGACTGGGTGAAGGGTCTAGAGTGGAGAGTTTCTGTGGGCCTGGGTCAGAGACGCTGAGCCTTATAGACTGCATTTCTGTTCCACGTCAGAAGATACAGGATCTGCAGAACAATGGTAGAAAATTCATACAAATCCAATCCTCGATTCATTCTGTCAAATGTTTTTTTATTTGGTGTTAAATTCTACAGGTGAAATCAAAGGTATCTTGCTCTTCCTGCACCACAATGTCAGATTTTGCAGCAAATGTTGATAGAAAATCATAAGCTAGTGATGAATTGGATTTCTTTTAGTTTTATTTTGAGCTATTTTGTCCTGCAAACTGAAGAAAAGCTTTTGTGTTGAATGTGCAGGCTTCTATAAGATTACCTTGGTCAACATGTGGTATGGCTCTCTGCGACCTCTTTTCAATCCAGAAGAGAACATCACCATGGAGCCTACGATCACTGACGGCACACAAAGGTAGAATTAACCCCTTACTGCCAGAACCGATCTGCAGCTGACATTTCAAAATAGTACATTTAACATATTTAGGTATTATGAAAATTTGTTAAATTAAGTATATTTGGGACAAACTCTGACAACTTATTGGCAGCAAAATCTTTCCTCTATGATTTTTGGTATGCACTGAATATACATAGATAGGCGTTAGGTGATGCAGCACCCTTTCTGAATTGTGCTTAGATTGTGGCACTTAATGTGGCAGCATATTGGAATATTGTTATATTCATTCTAGTTTATACTTTGAAACTTAAATTCCCCTTTTTCTGATTGAAATGTTGTTTTTGTGGATGAGGATCCTCTAGTTTTGGATGCCATGTAGCTGGAAGAATTTTTGCTGATATTCCTTTACTTTTGTACAGTTTTTGTGTAACCACTGCAACAAGAAGATCTTTACAACAAGGAACTCAAGTAATACCTCACATACAGCCCCGAATATGAGATGACCTGAAAATGACACATCATCATCATCATCATCAAGCAAAATTGCAAACAGAACACAGAGCACAACAAACAAAATCATAAAGGAGAACGCTTAAATACAAAATAAATGATTACCAGATGACATATGATCGTATGATTTAAAAGATCTTAAAAATTTTAAGAAAGGGGAAAGAAAAACCACTGGGCCACTTGTAAATTTTGTCCACCACCAGGATTAAACATATGCGAAGTGAGTAAGAAAGAGTCTGCTAGCTCAAAAAGACAAAATAGGGCTTCACTGGTCTACAATGTTCTGCTGATCTCTAGTCTGAACTTCTTGTTCTGCTCTATGTTTGCACATCCACAGTGAGCAGCAGATACGTTGCCAGTAGAATACATATTTTGTTTCTTTAATCTCTTCCTTATGGCTGTATGTTACCTGTGCCTTGTTAACTTTTAGTCCTCCCTCGGTAACAATAGTTATAGTAGTAAAAAGTTCTGTTAAGAAAATGAGTTTATTCATCCAGTTAGAGGTTTTTAGTTATTTATATTAATTGAATTTTTAAATTTTTACTTTTCTCTTTTGTGTTTTGAATATGACTTATGGAGACTTGAGAATACGATATGTGAATGGATATGTGATGTGTTCTCACTTTTTACAGTGTGTGTGTGCATGGATATGTGTGTACCACTGAAAACCAAATCTATTTTTGGATAACAATAAATAAAGTAACCCAACCTAACCGTAGCTAACCTCACTCAGTGTGACCACCTTCTAATCAGGTGGTCACAGATCTCGGCTGACCAGGATGATTGATCATCAGTCCATTCTCAGCCCAAAGCTGGTGTTTGTAAAGATGTTCTAGTTCTGAAACGATGGAGCAAAGTTTGGTGAAAAACCATATTTTAGGTTGTGAAAACGAATAAATTAATGTATTGCCTTGACTTTACTTTTCATTCTCTTTCACAACAGAAGAAGGAAATGTGTCTTGTATTTAGCATCTTCATTGAAAATCCAATCAAAAATACACACTTATTTAAAAACACTCGATAAATGAATCGATCAAACAAGTTTATTTATGTATCACTCTTCAGCAGCAAGGCAGTTCAAAGTGCTTTACATAACAAAAACACAAAATTACAATGTTACAAATAAAACACCATACAGTCAACGATTGAGCAAACATTACAATTTCATGAGTGTCATCACCAAAATCATACACATCAGTCATCTTGGTCGATGTTTCATTCACTGTGGTTAAAGTCTTTGTTTGCCCACAGGTATCTGGGCACTGTGCTGGGCTCGGCTGTTATATCCTCCACTGTGCTGGGAGACGACCAGCCAATCAGCATGGCGGTTCACTTCCAGCTCCAGCACAAAGCGCAGGTTAACCAAACCTCTGCTTTATATCTGTACTGTAAAAGTACTGGCCTATTAGAATGACATATTTATCATCTGATATTTTTCCCAGAATTCCATTGATTCTGTGTATGATCCTGTGTGTGCATTCTGGGACTTTGATCTCACGTAAGTAGGAATGGTTATTTTTAGGAGAACTTGCTATTTAACTGACTTGTAAAATTTACAGTAACAAAATTAACTGTCTAAGTGGATCCTAAGCAGATGCTGTGTCATGTATGTCTAAGCAGTCCGGAGGCTGGTGGATGGTGGAATACAAGAGGCTGTGAGCTTGTGTCCAAACATTATGGATACACCGTGTGCTACTGCAATCACACCACCAATTTTGCTGTGCTGCTGCAGGTTTACGAAACTCAGGTAACATTTGTGTGTCTGGCAACGGCTGTGGATTTCTGTAGCATCCTCATCAATAGGATGTGCAGCTGTTTAAACAGCATATGCATTTTGTGTTGCTCTGCACCAGACAAGCCCAGAAAATGAAAAAGCTCTGCAGGTGTTGACGTTCATTGGCTGTGGAGTGTCTCTGTGTGGCCTCCTCTTCACCTTCATCCTCTTCATTGCTGTGGGGTGAGTCACAAACATCACAGAGTGCATCCTGAAAGCATCAAGGGTGAAAAGCATTTCATAAATCCCTGCCAGATTCACATCAATAAGAAAAAAGCTGAATATTGTGTGGATGTGTGAGCATCCCTACAGGAAAACATTTTTCAATAAACGTGGGAGAGCTTCTCTCGCACATCGCGGCTCACACATGATGTTATGTGTGTGTGTGTGTGTGTGTGTGCGTGTGTGTGTGTGTGTGCATGTGTGTGTGTGACTTTTTTAGAGTCCCCAAATCAGACCGAACCACTGTCCATAAGAACCTGATAGCTGCTCTGGGCCTTGCTGAGCTTCTGCTGATGTGCAGCGACTGGGCCGCAGAAAATCAGGTGAGACACTTTGATTAATCATATAAAGTGTTATAAATCTTTTTCCACCATATTGTAAAACCATGTATTGATAATGCATTCAGTCCAGTGCAATATGATTTGGGCTGTCAAAGTTAACATGTGGAGATGAGATTAATCTGAAAATGTTAACGCGTTAATATTACTTAATGCTGATTAATCAAACTGCCTACTGTGACCTAAAGCCTCTCTCCTGTGGATGGTTGTGGAGTTCACAGCCGTTATCGGCTCAACACACAGTGAGCGACGAACGACAGAGAAAGGTCTGTGACTGCAGACAGAAACACAAATTTAACATTTTTAACTTTCTTATGTTGCGTCGCTGCTCTTCATGTGGACATGAATGAACTATGCTGGTCGTTCAGCTGGATGAGGACAAGCGACTGTGGCCTCATCACACAAGTTCCATAGGAAGTGAATTGAGAGGAAGGTTTCTAAACTAACATTTAAAACCTAGAAAACTGAGAATCTTCAGACAATAAAACATTTTCTTAATAATTTTAAAAAAAATAAACATTAAAAAAATAAACATTGGTGGTTTTTGATATGGGCTATATGGGCGGTTTCCCAGGGCAGCATCAGAAATTGATGGGGCACCAAAGAGCTAGAAAATAAAATAAATCTTATCTGTCATCTGTCCAAGTTTGCTACTACTTGTGCACTGGAGTAAGTTTCCTATAGTTGCTCTGGAGTACTGGGAGACTACATTACTTCCTTGCTGGCGCAAAAATTAAACAGAAAACATCTTGCATTTTAATTGGCTGGGATGTGGCAGAAGGAGGGGTTCACCCAGGACACCATACCTCCAAGAAACACAATATAGATTTCAAGTTTACAAACTCAGGCAAAGAGAGACTAATGATGATGAATCACAGTGGTACAGTGTGGTTAATCCAATTACATTTTTTGGTAACACTTTATTTGAAGGGGGTGAATAAGACTGACATGAGACTTTCATAAACATGACATAACACCTGTCATGAACATGAATAAGCCTTCATAAATATTTATGACTGTTGTAATAAAGTGTCATTCGGTAAATTATGACACTTTTAATACAAAGTTGACATTATTCAAAATGTCTTTGTTATGACAACTTGACATTAACCAAGAAATCATTACTGTTTAAACTTTACCTTTAATAACATAAAGTTACCTAATTTTTAAAGTGCAATCAGTAATACTTTTATAACAAATTTATATCAGTAAAGATTTCTTGGTTAATGTCTAGTTGCATTAACAAAGACATTTTGAATAATGTCAACTTTGTATTAAAGTGTCATAATTTACCGAATGACACTTTATGACAACATTCATAAATATTCATGAAGACTTATTCATGTTCATGACAGGTGTTATGTCATGTTTATGAAAGTGTCATGTCAGTCTTATTCACCCCCCTTCAAATAAAGTGTTACTCATTTTTTTTAATCGACTGACAGCTCTAGTTATGATAACTGATTAGTTAATGAAAACAGGTCTAGCACAGATGCAGCAAAGAAGGTGCACTGTTTTAATCAAGATGCACCCCACTAAGATTTCAGGATTAATTCCAGGTGTTTTTGTCTGTGTTTAACCCTGCAGGCAGCATGTTTCATAGTGACTGCTCTGCTTCATCTCTTCTTCATGGCGTCCTTCTGCTGGATGCTGGTTGAGGGTCTTCTTCTTTGGAGCAAAGTGGTTTCTGTTAACATCAGCGAGGACTGCAGGATGAAGCTCTACTATGTCATAGGCTGGGGTAAACTTGTTTTATTGATGATGGTCACAACTTAGCACTTCTCTGCTTCAGTCGCCAAGACACTATTCTGAAAAACACAACAGGACCGTGGGCTGGCTCTAAATAAACATCACTTTTTGACCAAGATTTACTTCCATGATGTTTTTTCTCTTATCCACATCTGAGTGTGTACATGTCACTACATATAGGCTCGTAGAAGACGGGAGTAGTAGCAACCCATGGAGACAAGTATATAGTAATTGTGACTTTTATTTATGAACAATTAAAACAATAAGCAATATTTACAATAACCAAGACTCATCTGTCTTGAAAAAATAAAAATGTCCTTTGGGGAACATTCAAACCGCTCAGTGAAAATTCTCTAGTGGATCCATTCAAATTCAAGTCTCTACATTTTAGGGAAAATTCAGTCAAGGAAAGAATCCAAAGGCCCTCAATGGTGTCAGGCAGAGAACTGACCCAGTCCTATCTCATCATCTGCTGATGGATGTTGTGAGGGGTCAAAGTTTGACTGTGAGGCTCACCATTGCCTGGACTCCCAATCCTAGGCTGCAGCATCAAATAAACTCCTGACCTGTATTTAAAATACAGACCTATAGTCCTTCTTCTAATGCTCTGTCATAAAATGAGGTTTATTCAACCGCTGTACAACATGTATCTTTTCTTTATGTAAAATTACATTTTATAGTTTACAGGTAGGTAACTGTAGCTATTTTCTTTAGAACATATCGTTTTAATAAATTGTAATAATAAAATGAAATTGTATGATTATGTTTTACCAACGGATTTTGCGTAACTCACACTCCTCCATGTGTGCGCGCTCTCTTTTTATTTCTTTCTAACTTCTTTTCATACAGGATTTTAGATTGTAAATAAAATCAGTTAAATAAATAGGTTTTAAATTAACATAGCATAAATTACAGCTCTGCTGCTTTTACCCATGCTCACCAAATTAAAAAAAAAGCCACTCCTCTCTCAGTCCCTCAGGTGACTAAGGTTTAACCACCTCCCTATATGTGACTCAGCCTGAGTCACATAAGCAGATGATTCAGATTATTTCACAAGTTCCATAAAATGTTTGTTTCAATGTGAAAGGATTGCTTTAATTTTTGTGATGTTAATTTTCCATAAATATCCATTATGGATCATCTGTGTGTAATATATAGTATCATGATGAAATCTGTTGCTTGTGGTCTGGAGACATATTAAGAGCGTAGAACATATGAACTTTACCATGTCTGTTAACAGCTTTATTCAGCAGGTTTCCCTGGAAACATTGCCTCTGTTTCCAGTCAGGTTTTCTGGCCCTTCTGGTATTTGTTTCCATGTTCACCAAACAGAGACCGACCAGAGATCAGCTAACAAGACAGAACGCTTGTTAGCATCAAATTAACTGAGAAGCATATTAAATCATATTTAACATACAGTCTATACATACAGTTGTAGCTGAGCAGGTTAAGGTAAACTGATCCAGTAAATAGGCAATGTAAACACAGGTCATCTGGGATCACTTGTATGTATATCTTTTTACCAGGAACTGAAATGAGTCTTCTAAAAAAGTGTTGAGGTCAAGTGGTTGGCCTTGCTTCTTCACGAGGATCTAAGATTTTCTTTGCCTTACTGTGACATTGTTTCTCACTAATAAGGCTCTTAAGATTCAAAAGCTATCTTAGGCACTCACTAAGTGGATTATTGCCATCTGTGGCATCTGTGTGGATATAGGTTCACATCTGCAGTGATAATTTTCTTTAGAAAATAAATTGTGAAGGCTTTAGCTAAGATTTTTTTTTTTTTTCCACAGATTTAATGACAATGTTTGAGGGAGAAAGTGAAGCTTTTCAGGTGCTAACATTGCTTTTTGATCTGTACAACAAGCCACATCTACAGTGTCCTTGTAAAAGGATTTGCACTGCCTGAATAATTCTCAAAAATATGTAAATTTTGGTGATGAGATAAGATATATCCAAAACTTTGATACCAACTGATATAAATAAATAAATTCAGCACAACCAATTGCTTTCAGACATCACTAAAGTCAGGCTAATGTCAAATCTAATCTCAGTCTAAATAAACATCAGCTAACATCAACATCTATGAAACATCATGTTTTCTGTAAAGGGGGTATTATGTAAAATCAAATTTTTTGAGCTTTACATCATTTATAATGTTATCCCCTCATATAAAACATACCTTGAGTTTTGCCTTGATTCTTTCATGTATGTTTGAGAAATCATTTGATCTCCATGGCAACCTTTCAGCCATGCAAAACACTTGCTTTCTCCAAGCACCGCCTTTTCCATGCAGCTCCTCTTCAGAGTTTTGGTCCCGAGTCGAGCTCCTGCCTCACAGAGCAGCTCTCCCCCATCTCTTCCCCACTCAGCTCCTCTAGACTAGCTGCAGCAACAATTAGAAAACACCTGGTAGAACCGCGCATCTGCTGAGGTCAATGTATGAGCTACTTTTCAGTGAAACGCTACTTAGAATGATTATAAACGCCATAATGGAGAAACGTGATGACATGCCACGGGCACAGTGTCAGAAAGAGAAGCTTCTTAAAGAGACATAGGCCTAATTTTATTAAATTGCAAAGTTAAATTTCTTTAAAGTCATGTTTGAAATAAACAGTATTTTTGTAACTACTGAACATAACATTGTTACTACATTATGCTATAAAATGTTAAATTGTTGAGTGTGAGATTATGCAACTGTAGTAAAACCTAAATTCCTCTTAAACCTTTACATGCATATCTTTAAGCTCATTTTAAGTCAGTGTAGTAACACATACGGTGGTAAAAATCAGAGTTACTTGTAAGGTTCAGGAAAAAAAACGAAAACAGGAGGCTGGATAATTAAAATTTTCAAATATGACTCGCTTAATGTATGTAATCAACAAATCTAATAGTTGCCTAAAAACAATATATGCTGTGTCCTTACATTAGGTAAATGTATGTCTGTTCACTTGGCTGGTAAACCATGAGCTTGAATTTCTTCCTTTCCTCCTTTTTCATGTGTCACTTTGACAACAACATAAAAAGAATGTGACAGTCTTTTGCACAGTATTTGAAAATTTGTGAAATCAAGATTTAAAAAGAAATAAAGCAACAACCCTGTTTTAGAAAACATGCAGAACACTTTCCTCTCACGTGGAATAACACAGTTTAACTGAAGGACATGGTAATAATCTCACAGCAAGAATAAAAGTACACACATCTACAGTTAATGCTTTTTACCCAGTGACAGAGAGGGAAAATAAAACATGTTGTTTGTTCACAAATAAAAAAAAAATAGAAGACAGGAGCTGATAGAGGGACCGAGAGTGAGGAGGACACACACACACACACTCTGACCAAATGGAGATTTTCTCATCTCCTCTTCTAACTACAAAACAATTATTCTCCCTGCTGAGCCACATTTGCAATTTGTTTTATATTAATTCAGGATTTAAATTATATTTTGTAAAAAGACCAAACAATACTTACAGGTAAAATCAGTTTGAGCGTTTTTGTTGTTGTTGTTGTTATTGTTTGTTTAGTTTTGTTTTTTTTCTTTTCTTTTTTTATGTGTTACTGGCAGTGAGCATCTCAGAGCAGACGCATTAGACTAAATTTTAGCTCAAATCAGAACTAATGTGATGGTGACCCATGTCGGGTTGGGGGTGTACAGAGCGGGGTCTGCAGCCCGAACAGCCATTCTGTTTTCAGGACAGCCGAAAACTCGTTTAGAGCCTCAAATGTCACAGGACTTCTAGAAAAATGGCATTTTTTTTTAGACAAACATCTAGTCTTGGAAATTTCTTATTTTTAAAGAACCAGAATTTTATTTTCATTTCTAGGATTTAAAATAAATGTAAACATAGAAAAGGATGGATATTTTCATATACTGTTATGTAAATCATGAATTCCAACTTAATATAAGGAAAGCAAATCTTCTGGTACTTTTAGTGCCATTATTTATGGAAATACAGAACAATTATTGTAGGAAAAACTTAAAAATGGTTAAAAAAAGAAACCTTGCATTTGTTACGATATGTGTATTAACATTAACTTGCGTTTTGGGAGCCGCAGGTTGCAGACCCTTTGTGTAGATTGAGGGTATCCGTGCAATGCTGCCCAGTGTGTGAGAACTCCTCACACACTGGCAGCAGTACGGTACAATCCTCCAACTCCATTCAAACCCACAACGGCCTTCACCCACTGATTGCTGTAGACATGCCAGCTCATCATAAATTAAATACTTTATATTCCATTTTCTGGGCTGTAAATTAGATTTTCCACCACTAAAAATCTGTAATGCTAAAGTAATTCTGCTATGTTTACCTCATGCTTCCCACCAGGGCAAAGAACCTTTTATTCTCACCTGATTTGCAGCTTCACAGGTCTGGTTGCTCTTTCCAACATTTTCTGTTTATTCTAAATTTTCTCTGCTTATAATTACTTACATGATGTTGTGTTACACAACAGCCTTAACCCAGTTTTTATTTATGGCAGATGTTCTCGTATCCATTTGTAAGTGTGTGTTATGTCGCATGCTGAGCCGAGAACGCGATGTGAGTCGGTAGCACAAACAGTCTTCAGGTGTTACTCTGGTCTTTACCCCACAGACTAAACAGGAACAAAGAACATGAGAGACAAAACATGCAGCTGAACCCGGTTGAACTGTGACAGTAACTGATGCAGATTCATGTTTTAAACAAGCTCTTTGTTGTTTCAGCACCATTGTTGATTTTATGTCATTGACCTATTTTTCAGGACTACCTGTTCTGATAGTTGGTCTAACATTGGTGATATCAAGGGGAAAATACAAGTCACATGATCACTGCTGGCTCAGTGTGCAAACTGACACCATCTGGGCCTTTGTGGGACCGGTCATATTGGTCTTGACGGTATGTATTCATATTGTGAGTTGTTCATCTGTGCACTGCGGTATGCTTAAGTCATATGTACTGTTCATGCATGGATTAAAAGCTTCTTGACGCTGTTTATAGAATGAGTATGTTAGATCCTGACTTTTATTTTATTCCTGACATAAATATAGAATATTTGTTCACTGAATGCAAAATGACATCTCTCCAGTCCAACTGTAGCAGCAACAATGGCAGTAAGATTAAAAAGAACCTTACAGAAAGCAGATCAAACAGCTAACTCGCAGTATTGCTCCTTCCATCCAAAACATGAGTCTTCACATAAGTGTTTTCTGCTTCAGGTGTGTGCTGAGATGTATTTTGGTGCAGCTGAATGCTCCTGTCAGCTTAAGGCCAAGTGGCTCTGCAGTGTTGCCGCTGTTGTGTTCTGCCTGCAGGTCAATGCAGTTGTGCTGTGCCGCGTTGTCATGGTGACCGTTTCCAGCGCTCATCGCCGCGCTAAGATGCTCAGTCCAAGCTTTGCATCGAAAATGCAGACCTTTGACCTCACCTGGTGAGATACAAAAACATCTCTGCCTCTTTCCTTCACGAATTGTTTCCCGCTGTCTGCCCACGCTCTTCCACACTCACACACACACCAACCCACACACTATTTTCCTTTTTTGCTTGATGAGCACTGGACTCAGTGGAGGCAGTGTGTGAGACTGGGAGTTTACTGTGGGAGTTACAAGGGCTTATCAACTTAACACCTGGCCTCAGCACAGTTGTTTGTCTTTTCGTCAAGCCTTTCCTTTGCCATGGCCGTGTTTGCATTGTATTATTCATACTGCTTGGTATTAGAGATGCACCAATCCAGTTATTTTGGGTTTTAGTCAAATCTTTGTTGTTTTATTTTTAAATTTAAATATATGCCTGTACTAAAATGTCCAGATCCACAACATTTTTCATTAAAAAATGTTTCTGTCATGGGAACAATCAACAGGGAGGACAGAGACTCACAGGGGAACAGACTAATAAACACAGACAAACCTCAAAATAAATACACAGAAAACACAGATCACAACAGTTTCTTATTGGTGATGACACCACACAAGCTTAAGTGGCAAAGACGACAAAGAAGACAACAGGAAGAAGGAGGATGATGGTTTGTTTTTGTTTTTCGGACAATGTGCAGCTGCTCCTCCAGGGCTCTCACAGCATCACAGTTCATAAGAAGTCGTGTGTCATTCCAACATGCTGAATCCAGAGCTCTTCTGTAAAATTCCCAATTACAATTTTCAAAAAAGAGCTGTACATGTATTATGCAGTATTTATGCAGCTCCTTTCATTTGTTTACGTCGCTTGTTGCTGCAACGCCTGAATATGACGCCAACTTCGTCTCTGATTGGCTGAACTATAAATACATTTTATGTGACTGCTTACATCCGTGGCTGCCATAATTTTTAATGACTTACTGCAGGAACAACCTTATTCACATGTGACTTTAATTTAATTTCTTATTTATCGTAACAATTCAATTGCAAAATTGTGTTTTTTTTTTCAAAATTAACATCAGAATATAGACAAAGATTTGCACACATTTGTCATGCAAACATGGCTATTATCAGTCTTTATCCTACAATTGTATGCATATTTTCAGTATTATTCGTATTTGTAAGATTGATAACTGGATGATGAGCCATGTGGAAAAAACTTAGACACCTCATCAAACATCCAATCTCACATGTTGTCTAATCATCTTTTATCTCCTGAAGCAAACTAATTTATTTACATTTAAACACCAAAAATGATCCTCGTTTCACTCTTTACAGAGATAAACAGAAATGTGTTTTCTAATTGAGGAAGAGGTTAGGACACCCTGCCCTCTGATAGCTCGTGAAGTGTGTTTGAGCCATCCAACAGCGTCAGCTTGAGGAAAGTTTCACCTCTCATCACCAGCTTTGACTGTCAGGACTCGATTTGTTAACATTCAGTCAGTCACTGGTGGGTTTGCTGGTCCAGTTCTGCATCAGCGTTCATTTTTTCATTGATTGTCTTGACAAATTTCTGATTCTTGTTAAATTCATAGTGGTGTCTATGGTGATGATGGTCATGTTGTGCTTCATGATGCTTTCAGCTCCATGCTTCACAGCTCTTATTAGGTCCTGAGTTGTTTTTGGGGTTTTAATTAGTTGATTCTAGTTTAATTATTACTCTGCTTTCTTAGTTTCTTATTTTGATTGATTACCCTTCTGTTTACCTTAGTGCAGTCCTTTCTTAAGTTACTCTGGTTTTATTATGTCTACTCATTCTTTAACATTAGATTCATTCCCTCGCCCCTGTGCCATTTTCTCTCTCCTCTCATACCTGCAATAAGTCTGCCAGTCAGCCCAGGTTATTTGTTCCATCATTCTCTCTCTCAGTGTTTAAACACATCTCCTATTATCACTCCCTCCTGGGCGACAAGCGGCTGGGCTGCTATGCTGATGCGGTCTCCTGTTACAGTCACGCCTCTCTTATTCTGTGGTGGCGGCGGCCCTCGACCTCACATCCCTTCTGTTGCTGCTCAACCTCTGACTGGCTGTCAGTAGTTCATACTTCCAGTGCAGGCCGTGCCGTCTCGCTGTCTCTGCCACTCAGCTGCTTGGTGTCTCGATTCTCCGGGAAGCAGGGCGGAGCTGGTGACGCCCTGGTCGCTCCGTCTCCCATCCTTTTATTTCTCCAGCCACACTCTCGCATCATAGCCGATGGGAGACACCTGGGAAACAACCCCCACCAAAATAAAAAACACTTGCAACACAAAACTAAAACCAAAACATGCATGTAGAAAACGACCACCTTGCCACACATACTCAAACCTTTGAAAGTCGTTGTTCAAATGCAGAAAGTGCCACACTCACAACATTAGTGTTTATGATAAAAGAAAAAAATGTCAAACAGAATGTTCCTTGCAGCCAGAATTTGTATTTGTATTCATAAAGCCTACCTTTAAGACGCACTTCCACCTTTACATTTTTTTTTATTGTATGTTTGTTTGTAACTAATGGAAATGCCACAATGCCATTCCTTTCCCTCTACAGCCATTTCTCTTCATTCCCTCACAAACAGGCGGATGTATGTGCCAGTCGTGTTACATCAATTCAGGAGATTGGAGGGAAAACAACTTTCAGAAATAAAGAGAAGAGTGAATCGGCTTTGTCCTTGCTGACACAGTGCAGCTGAAAAACTCAATCTCTCCATCCAGGTGCAGCAGTATGACAACAATGGTGGTTTAAACAAAGGCAATGTTTTCTGCTTTGCCCCATGAAATGGTTATTCGCCGTATAAGAACCAAGATCACTGAAAGGATGGTTGCAAAGGAGCAGGAGAATGAATGCAGTTGGGCGGAAAATCTATACTTACACAGAGATGTTTGGTGTGGATTCGACAGGGAAACATCCAACAATAAACTGTCTTTACAATACGTTCAATGATTTTCTTTTCTTTTCTTTTTAAGACTTCAAGAATGAAAACCCACACAAATGCGAGGCTGAATATGTTTTAACCTAATGTATACGAAGGAAAATAAGGACAACAAAATAACTGTTGAAGACTTTCTCTGAAAAATGTCCATGTATCAATGCATGCTCTGTACGAGGGATTGCTGTAAGCTCAATGCACAATGCAAGCAATCATCTGCCGTCACTGTGTGCTCATCCAGGAGGAGTGAATCCTGCAAGTCAGTGACTCAATGCCATCCCCTGGGTTTACTTAGATTGAAAACGCACTGTCTGATAACGAGGATCAAATGTGTGATTCAATTGAATTTTTTAATTTTTAATTTATTTATTTATTTATTTGTAAAGTGCTTCCAGATGACATTTGTTGTGAATTGGCTCTACATATACATATTTTGTTTTTCAGTTCAATTTGGTTTGTAGCACCAATTCACACAAAATGTCCCAAGACACAAAATCAACAGATCCAATCTTTGTATGGAAGTGTATGGTGAGCTTAATCAAATCATAAAGACAAATTCATATTAAGTTGCATACATTCCAGTTTGATCCCAGGTATTTTACCGGATCACTTCTTAGGCCAGTTGGTAAAAAAGAGATCTGTTCAAGGAAGCCAAGCTAACTGCATCAAGTCACTGAAAATGCAGCAATTGCTCCTCCTGAACAAGCATTCGGTAACAACACATTATTCAGTGCACTGATTCTTCATGTTTGCAGCAATTCACGTACCATGTGATAAATTAAAATAGCATTCAAAAGTCCATTTATTTCATTAACTCAACTCAGTCACCAACGAAAATACATTATATAGATTAATAAGACAAAAACTAATTCACAAAAACTCAATACTATAAGGATGTGAGCTTTGAATAGGCCAGTCCTTGATGGATTCACTTGTGAGTTTTGGGTCATTCTGGATGATGTGGTAAAGTTCTGTTCTGCTTTGGTTTTATGTTTTTTACGGTTGGCCTCATATTTTCTGCAGGCTCCTTCAGGTCCAATACAATAAACCATGACACTTTCCCCTCCAATGTTGCACATCTGAGTTTTTTTGTTTTTGTTTTTGTTTTTTTCCTGCAATACTGTGATTCACATTCAGCATCTCCTTTGTTCTGGTGTCCTAACAATTTTTGACTTAATTTGACTCGATCGAAGATTATTATAAGTGAAGTTCTGTCTTTGTCTTTGGAGACTTCTAGCAGCTTGTTGTGGTCCTCACCTGAAGATGCATTTTGTTACTGCTGGTTTTAATTGATTAGCTATAGTCTGTAGATACTAATTATAACACCTGAACCACCAACAGGGTTAAAGCTGATACTGTCTCTGTGTGCTTTTAGGGCAGTGACCCGTCCAATTCTCATCCTGCTGCCGGTTCTGGGTCTGACGTGGATGTGTGGCGTGCTGGTCCATCTGTCTGTGGTCGTCAGCTACATCTTCATCATCCTCAATTCCTTTCAAGTAAGCAAGACTGAAGTGAATTTTGATTGTGGTGTGTATATTAGGGATTATTTGAAAAAGGCAAGATGAAAAAAAAGTGTGACATCATTACTGTCAAAAAGATGCAACAGATGTAACCTGATATCAATATTTTTTTTTTTTTTTTTTTTTTAGTTAAGCTATGCAACAAAGTACAATTAAAACTTTAATATATGACACAGAAAGTGTAGTCTGGTAAGAACCAGCCCTTGTTCTGTGTGAGGGTCCAGGTTCTCAGCTGTTGAGAAACGATTGCTTCTCAAAGACGTGACCTTTATTGAGATTTTAAATTTAACCCTAATGTTTGCCCGTATTTAGCCAGTTTGATGCTAAGAAGCTACCAGAAGTTGCCTGTGGTGTAAACAACCATCCTCCACTGTGAAGAGGGAAGAGCCAATCCAAACGGGGCTAATCTTAATTAACGACTGTGGCTCCAGCAGTCTGTGTTGGAAGCGTGACCAGCAGGGACTGAACGGTTTCGTTCATTTCCTTAGCTGCCATTCCTAAAACTCCAAGCAAACTACAGTTCTGAAACAGTACAGAAAACCAACGTCACCAGTCACGATTTCTCCTTCTGTTCACTGATTGATATGGTAAAAATCCGCAGACTCTGCTGTAAGCAAGATTTTTTTTTAGCAGAATTGCACTGGAAGGCTGAAGTCAAATGACAAAACGTATAATTTCTTAGTTTGAAATTGTAATTACAAAAGTATTTTCATCATAGACCTTAAACTTCTGAATAATCTGTGGAGTTGTGGGCATCAAGCCACAGCTTCACAGATGGTCTGACAGCCTTTACCTTTAACATCCGGTCTAATCTTTTCTCTAATCTGGAACAATTCTCTTATTTGTGGCCCATGTTCAGTGTGGCGCACACACTGTCACCAAACAGCTACGTTTCCATTGTAAATCTTAGTTTGTTTTCTGTTTAAAAAACACAATTTAGCAATTGTGGTGTTCCTATTAAATAAGATTTGCAATTAAAATTTCAAGTGAGTAATTTTGTTTATGTGATAAGTCATTAAAAACCATGTCGCGTTGTGATCCTCTAACTATTTCCTGTCGTCTTTTTCTTGTGGTTTTCTCCAGTGGCAACATCCTGTTGTTCATCACTTTACCAGTTGCAGTTTTGCAAAATAAACCAATTTCAATATGCCTAAAAAACCACCTCATTCTAGCACCAAAACTTTTTAATCAAAGTATTAGGGGTTTTTTTGGTTTTTTTGTTACTAAATCGGTGTGTTTCCATTATGCAAATTTATTTTCAAAATGTCAAATTGCGCAATTAAATAGGTAGTGGAAACATAGCTGTTGACTACTTGTCACCCTTTAAATAGGCAGCCTGACTGGTTAGAAGCTTGGAGACAGCTGTAATGCTGATTAGAGGACAGCCTCAGTCTAACATGTCCCTGTGGTCACATCAGGTCAGTCTTCACTAGAGGTACCATCACGTTTGTCCAGGCCTGTTTCATTAGTTTGTTTTTTAAATGATTCAGTTGAACCACATTTCAAAGCAATGTCTAATTTTCATTGGTTCATTTTCGCTAAGATATTATTTATTCATGTTCATAATAATTCTCTTTAATATTAATGTCAGTTCAAGTTAGTACAGTGATCTTTGTGGCTTGCTCGGATATTAAGAGAGGGGTACCAACAATTATCACATCCATATGTGAAAGTGTTTTCAGTATCATAAAATCAATATTAAATCTTCAACAATACAGCTGCCTTGACTCAGCAATGCTCTTGTTGTAAAACAATATTTTATCGGCTAAGCCATTTCAACAGCAAAAAATCATTTTAGTCCATGCATTTATATATGATGTTTAGTAGTTTGGTACTTTTAGCTTCTTCTAATTAAATTTCTGCATTTTCATGGTATGAATGATTTATCTATTTTCATTCATTTGCTCTCTGTTGCTTCAGAAGCCTGTTACTTTCACATTCAGATCCATTTCAACATGAAGGCTGTTGGCAAAGCTTTGAACAACTTTACATCTACATCCACCTCTCCTCCCCAGATAACATGGCACTCATTTCCTGCGTCTCACATGCTTCCTTTTTTTTGGATAAATTCCCCCTCCATGTTTTTCTTGTTCTTTTTCTGTTATGTCCCTTCTTTTTTTATCTTGCCTCTCCTTTCCTCTATCGTCCCTATTTGCTCTTCCCTGGTCTTTAATTAATCAAAATGAGTTAGCCCTTGGGTGACCCCAGAAAGCTGCTAGTTAATTTAGATTTACTGTCAGTGTCCAGTTGAGGCCAGATAACGCTACAGTAGGAGTTTTTCCTCATGGTGGTAGGAGGATGATGCAGAGCCAGCAGCTTTCCTCCTAACTAATGAAACAGGAACAAAGAAGAAAGGTAGAAAGAGCCAATAATAGAACATTAAAGAGCTCCGGTAGTTGTTGGACATACTCTGGAATCTCAGACATGGATTTTAAACATTGTCGTTGTCCCTATGAGTTGAACTGTTTGATCAGATTTCCACCTCTGTAGCACAGACCAAATCCACATGAAACATGAGAATTGTGATTTCTGCAACATGAACTCTTGCAGCTCAGTGTTAGGGTGGTCTTCTTCAAGGTTCTGGGTTCGGTTCTTGTTCCTGCTGATGAACAGCGCACACTCCAGGAACTAGCACAGACCTTTAAAG
>NW_006800030.1:987993-1017816 GCF_000485575.1 Poecilia formosa | reverse complement strand
TCAGGGTTGCTTTAAACCCCAAAAGCTTTATCTCAAAGGTTCCTCTAACAAATCCACGTTTCTTCACTATTCTTTATAAACAACCTAAACCTGACATGAGATAAAACACAGCTGTGGATGTAGCAGCTAAAACCAGCCTCTTCCTGTGTTTGTATGAGGGTCCATTAACATCACAACATCAGAACTGAGTTTGTTGGGTTTTAGATTGTATTTTTTTTAATATTATTTTGCCACCATGTAATATCAATTTTACACTGAGGCTGTAAGCAAAGATCCTGGCTGCTTCCAAAAATTAGAGAGTGTGTTTGGATGCACGTGGAGCAGAACTAGCTTCTGAAATCCTGTCTGAAATACAAAAATCAAATGTGTGTATTTATTAACAGAATCACATGTAAAACACAAAATGACTTGTTGATCAGGTAATTAAGAATTTTTGCTGATCCCAGTCTAAACAAGCCTACTGATTTTAACCTTGGGCTGTTAGAAAGTTTGAATTAAATGCTCACATTTTCCCTCAGTGGGAACTTTTAATGCACTCTTGTGCCTTAAAATATTTGGACATATGCATTGCAAGTCAGAAGATTCTTGCCTTTTGCCTTGAAAATAGTTGAAAACAGCCTTTGTGTTATTATCCAACGTCAATTTTGGAGACACAAAAAGGAGGTGAACACTGCAGTCGCTATCAGGAAATATCGCTGCATGTCCTTATAACACAGGTTTTATGGAAAGACCTGAGAATAAGTTTAAACAATTCATAGAAATTAATTCTTCTTTCAAGTAAGAGCCAACCTTGGTGCCACCACAGTTGCATAGCATTGATAGTTGGGTGGAGGGAAAACATTTCTACTTATCTCAATGTCTGGAAGAACTCAAGGCCAACAAATATCAATCCCTGAAAAATAGACCATTTTATAATCTGTCTGCCGAAGATGTCACCTCGTTATTTAAACTTAGGAGATCCATTGTGGACTTTGCTGTGAGCTGAAAACCTGACTCTCCTGAATCCAACTGCAGCACAGCATTGAAGGAAGCACTAATGAATAGGAGTGAATTTGTAGTGAATGCTTTTCTTTTATTAGTGGAGAGAGAAACATAGTTTTGCAGAGGTTTCAACTTGGAATGCTAAATAGAGATATACTGTCAACAAAAGTTTGTTTTCTATTGCTTGTTCATTATTTCTCTTATCCACAGGGCCTGTATATCTTCTTAGTGTATGCTGTTTACAACAGTGAGGTAAGAAGGCATTCAAGCTCATTTTAGAGCTACTGTTGGATCTGCAACTAAATATAAAAAATAAGCTGTGTATTTGTACAATATGTGAGGACAAAAGGAGTGACAATAAAGTCTGAATCTGATTTAGGTGAGGAATGCCATAAAGAGGATCAAAGAAAAGAGAAAGGCTCTGTCTTTCACGGTAAGTAGATCCACAACATCCACACACAGAGCTGTGCGTGTCACATAGCCCTTTATTTATTATTACATAAAATATTAAACTTTATGTTCTTTTCAACATGAAGCAGGTCCTATAAAGAGATATGAATATGACACATCCAGATAATTATGTTGTATTTAGTATGAAAATATGCAAAAATGAAAAATCATTCTGTCCAATTTCAGCTGCCAGGCTGTAAAACACTATCCATAAGGTATCCTTTTCATTATGATTTTTGTTTTAAGATCTACATGGTTTCCCCCTAAAAAACGTGCTAAACCCGGTGTTAAGGGCTCCAGGGCTAACTGTGGTTTTTAACACAATTAAAATATATGCAATTAATTAATTAATTTATTTATTTATTTATTTATTTATTTATTTATTTATTTATTTTTGCTCATATCCCACTGAGGGAAACCCTGGTCTAAAACATTTACAGTCCAACAAAACAGAAAAAAGAGAAGAAATGTGTAACAGAAGTCCTAGCGTGATAGGTGGACGGAGCCTGGTGCTGCGAGGTTGGAGACCTCGTCCTGTTAGGCGACTGGGCCTGGATAATACCCGAGTAAAACGGACAGCAGAGTCCGGCGACGACAGGCGCTTAAATTCCGTAACAAAAGTATGTTTTTATCTTTTTTTTTTTTTTAAATCATTTTCTTTTTTCTTTTTTTCCAAAATCTCTTTCTCTTTCTTTCTGTTTCTGTTTCAATGTCACATGCTGTTTTTATTTTGTTTTTTAATTATGTAAAGCACCTTAAAATGCCTTGCTGCTGAAATGTGCGATACAAATAAAATTTGATTGATTGACTGATTGATTGATTGATTGATTGATTGATTGATTGATTGATTGATTGATTGATTGATTGATTGATTGATTGATTGATTGATTGAACAGAGAAACTGACTTGTGTTTTGTAGAACTGCTCCCAGCCTACCAGCTTCCTTCCCTCCCAAAGGGCTCCAACAACCTCGTGGAGTCGGAGCCCCCCAACCTCCTCCAGCCCAGAAACAAGTGACACCTCAGGACCCCTCAGCTCCACTTCCACATCACTGGTCATCAAGAACGGTATGCTACAAGTAACATGGTCTGGGTTCCATTGATTACTCAGTAGGACGTCTCTGACTGGGAAAAGAACATGTCGGCCCACCAGGGATGACTCCACCAATGTTCAAAAAGAAAAAAAAGAAAATCCCATTTCTTTAGAGAAGACCCAAGAGAGATTTTCTCTCAGGCTAAAAACCATCTTCAGCTGGTGAATTAGGAGGCATGAAAAGGAAAAACTCTTCAGCTTTTAAATCAAACAGTTTTTTAATTGGAGAGCAGATCTGTTTAGAGACCTGGCTGGACTGATCCCTGGGACCATGTGGTTTGTGTAGTAACAACACAACATGTGAACAATATGTGAACAAAGTCTGGAACATGTTCACACATAGTCCTGATGCCACCTGAACATTCAGTGTGTTTTACTTGTTTCATGTGATTTGGAAGCACAAAAAGATGAAAAGTTATAAATTAATAATGATCCATAGTTTACAAGAACAACTTCAAATACAAACTAAAATATGTGGTTCAAAAATAGCTTAATTTTATTAAAGCTTGTTGACAAAATGAGAAACTTATGAGAGAATAGCTTTGCATGGCGCTGCCTTCTGCATTTAGATAAAGAGGTAGTACTATGTGTTTTCCAGGCACATAGGGCCATCTTAGAGCACAAACAACCATGTTACCTCTAGTTTTTATTTAAAAAAAACTGTATATATCAAATGTGATTTAAAAGAAACTTGATTTTGTGATTTAGTGCCTTGAATTTGGCCTTCTGTCTCTTCCAAAATGCTAGTTCTTTCTGAAGCTCCGCCTTCAGGCAGTCATCACAACATGGCTCCTCTATTAAATCCAAAGTTTCTACCAGAGCTGCATTGAGAGGTTGCTCCTATAATGACCTCAGCAGATGAGCACGTACATCAGGTGTTTGCTAATTGCTGCTGGCTAATCTGACATGTGTGGAAGAATCAAGGCCACACTCCAGGTGTGCTGTTGATGAGGGAATAACATTTTAACATGATGTAAAACTAAAAGAAAAAATATATATTTTACATAATACTGCCCCTTTAAGGGCAGCAGCTGAAAAATCTAAAATGTACTTATTTTACCAGCACAAAGTATTGCTACCCATTAATATAAAGTCTTATTAGTCCCAGACTAATAAGACTACTTCACAGAAATGATTCTATGTATCTGTGCTGGATGTTTATGTATTTCCTGACAGCTCTACGTCTTTGTGCTTCACATGTTCTAAATGGTGGAACTTTTGAGTGTGACTTGAAGATTGCTTAAAAGTTTTCACTTCTTTGGTAAAGCCTTGTAACAAAGCAACGAGACAACAAACCTTCAGCTGAGTGTGCTTTTCTCTCTGTACTCTGTACTTAAAAGAATACAACGAATGCACAATAGCTATCTCATATTGAAGAAGCTGAGAAAAAAAAAAAAAGGGAAAGTTTTTTTCAAACACCAGCATTATTGAGCTTCAAAAAGTTCATAATTTACACGACTGAGTCGTATTAAAGCTGGTTTGATATTAAAGATGACATAAGAACTGCAGCAGTAGATTATGGCTCATTAATTGCATGAATATGCTTTGCTTTTCTCTGATGTAGGAAATGCAGATATCAGTTAGTACATTTAACTCTCCTGTAGTTTTTAGCTTATATATAATTGCACATTTATTTCATGCTGCCAGCGCAGTCCAGAAGAGTTTGAATAGTAAAGCTCAAAACGTTGTCATGTCAGCATCAGCTCTTAAAACGCCTAAAAGGTGTCATGGCCTCAGGGCTACCAGCAGATACAGTGTTCAGGATTTAATCTTTTCCATTCTTCCTGCAAACAAAAGAAGAGAAGAATAAGAAGTTTGTCGCTTCAATTTTAAATCAAAATTCTCCAAAAATTCTCCGTCTTTGGACAGGTCAGCAGTTAAAGGTAGGCCTGTTTAATGCTGGTACCTTTTTACTCTATTGCTTTGGCAGTTTGGGCAAAATGTGGATTTATTGGTTTTGTTGAAAATTCAACTGGTGCACCTCAGAGACAGAAGAGCAGCTCTAAAAAACCTTTAAGTCACATCTGAAGACCCTCCATACTGTCTGACTGCGATTCAGATGGAGACTGAGGGCGACACCAAGGGAAACAGCCACAGACCTGAAGTTTGAAATGATCCTTTCATTGGATTAGAGGCTCCAAATTAGATTTCATTACCCACCCTCGTCCTATGTCCATGTTTTATATCAGTGTTCTCTCTATAATAAGTGCCTCAGAAGGTAACAGTGTGTTATCGTTTCAAACCGCTGTTCCGTCTGTCTCAGTCTTTTTGTCCTTGGGCGTTTGTCAGTCTGCCTACAAGGTAGCTTCCCACCATCAGTGTGTGAATGTGTGCACAAATGGGTGAATGACTGAATGTAGTGGAAGGTGCTTTGGTGTCCTTGGACTTGATAAAGAGCTGTAAAAATGCAGACCATTTACCATTTACTGTGCCTCCGGAAAGCATTCACAGATCTTCACTTTTTCCACATTTTGTTATGTTACGGCCTTATTCCAAATTATATTAAATTAATTAATTTTAATTGAAAACTAAGAAATCACATTTACATAAATATACACAAACTGCCATCAAGCTAAAAATTGAGCCATTTCCACTGGTCATCCTTGTGACATCTCTGCGGTCAATTCAGTTGATTGGATTTGATCTTGAAAGACTCATACTTGTCCATAGGAGGTCCTACTGTTAACAGAGCAGGTCAGAGGTCAAACACCAAGCATGAAGTCAGAGGAATTGTCTATAGACCTCAGAGACGGGATGATCTTGAGGCACAAATCTTGAGAAAGATCCAGAAACATTCCTGCTGCTCTAAAGATCCCACTGAGCTCAGCGGCCTCCATCCCTGGAAGTCTGCTGGAAGCAGCAGGACTTTTCCTGAACTGAGTGATCGGGAATGAAGGGCTTTAGTCAAGGTGGAGACCAACAACTTGATGGTCACTCTGTTAGAGCTGAAGGGTTCCTTTGTGGAGAGAGAAGAACCTTCCAGAAGGAAAACCATCTCTGCAGCAATCCACCAATCAGCCTGGATGTTAGCATGACTAGATGAAGGCCACGTCTTAATAAAAGGCTCATGGCAGTGAGTCTGGAGACAGACCTCAGACCAAGAGAAACAAGATTCTCTGCTCTGATGAGACAAAGATTGAACTCCGGTGTGAATGCCAGGCATCATGTTTGGAGGAAATCAGACACAGATCATCATCGGGTCAATGCTGTCCCTACATTGAAGCACAACAGTGGAAGCATCATTCTAAGGGGATGTATAGCAGCAGCAGGAAGTGGTAGTCTAATCAGAATAGAGGGAAAGGTGATAGCAATACACAGAGACATCTTGAATGAAAGCCTGCCACAGAGCATCTTGACCTCAGTTAGGACAACGACCCAAAGCACCCTGCCCAGATCGCTAAGGCTTCAGAACCTCCCTGGGAACGTCCTGGAGGAGGCAAGCCATCTGATAGAACATCTCTGAGATCTGAAAATGGCTGACAGACACCTCCATCCAACCTGAACATGGAGGAGTCAGTTCCCTAAAGCATAATGCATGCGATCACCGGCAATTTGGCACCAAGATAATAAAGTAAATGCATCAGTAAAGGCATGTAGAACTGACAGATTTCATTCTTTTCCTGTTAGACTGTTTACGTTTTAGCTCCTCTTTGTGTTCTAAAAAGCTTTGCTTGTGTTATATTCAGGCTGACTTACTTTTTTTGACCTTGCATAAACAAATATGTGGATCTCGAAAGACAAGCCCAAACATTCAGCTGAAATAAATGATTTCTTCTTATTCTTTCAGAGAGTTTTGAAAAGGAAAGCTTTGTCAGTTTCTCTTTGAGACGTGCATCAGGAAACCAAGTGAGTAATGTTTGGGCCACATTAACATTTTCTAAAATCCTAAACAAAGCAACAACTAAGGAAATTGTTGATTATTTCTTTGTTGTAACAATGCTTCATGGCAGTCAGTCTTATTCCATTGGAAAGCTTGTTTATTTCCTTTTAGATGAAGACATCTTTAGAAGGAAAATGCATTTGTGGACTAAGCAGCAGAGTTGAGTATGTGGACTGCACACAGGAAAAATGCTATAAAATTTGTACTGCTACTGACTAGTTTGGTGTTATTTTTTATGAATAACTAAAACAGGAAGTCATATTTTGAACTTAACAATCTATAATTGGGAATCAGGGGCCTCAGTAGAGGGAAGGAGAACTACAACCATACCTCTGAAGTTTGACCACACAGTGCTGTATGATGGCAGAACCAGTTGCTGCCTCTCATTCTGTGTTTGTGTTGCTTGAGCTGATTCCTCAGGTGTTCAATGGGATTAAGGTGAGATTATCCTGGAGAAAACGTAGCATGGAATGGTTGGAATC
This sequence comes from Poecilia formosa, assembly GCF_000485575.1. Lineage (NCBI taxonomy): Eukaryota > Metazoa > Chordata > Actinopteri > Cyprinodontiformes > Poeciliidae > Poecilia > Poecilia formosa. The sequence continues at coordinate 1,010,931 of NW_006800030.1, read as the reverse complement.
TCAGCTGTTCAGACATGATTGACTTTGTTGAGGTTTGAAACATCTGGATCTGATTTTACCCAGTCACTAATGTTTGGCTGTGACGTGTGTAATGCACCAACTCGATGCTATGCTATGACGGTAAACTGAAATTGGATGAGCTGTAAACAACTGTCCCAATAAGAAATCTTAATGGAGCCAGTCATGGCTCCTTGAACTAGTTAGGACATGTTCATTACATTTTTTGCAAATAGTCTTTCTCAGATGATGAGATTTCACCTGGTCATTTCTGTCTAATGGATTATTCAAATAAGTTGCTGATCAGTGTTTACACTTTATACACGTGGAAATGGCTGTGAATTGACCCCGACATGCTGTGACTCTGTCTGTTACCAGGTCTGAACAGAGATGAGATGAGAATGGAGCAGCATTGTGTTGGGGCAACGACCAGGATATGTGGGTCTGGGAGTTAGTCTGTCATGTAGTCCACTCTGTGGAGACGAACACTGACATCTCATCACCATGTCTTTATCTAATGATGACAGCTTTAGTCCTGAAAACCTTCACTGTGAATCTGTAGAAGACTGCCTGTGGTTTCTAAGTGCAGACGCAGCTTTTATCTCTCACTTCTATCTCTGACGTCCCCCATCAAATAGAACCTGGCTTTTCATTTGGAGTTTGCTCAGGGGATTCCTCCACATAATGCTGCAGCTTCTTTAGAGGAACTACATCAATCAGCATGGCAGAGCAGACACCAAATAACCATGTAGGATCTGTGCTTATAGGTCCTGCTGGTCATTAACCAATCAGGTTCCTGACCCTGAGTGTCTGTGCCTCAGGTACCAGAAGCTCAAAGAAACAGTCAGTTGCAGATTATGTTATTTAGCATTAGCCAAAAAGAATTGGCATGTTCTTCATGCACTCAACTCTGTTCCTCAACCCTCTAGTGTATTTTCTTTACAGATGAGGAACCATATAAAGGCAAATAAACAGGATTTTTACCTGTATTGATTGATAAGCCTGAAGTCTTGTTTCAATAAAGAAACAATTGACCACAATGTCCTTAGTTCTTTGCCATGTTTAGAAGTTAAATATGAATACACAATGTTTGTTTGTTTGTTTATTTATTTACAGGTGGTGCAGCTGACTCGGTTTAAGCCATCAGGTACAATATTAGTTTGTTTCAACTTTGTATCAGATGTTCGCACTACACTTTGTAACTTTTGTAAAAATAATATGTTTTTGTACATATTTGTTAAAAGTGTCACCATGTTGTGACAGTGTGTAATGAGACAGTCTGTGACAAGATGGATCTCCTCCCGGAGCTTATATTGTTGTCTGAAGAAGAAATGCACGGCTCTTGACTTTGTCGCAAAACAATGCTCTTACTGATGTTGACTGCAGCTTCATAATCAGAAGATGTAACCTGTGAAAGAAGGGCTAAAAAATGACCAACCTCTTCAGCGGTCACATCTCCAACTATTTTCCAAATATGTATTTTTGGATTTGCAGGGGTGGACCTACCCTTGGCAGTAAGACAGAGTTGACATGTTGGACACTAACACGTTCAACACTAGTGTGACATGGAGCTACTCACTAGACACATTTTGACATTTTTAGTTGCTGTTTTTTTTTTCAGGCTTATAGTCTGAGGCTTAGAATTAGGTGATGAAAATCCTGTCTAGGCTTTTTTGTGGTTTATAATAAAATGCCCACTGTTTCTGGTGCTTTAGCCCTTTATTTGTTGTTGTATGCATTCTGAGGCTTAACTTCCCATCTGGTTGTGATTCAGGAATGGGATCTACTTACATTTGTGGCTGTCCCTCTATTCTTTTTACATTTTAATCAGGAGAGTATTTTCTGCACATGTGAAAATGACTCCTGGTGCACAAGCTTGAGCTTCTCAGAAAACAGATCACACATGTGCAACAAAACTTGACTTCCAATGTCCAAAGCTAGGGTAATGTAAGCTTCCTCAGAGCTGGGGAAGCTTGAGTCAAAGATGGGCTTTTTGTTCACTTGAGCAAACTGGTTTAAATCGCTCCAAGAAATGTAGGAGTGATATGCTTTGTACAAACAATATAAAGAAATCTGAATATAATTTTAATGCACAAATTTGTATTTGATTGTCTCCAGGACACGCCACTGACACTCTCAGTGCTGGTTTGAAACAGGTTTCCAGATGCAAATAATGCGTCTCAAAAGGAAACCTTAACCCTAACCCTCTTAAACATTTCTTTCGTTTTCATGTTTATTGTGCAACTTTTAATATCTAGCAAAGAAATCCTGAGTAAATACAAGAAATAGTTTCTCAATAAGGATTTTGTCTATGATGAGAAAGAAGCATATCCAACTAACCTGGCCCTTTGTAAAAAAAAAAAAAAAAAACGATCCCCAATTTCAGTAGAAATTTTTTAACCGTAAACAGACAGTTTAAGGTCAGGCCACAGAATCCTCATCAGAATTTAGATCAAACTCCAACTACAGACACTCCAGACTCTGACTGGATAAAAAAGTGTCTTTAATCAGACACTTTTTTATCCAGTCAGAGGTGAACTTCCTGCTGTCCTGCTGCAGAACTCCAGTCACAGACTGATGGGTGGACTCTCTCCATCAAGGCCATCAGCAGATTTCAGGGTTAAGTGTGGCAGGTTGTTCACTTCCTGAAGAATCAAAGCAGTCCTACACCATCACAACCTCCATCTCTGACTGTTGTCATTAGCCATGTGTCCATCAATGTTTTTGAAATATCACATTAGAAAAGAGTGATGAAAACAATACAATTTTAAATAATTTTCTTAGCTTTTTTTAAACTAATTTGAATAATTAACTGAGCTTATTGTATTATATAATAACTAGAATCAATTATATTCTATATGTGATCAAATTGAAATTATTTCTTGTAACATTTCTGTGGTGTTGAGGTTGCTGTCAACTCTGTTCATTTAAGTGCATAAATTTAATTTATTTATCAAATTAAATATATGCATTTATTAATTTATTAATTTTGGTTTTAAAAAGTACTAAAAATTGGAATCAAAGCTGGAGTATGTAACTTTTATAAAAATATGTTTTTACTTATTTGTTAACCATGTCATGTGTGTTATGAGACAGATAATCTGTGAAAAGATGGATCTCCTCCATCTTGTTCCTGAGCTGCTATGGATTTCTGAAGAAATGCATTGCTCTGACCAAAAACAACCAATCACAGCCAGGAGGAGGGGCTTTTTTTCACAGATTATCTGTTTTTTATTATACTATCATAACATAATGACAGTTTTAACAAATATGTGGGAAAAAAAAAAAAATAAACAGAAAACCAGGAGCCATCACATTTCTTTTCTTTTCTTTTCTCTTTTTTTTACATGTGGCCAGCTTGGTTTGGATAGCTTTATTTGATCAAATAAATGAAATCATCAATGATAATCTGAACCATTTATCCACGATAAAAAGCCAAACAGAAAAAAATCTATAAGAGAGTAAATATGTTTGGCACAGTACTGTGAATTGATGGTTACGTTTATTACCAAATTGTTCGTCTTATATTGTCCTCAAAACACACAAAATGTGTGAAGTGGCCTGGAAAACGTAGGATGTGCCAGCATTTTCATCTGGTCTATGAGCTGAGTGTGTCAAGTCAATCTAATATATTAGTGTACATTGATTTTAGTTATGCAATATATAAAACAGCCTAGGTGTTTTGGACTATTTCTGTGATGAGCAAAGCCTCAGACAGGAAAGAGTCACCTGTGATGCAGAGAGTTGACTGGAGGAGAAGCAGAAAAATAGGCTTTTATTTGATGCTGCATCCGTTCTATGTGAAAACTGCGCCCTGTGCTCTTTGTTGAGGTGAATGTAGAGGCAGACACAACAGATGGGCTCCATACTTCCAGAGGGTTAAATCGTTGTCAAATGTTCTAAGTGGACAGGCGGCACTGACGAGGAAATCTTTCATTGCTTCATTAAACGTTGAGACGTCTCCCAGAAGAACCCGATGGACGGAGTCTGAGTGCTGCTGCAGCGCTCAGTCTGGAGACAAAGCAGAAGTTCATTCCCTTAATCTGGATGGACCAGCATTGGCCATTCACACTATCATCCATTAAGCACTCCAACACCTGCTCTCTTTCACTCCGCCTTTCACACCCCTCCCTTCTTCTGTCCTCCTTTGTACACAAACACACTCAGAACGCAAACACACAACACATGAGACAGAGCCAGGAGTCGCTGCTAATGCCTTTCACTTTTCCTTCACACAGGTTGTTGAGCTGCAGATGGGGAGGCTCGTCTCTGTATGCTACACACACACACACACACACACACACACACACACACAGGATAGAGAGCAAGAGGACAAGAATAGAAAAAGGAAACTCCACCTTCTCCCGTAGTCATCTACTCAGCTGAACCCATCAGCTCATCAAATTCCTAATAACTCACTTATGTAATAGTTTACATTTCTTGTGTGTAGCTCAAGTAGTGATGAGACTTAAACTCTCATTGATGAGTTTGATTCATCTTCCCAACGTTCCGAAGCACAACATTTTTCACATTCTTCAGATGAAGACAGGAACGTCTGGAAACTGTAAGCAGAACCAGGATTTGGCTCATCCATCCCGTAACCCGGCAGTGTGGACCTGGACCGACTCACCACTAACTCACTTTAAAGCGTTTTTATAGTTTAACGTTTGTGTTTCTACTTGACACAATTTCCTGTGGTCTAAAGAGACAGAACCCAGGTGTGTGAGTAGTCATTATCTTACCAGCAGTCAGAGCTGACCTAGTTACACTTCCAATCAGAAGTTTACATACACTAATCCTCAGGGTCGACAGCAGCGTTTCCATTGACCATGTAATTGTGGAATTTGATATTTCAAAAATAAATTTGTTTAATGGAGACTGGACAATTAGAAAAAAATACTCATGTTTTTCAATAAAAAGGTTTGGTGTGAGGTGGGTTGTTTTTTTGGGGGGGCCATAATCAAAATTTATGTAATTCACAAAACTGCAATAGTTTTGTGAAATAAATCATGTGACTCGGCTGGCATCGAGTCACATGACTGGCATCAGTCGAGTCACATGATCAACAACAATGAAGAACAAGGTGACAGGAAGCAGTTAGACAGTGTTTTAATGACTGATTGTGTTATTCACATGTGATTTTAATTGCTTTTCTTATTTAATAGAAATGCCACCATTTTGAAATTGCATTTTTTTCAACAAGTTTTGCACACATATATAATGGAAACAGAGCTAGAGCAACATAAACTACCAATTTTTATCTCATTTGCAAATTATAAATAAATTACACACATTCTGGACCCGTCTTTACTCCAAAACCAGTTTCCAGTTCTGTTTGGAATCATCATCCTGCCTGAACCTTCAGTTGGTTCTCTTGTTTAAATTTTTTCGATGTTTATTGGAGATGTAGTTGAGGAATTTGAAGATAGTTCTTCATCCTTCTTCGTCCACCTGCTTTGTTTGACACATTAGTAACACTGGCACTAAAAGGACCTTCAGTATGATGCCACCAACACTATGTCCAAAAGCTGGTGCAATGTTCTCTGGTTTAAGACGTCCAGCTCGTTTCATCCATTCCTATTTCTTGTTTGTTATATCCAGACCATTAAATCTTTGTCTTGTCTGAATGAACTTTGGCCTGCCCAAGAGCTGAAAACTTCAGTAGAAGTGAAAGAGGGACATTTTACTTCTCAGTTCATGTCGATGTTCCACACTGCAGACAATGTGTTATCTTCCATTCTATAATATCCTTGATTCTTTATAATTTCTTGGTTGTTTCCAAAAAATCCAAAACATTATTCTAATGTATGAAACATGAATCAGAGAAACACTGCATAAAACTCAGGCTTGTTCACACAGTTATTCTTTCTCAATTAAATTAAGGGTTTTTACCAACTAATTGTTCCACTTTGAAAAAGGAACAGTTGGAATTCGTGATTAAAAGCTCAATTAGTATTATCTTGATTCTGATGATGAGTGTATGTGAGCTTTTCACTAGCACTGTAAACATATTACCATGTAGTCTTAACCAGCAAGTCTTTCATTTATCAGCTCTACATGAGTTTCTCACTGCTTCATGTGTTTGGGGGGGATACTGTCTACACACTCTGTATGACGTATTGATGAAACGACCGAACAGTAACCTGTCTGAGAGCTTGTGTTGACAAACATCAAAATGTAATGAAAGATGTTGAAATAAAGTACGGAGCAGTTAGCTGACGAGCTAACACCCGTCTACAGTTCCTCTGTTACGTGTCGGCCTCTTTCCTGTTTTGTTGCATTTTTTCTAAGGCCAGATGAACTGATGCTGCTGGTAAAACACAATAACATCTGACTTTGAAAACATTTTAGAACAACTGTATTTGGGGAGAATTCAGCCTTATTTATTTAAATAGTGACCATTCTTAGTAAATTATGTGAATAGCAGGAAGTCTGATTCATAAGCAGTTTTCTATAAAGTTCATCCCAGATTTTACTTTAAATGTACTATATGAAAAAAGGTGAACATGTTTTCACAGGCTGATGTTAAACTATAGTGAACTTTTCTTGTTTTAAGGTCAGTCAGCATTACCAAAATGATTTCTATTTTCTGCATGGACTGCACTCTGCAAAATCTCTGATGTCAGATAGTTTTGCAGCAGCACAAGGTCTCAAACTTCTCTACCGAGCTTCTGCTGCTTCAGTCAGGCATGTCAGCGGCTCCCCGGAGTGAACCTGTAGACACACTGAGGAGTGCAACAGAACTGCCCAGCTGACAATGAAGCTGGGCCGTCGATCTAAAAAACTTGTCTCACAAACCTGTGGAGTCAAAACAAACAGCTTCTGTGGTGCTGATTACAAACTCAGCAGTCAGGAAACAGAAAAGCCTCGTCTGACCGTCGGTCCCTGTTGGTGCTTCATAAATTAAATCTCCTTATTTGTGCCTGGCATCCATCAGCAGTGAGCAGCTGTAGCTCTTCATGCAGGGCCGGTCCACAGTGATATAGGGGCCTTAGGCAGAAACTGATTTAGGGGCCCCTTTTCCTCCTAAGAACATTATCATCACTAATTGTGTTTAAATATGGATTTGATGAAATCTGGGAGCACAGGCCAAGTTTAATTGATCAAGCTATAAAGCAATCACTGATAATTGGTTAATATTTGCGGTGATGCATTTATGGACAAACCGAGTTCAAATACAAAGATTAACTATGAAGATGATTCTTTGCACATATAAGTCCTAAATCCTACATTTATAATTATGTTTTTAACTTGTCTCTGCTCAAACCAATAAAATCAGGTATTGACATTCTCAATAAACAACGCTAACAATTTTAGATCTACGGTCTATGTTAAGCATTTAGAGGGGCCCCTGAAGGTCGAGGGTCCTAAGCAGCTGCTGAGTTTGGGCCAGAAAAAGAAAACTCTCAGAGAAAATGCAGTAATGAAAATCTTCTGACCCGTCTGGTCCTTCCTCTGGTTCTGGGTCTGATCTCTACCAGACATGAGAAGTCAGATGATACTGCTAATAGCAGCATCTCTCTGTGTGTGTGCATGTGTGTATGTGTGTTTTTTTCACTAAAACATGTTCCATTTTTGTTCCTGGAGCCTTGCTGTTTAGATGACCTCAGTGGAAATGTTCAGGAAATGGCATCACAACCCTTTTTCATATTGATGGGAAGCAAAAGTTCATCCTCCAAGGTTGATGCTAATGTGTTTGCTCCTTGTCTTTGGGCTAGCATTGTTGCTATGCTTCAAATCTACCAAAAGTCCAATGTTTATAGAGTGAGTCTCTGTGATGATCAGTAAAAGAACATCTGATCAGCAGCAGCTGGCTGCCACTTTCCTCTAAGATCCTCTAAGCTGCAGTTGTTTAAATGATTCTTTATACACAGATTTTATCTTTAATCAGCAATAAATGTATCCTAAATAAGGAATTTGCTGTGTGTCTCCTACACTTGAAGTTCGATTTATAGATGTTTAGAACCTACTGGTGACTGGAATTTTATTGTGTCCCCTGATGAAAAATAAATAAGTACAAAAAAAAAACTAGATATCCATGCAGATGTGTTTTTTTTTTTTTTTTTTTTTTTTTACCACGACTCTATTTAAGTTCCTCCCACAGTCCAAAAACATGTCAGATTAATTAGCCTCTCCAAATTGCCCCTAGGTGTGAGTGTGTGTATGCATGGTTGTTTGTCTCTGTGTTGCCCTGCGACAGACTGGTGACCTGTCCAGGGTGAACCCCGCCTCTCGCCCGGAACGTTAGCTGGAGATAAGGCACCAGCAACCCTCCCGACATCACTAAGGGACAAGGGTGTAAAGAAAATGGATGGATGGATGGATGGATGGATGGATGGATGGATGGATGGATGGACTCTATTTAAGCATTTTACAGTGTTGCAAATTAAAAATCCCATGATGTCAGAGACTGAATTGAAAGAATTATTGTAATTTCTGTGAAACGTGGTGCAGAGCTGCTGTGAACCGACCTGCAGACTCAAGCCAATAAACGCCTTACTAAGTATCCATGTGAAGCTTTGACGTGTTTGCAAAATAATAATGAACACAGAGCACAAGCTTTACTCTTTGTTCAATTTATTGATTTTTTGCTATTACAATAAAATATATCTAAAGAAAAATGTGGTCAATTTCTCTGTTCAGAGAAAAACATTTCAGTTTAAGATGGATTCACAAGAAAAAAGGAGAACAAAGCGAGAACCAAAAACAATACCAAGAGAATCAGTTCCACAACAGTAGCGCTTAGACCTCAACATAAAGCAGATATTTTTTTGTGTTGAATGTGTCCTCATATTGTAGTAGATATTCACTTCACAACATAAATATACTGTACAGAGTGATGGCGGCTGTCTCCACTGGAAATCCAAGGTGCGTGTGTGTGTGTTTGTGTGTTTGTGTGTGTGTGTGTGTGTGTGTTCAGGCAGTCACTGAATTAAGGCAGACGGAATGATTGTCTACAATACCTTGAAATGGCAAACAAGGACTAATCTGACATGGCAACAGTAAGAAAGTTGAGCTGCACAATTATACAAACACCACCGTGTGTCTTTGTTTTCACTGACTCTGGTGACAGACGGGAGCAGAAAATATTGTCACTGTCGATTTGATTGGAGTGGTTTTAAATGTGTTTTTGTTTTTTTTATCTTTCCTTTTTTTAACACAACTTAGGAGACCAGTGTGGGACAAAACACAAGTGTTGCTGTTTAACAAAGTTCCACAAACAGAGGAGAGTTTTTGGGAAGGGAAGGTCGTGGTTGTTTGTGGCCTCACAAGTGCAGCTTCACTGTTTACTTGCTGTTTAACTTCAGTTTGCAGCTCAGACGCTGAGTTCCAGTGATGGTGCTGGAACTTAAATCCAAACCGTGCAAATTTTGCATTTAATGAGTAATGGTCACAGCGCTAAAATCTGCAGTTTTCTTTCACTTATTTCCTCGTTTTGAAAAGACTGAAGTTGTGCAAATTTTGGAGACTAACTAGCTTCCCCTCAGCTACACGACTGCATCCTCCAAGGCAGAATAAAAATCCCAGATCAAAACTGGATCATCAAATCATTCTACAAACAGATCGAACAAACCATAAAACCCCTTTGTCAATCAGTAAAGTAGTGAAACAGGACAGATGGCCACACATTGCTATATGTGAAAGTGATAAATCAGTGAGCACCAGCTGATGGAAGTCAGGTTAACATGGTGATGTGTTCCTGCTAAGTCTTCTGTCATACAGGAGTCATTTTTTATTCTGTTTGTTTCGATGAGTCAATGCAAACTATTCCTCCAACCACATAGAAAGATTAATGAGAGATTGGCTTACAAAAAAAAACTTATAACATTGTTATGATGAGCTCATCATATGCCACCTGCTGACAAAAACGGGCTAAATTTGGAAGAACTAGTGACATACTGGTATAGTATACACGTCATCACAAGTTTACAATACAATGTGCAATGTCTTGCAAAAACAATGGTGGCGGCAGCATCATGATGTGGATGCTTTTCTTCAGCAGGGAAAGATAAGGTGGAGTTTTTTGGAAGATGGATGGAGCTCATGAAAAACCTGCTGGAGACACAAACCATGATCAAATGAAGTTCAACTTCTCCTTCCAGCAGGAAGCCCAGCTGAGCTCACAGCCAGAGCTGCAGTGGAATGGTGAAGATTACAGGACTGCCATGTGGCTGTCATGTGACTGGGCCCAGATTTAGATCTGGACCCAGTCAAAGCCCAGATCTAAATCTACTTGAGGATCTATGAAACTACAAATGTGCTGTTCACAGATGTACAGACACTCTGTAAAAATAACAGAACATTTCAGTGTCTGTGTGTAAAATCTCATTAAAGTTTTAACATTTCTAAAGTTTGTAATGTAACAGACGCTGTACTTCTTCTGTGAAGTCATCCTTTTCTTTTTTCTTTATCTCAGAATAAGAAGTAAAGATGCTTAGGAGAGCAGTAAATGTGGGTAAGGTCAGAGGTCACCCTGAGGCATGGCTGTTTAGTCTTTTTAATTTGTTTCGTTGCTGTAAAGCAAACAGAAAGCCAGATTTAGTCAATGTTCACACAGAAGAGTCCATCTTTGCTTTGGTGTGTTGAAAACTGAGTGTGTATGAAACATCATCATTTCTGAGGTTCAATTGCTTTCAGGACTCAATTAATAAACTGTGTAAATAAGAAGGAGTCAATATGTGGCCAAAACCCCCCTCCCCCTGACCCATCTGTGCTTTCAGGGAAAACTGAAGGATGCAAGTTTACACAACCTGTCTTTACTGTTCGCACCTTTAAAACTGCTGCCTTTTTTATCTTCTGTCTCCTCATATTTGCTCATAACTTTGCCCTCTTCTTTATGTTCTTGACTTGCACATAGTTTTTATATCTGACCAAACATTACTGTTTTCTTAATTTCCTTCAAATTAGTTTTATTTTAATTAGTGTCCAGTTTTTTCCTCGTTCTGTTTCTCACTTTTTCACTTTTGTCTGCGTTTTGATGTTCAGTTCATAGGAATGTTTTACAATAAGAAAAGTTTTGGATATATAATGTTTTAAATAAATAGATGAAAACTCAACTCTACAGAACATGATGATGCTTTTACATTTAGGCTGCATGTAGAGTTGAAGATATTAAGTGCATTCCTTCCTGGTCTGACAAGACCAGTGTGTCATCTTATTTTAAAGTATGTTCAAAAATTGGACACAAGCATCACACAGTCCATCTTCAGTTGTTTTTTTTGTTTTTTTTTTCTACTTTGGCAAATATTTAATTTACAGCTTCCAGGCCTTAAAAAGGGACAAGATTCTATAAAGCTTAAAACTGCTCACAGGAGTGAGGTGTGTGACATTTAGATTTTTGATTGTCACAATGATCAGCACCTCTCTGTAGTCCTTGATGCTTTATATCTTTTACAACAATAATTATAAAGTCTGTTTTTACTTAAATAAAATAATCTATGTTCCGTGTCGCACCCAGAACAAGCTTCTTTATAGGAGACATTGTTGCAGGCAACTGCGATTTCTGAAGGAAGGAAACAAAATGTGTTGTGAAAAGGGCCTGGAAAACAGGCAGACCTCCAGCCAGTTAGCAGAAGAGTTCCCAGCTGAACCTCAGAGGCATCAGGAAGTGGGAACTTACAGGTAACTGCAAAGCCACAAAAAGACATCAGCTCAGCTGTGGAATGTACAATAAGTTGTTTAACGTGTTATTCATGTTTATTCTAACTTCCCTCATAAGCCCAATTTCAGATGTTTGTAATAAGAGTAGAAAATCCAGTTTTAAGGTCATGTTAAAGTAGCTGTGCAGGATATGAAGATGGAAACATTCAAAACCTTTAAATTCCAAACATCTGAAACATCTTTTTGTTTTCAACATTAGGAAAAGCCCTAACAAAGATGACCCAGTGTGAAACCTTTTCACCTTTTATTTTTCATTCCCACACACATCCTCACACACAGGCACACATGCATACACACACGCTGTCTCACACAGAAATGTAACACTTAGTGGTAGAACGTTGGTGTGTGTGTGCATTGTTCACACACACGCTCTCTTAGCGTGCAGCATCTCGATGAGCAGGTTGTTGCAGGTCACCTCTCCGTTCAGGTGCTTGAAGCACAGGTAGTCCTCAGCCTGTGTGCTGAGGGAGCGCAGGTCAGGCAGCTGGACCACCAGCTGGCTGAACTTCTCCTGAAACTGAGGATAGGTGGACAGGATGTACTCCAGCAGAGCCCCGTTCACCTGCTCCTGCACACCCTCAACAAAGGCCTGGTTCTCCAGCAGCTTTACGTCTGTAGAGACACAGAGGACAAATGGAACTCAGTGGAAGTTCTGAGAGATGAATAGTATCATATAGTGCTGTCAATCAATTCAGAAACTGAATTTGATTAATCATACTGGAGCACTCTGATTAATCACTATGCCTAAATTTGAGAGTTGAAATATAAATATACACCCAATTTTGCTTATTACAGGAATAGTGCTTTGGACACGCCTCTCTTTTTGCTGCACTCCAACAGATTCATTTGCTACATGTAATATTAATGTGTTAAAATTTTCAGATTAATTGCCTGCATTGACATGTTTACATTGACAACCAAAGTATTATATTAATCAAATTAATCTAAAATTGATTTGACAGTTAATTTTATATAAATAGAAACATTGGCAATTAGAATAGTTACAAGAATCTATGGGCAGAGATTAAGACATCACTTTTATTGGACTATCAGTAAGAAAAGTAAGAATTACTGTATTTACATTAAGCAGGAAGACAGATATAAATCTGTGTGCACCAAATGTCTGTGTCCCTGCTTGATAGCATTGTGGTCGATATAATTTGTGTGTATTTGTCTGACTTAAAGTCCAGTAAGATAAACCCACCTTCACCAAATCCAATTCAAATAAATATTCTGTTTAAACTGTGACATTGTTACAGTTTGGGCCAGCATGCAGACCATGCAGGTATCCTAGTAACAGTTTAAGCTTTAATCAGTTAAGCATTTTATGTCATAAAAGCATATAATTTCTCAGTGTGTGTGTGTGTGTGCGTGTGCGTGTGTGTGTGTGTGTGTGTGTGTGCGTGTGCGTGTGTGTGTGTGCGTGCGTGCGTGCGTGTGTGTGTGTGTGAGACAATAGCCTTGCCCTGCAGCTGAATAGCATTCAGCATCAGCTGAGCCCATCTCAGAGAATCCATTCACACAGTAATTAAATGTTTTGAATCCATGCTCTGAATCATCTTTTCAAACTGCTTAAGGGCAATTAAATTACCCCCAACAAATCTGACTCTGAGGATGAGGGAGAGCAAGAGCGTGAGCAAAGAAGCTGCTGGCAAAGACAGCAAATATTTTCTGTGTATAACGAGTGCTCTCCCTGTTCAAAAGCTCTTTGTTCCCTGTTTTGCCAGCACTGAACAGGAAACACTTCTGGGAATCTGGCGAGCCACATCTATGCTCTCTCCATCTGCACAAGCCACTACATGAATGTCAGTCTTGCTATCAAATGATAGACCCATCCATTACTCTTCTTTTGAATGCCATTAGTGGACAATGGATAAGGTTGCTTTTGTTAATATTTGCTTTTGTCAAGCTTAGAAATTTAATTAAGTGAATTTATTGTGGGGAGAGAGGCCATGTTGGAAAACACTTAGATTAATAGGAAGCACAGATTATCTGCATTTGTGACATTTTTTCATTAGGATGTCAGTGTTGCTATTCAAATGCTGCATCTGTACGGCAATGTCGACCCAAGAACTCGACGGATTTGCATCAGGCATTTTTCTTGAATTCATCATCTCTACACAGGCCTTTTATAGTAATATGCAGAACAAGAAAATCCTCAATAAATATGAATGTCCTGATTTCAATAATCAGGACACACATAACTAATATTATGATGTATCTCTTGCTGAACATGACCTATGCTTATTCCAGTGAAGAAAGGTGATCTAGAGGGTGACTTACTGGGATTGAACAGAAGGAGGAACTTGAGACAGGCCATCTCCCTGCGGTCCACCTGCAGCACCCGCAGCCTCGCCGTAAGCTCCTGACCTCTCTGGACCAGACTGGAAAGAGTTGTCTCTCCTTGTGACAAAATTGAGGACATTTCAATCTGCAAGAATATGGAGAAAGGAATTTTTTTTTGTTATTAGCTCATTTTCATGTTTTTGTGCACCTGAGCTTTTGTTGGGACTCATCTATAGAAAAGCCCTTACAAGCGAAATCTAAAGTAGGCTTGTCAACGAAACAAATTTGGCTGTACGATAAAATGTCCCAGTAATTATTGCAATAAACAATAATATTGTTGTTTTGAGACCATTTTCATGTAATATATTCATAATGGCATATCAATATATTAGATTTTACTCTCATAAAGTCTAATAAACTGTAATCCAGTAAAGAATATCAAGCTCTGTACATAGAAGATATTTTAAATATCCAAAATAAAACATAACAATGAAAAACTATAAACAAAACGGAAATAAAATTTACTTAGAACCAAAATAATGGATAAAATGGATTATGAAGTCTCTGTAAAGAAAACTGCCCTTCAAAAAATATTCAGTGTCAGAATGGAAATTATTATGCAAATTTTAATGTATCATGCAATTCATTGATTATGATATTTATATGGCTTTATCTAAACTGCTATTTAGAAAAACTTTAGAGGTTCATGCTGGAACCTTTTGTGTTTTTATAGTAAATCAATAATTGTTTTTCCATAACCGAAATTTGTGTAGTTTTTATGTTTTGTACAGGATATGTTGCATGTAAACCATTTCAACAGTACTGAGAATTTTAGATTTTTATTTTTTTTTTTACGGAAATATTTTTAAATATACTCATGAAACATACTCAAGTTATCTTTGTATAATTTTCACTGATCAAGAAAGCATGCAATGAAAATATGATTCTAATATTTTGGTAATTTCTACTCGAGAACAGTAATTATAGTTAAATTGATTCAGTATCTGCTGTGTGTCATACAACTATGACAGTTGATCTCAATGGACCATCAAATGGAATCTGATGAATATATAGTGTGCACAGAAACAACATTCTTGACCATTACATTGTTTATTAATTCATTATAATTTGACTAGTTGTGAAGAAGAAAGAAAACTGTGGAAAAGTATGTTTCTAGCAATATAATTAACAGCTTAATTTATGGATGAATTCATATAAAGTCAATTACAGAGTCAGTAGGAAAATAGGCAAAATGTGAGAATCAGGCTGAAAACAACAGGAGAGAATCTGTAAAACAGGCCGTAGGTCAGATGTAAATGATGTACATCATACAATTTTAGATGAACTTTTATGCTCATTGCTGTTTGTAGATATTGTTCTGAAGACTTTACATTGTGGCTGATCTGGCTGACAAATCTGAAAGCAGCTTCAGACTGAATTCTCAGACAGTTCTAATTACAGTCCTTTTGTTTAACAACTGATGGAAGAAGAAGCTGTACAGGGTGAGTATCCCTTTAACGTCCCACCATGTCACTGGTTAAAACTTCCTTACTTCTAGTTGTGGTGTGAACTGTGTTCCTTTTTCAGGCAGAAGCAGTACGCAGCTGCAGATCAGTTGTTTGGTTATTTCACACAATGTATCAATGCCAAAAATAAATAGATAAAAAATATACTTTCAACTACTTAGGGAATGCATCACTTAGTTAGATACAGCAACGCAACTTTAGCTAATAAGATCCTAAGTGCTTATTGTGAATTTTGATGTCTTCAGGGTTCCATCTATACTGTAATTCCTAGTTATTTAACAGTTTTCTATGGCTGTCAGTGGAAAGACAACCGTCAGTTTGCAAGTATGATTCCAGCTTGTCCATCAGATGACAAAGTGCACTTGGGCAAAACAAGCTTCCCACCAATACATGGTACTGGTGTGTGAATGATTCATAATGGTAAAGTGAGTTGATTCTCTGTATAACTAGAGCAAAACTGTATCATTTCTGTCCATGTAATACCTAAAACTTATTTTTTCTTGGCATCATTACAAGTTAAATCCTAAATTATTAGAAACTTTTTAAACTACTTTTTAAAACTACAAACAGAGATTTTGTGTCCCAATCTCCATTTGGAACACTAATATTCCACAGTATTATTAGAATCTGCAAAATTTTATAATTGCTGCACCTATCTATTTAATTGCTTTGATTCTGTCTTTTTATTTTACTTACTTAGTTTTTTTTGTTTGTTTTGCTTTTGTAATTCATCAATTAGTGTATACAGAACAAACACTACAGACTAATAAGAAGAGGTATTGATCTACCTCTTTTTGTTCTGAATAAAAGAACAAATAACAAAAATTCAATAAACAAGCAAACAACAACAAAAACAACATAAAAAATGCTTAGAAACTTTTCTTTTAGTTAAATCAAGCATGTGGTATAATGCTGCTGCTGCTGCTGCTGCTGCTGCTGCTGCTGCTGCTGCTGCTGCTGCAGTGCAGTTGTCACTGAAGTGCTGTTAAAGCTTCGTAAGTGAGGCAGACGGTTTATGTGCTGGTGGAAAGTTGAGCAAGGGAGTGTTACCTCCTGGCCAGTCACCAGCAGGATACTGTCTTCCTTTCCATGTTGAACTTGTCTGAAAATGTGATCCAGGACCAGGAGTTCTGACCAGCAGTTGTGAAGCAGCTTCATTTGATCTCCCACCTTCAGAAAATAGAGGAGAGGGGGGGCAAACATCATAAGAGACTGTGGCTTCATTTTAAGCAACTCAGTATGTCTCTCTTTTAAATCCTATTCTATAAAATCCCATAAAGAATCCTAACTTTATGGTGAAGTTATTTTCCTTTAATTTCTGTCATTACAGAAAACACTTCAACATGCGGCTGTAAAAATCTGGGAAAACTTCCACAGAGGCAGGCGATCATAAAGCAGTGAAATAGAGGTGGTACTTGTGTGTGTTGTCCCATGTTGTGTATTTACGAGCACATCTTTGACCTCTTCAACCTGCTAACCCTAACAGTCCCACCTTGAACAGTCACATCTGTTCTGTTCTGTTTGGGGGGGATGAGTGTGTGTTCGTAGATTAACCTTACCCCACCGCAGTATTGACAGTAAAGTGAAGGACACAGCAGACAGTAATTCTGCAGCCGCAGCTGCTAATAGGCCCAGACACACATTTATCTGACACAAGCTGACAGAATTACTGTTCATCTGAATGAAACTATATATCAGTGGCAGTGAAGACGGTCCAATCTTCTGTGCTGCACTCATCTAGGCCGGTGAAGTGGTGGGGGTCTGCATGTGCGGTGATAAAAGGAAGGGGTTAAGGAAGCAAGAGGTCTTGGTGACCTCCTGTCCTTCCTCTCCAAAAGGAGTTGGAGGCAGCAGCCAAAGACATACTTGGAAAAAAACCCTCAAACATACAAGAAGCAGGGTTCAGAAGGGTTTCATTTTGTTCCCCACAGGAAATGTTGTTTTTCTGAATCTCCATGTTTGATCCATGTTAAACTGGATTCAAATACATATCAAATAGCCTACCGATCAAGTGGCATGATTTACTATTTAGACACACAATATTTTATAAAACACTTTCTCAGGAAAATATGTCTGATTTATGTCTCTTTAAGAAGCTCCTGCTCTTTCTGACACTGCCATCACCAAGTCCGCAGTAAAAAAAAAAAAAAAAAAAAACTCCTCCATTTTGCTGTTTCTAGCTCTTCTTAGGAGCATTGATTTGAGAAGACGTTCCTATGATGAGTTCAGCAAATGCATGGTTCCTCCAGGCATTTGCTAATTGCTGCTGGCTAGGCTGGAGGAGCTAATTGTTGGCGTCGTGGGGGAGGGGTACTCTGTGAGGTGGAACCTTGGAAGCTGCAGCTGCAAGGAGGATCTGTGTGGAAAAGGCAGCGCACGGTGACAACAAGCGTTAAGGCACCTCCAAACGGTTGCCACAGGAGAATCAAAGCAACACTCCAGGTGAGTTTTTGCTGAGGGAATAACATTATAATATAATGTAAAGCTAAAAGAAGCTGATATTACATGATAATACCCTTCAAACTAATTTCTGCCTGCAAAAATAAATATGACAAATACTAATGTTTGTCAGAATGATCAGACGTTTTCATTCTTACTTTTAGAACAAGATGTTCCTTTAAGACTTTAAAATGCATTTTGTCTTAAATGTGATTCTGCAGCAGACTGCATTTTCTAAAAGAGCTTAAATGAACAGCATGCTCACATAATTCTGCAGAGAAGTGGAGGAGGTTGTGTTGATATGCTGCAGCCAGCCACATCATGGCTAAAAAGCTAGCCCTGCAGAGACAGTGAGTGGAGCTGAAGGGGTCACTGAGGTGTTTCTACCCTCTGCCCAGGAGGTGTTTCAGGGCTGCAGCAAGAACAGCACTCCAAATATCACCAAAGACTACTCACACACTCCCATCCACTTTTTTGAAGTGATGCCAACAGTACTGTATAATCAAAAGCAGATTCAACTCAGCGATACACAGCTTTCAGCCTTCAACTGTTAAAATGCTCAACTGCGGTTCGGACTACAAGGCTCGACGTTATTGCTCTTGTTTGTTTCATAGGTTTTATCTGTTTGGAGTTTGGGAGGGTTCAATTATAAAATATAAATAAATTTAAAGAATCATGTTATATCTATAAAAAACACTCATAATTTGCATAAATATACACAATAGATACACAGTATAGATAATATATATATATTAAAATGAGCTAAATAATCTCCCTTTGAGTGATTTATTGTTTTTCTCTTTCTACCAAAAACTGGATGATAAATATCTGCAGTCTGATGTTTTGGTTTCAACTAGACCTTTTTTTGAAGGATATTTTTGTTTGCAGAGACTTTATAATTAATTTTATTTGTTCATCCTGTTATTTTATTTATTTATTCTGGATATTTAAAATGTCTTCCAGTTCCAATGTTAAATGATCATTATAATTTAAAGTTTATTTATCTTTGAGAATGTGGTCTTGCATTATTATGCCATTACCATTATGTTACTTGCAGAGAGTTTCAAAATAACAATATTATTTTTTACCACAATAACTTCTGGGATAATTTATCATCCAGTAAAATGTTGCTATAGTGATGGGCCCAGGTACCCATTCTCTTTTATCTCTCATCTTGTCTCTGTTGATGTTTCTGTACTGGTGAGTGCAATGCTGCAAGAGAGTTGCGATGTTTCATCATATATTGAGTTATGCAAACAAAATCTATGTGTTATAGTAAAAATGCAGTGTGTCATTAAAGGGTAAGTACATAAAGCTAAGTCCGGTAACCTGTGTAATAAACAACCAACCTTATCTCCTCAGACATCATTCTGGTGGAGCAGGTGATCCTAAGGCCAGTCAGTAAGGACAGACAAACAGCACCACTGAGGAACTGCAGCAAAAAGTAGTTTCCATTTTGCAAACTATTTAACAATGTAGGCAAGCACGAAGTAAAGCTGCAGTGAGAGCTCACATTCCCCCGTTATCATCTGCATGGAATGTAATTATCCAGCCCAGGGAAAAAAGTCATTTCAACAGGCTCTTCTTGGTAAAATAGACACAGCTTTATTCTCACAGTTTTGACCATCAACTGTGCATAAAAGCAGCCTGGCTCTCAACAGACACGCCTTACTGGGGTTTAAAAGAAGGTTCCGAGTGAGCAAAACTTTTACTCATTTTTTTAATCTACAAAACATTTCTAAATTTAAAGATAATACACAAACAAGGAAAGTGTGGCTATCACTGCAAAAAGAAAAAAAAAACAAGATTATAGGTCCTAAGTGCTTAATATATCTGCAGTGAGGAATAGTATTTTATTGGAAGGTTCCAGTTCCATCTAACCTCAGATCATTAAACAACTAAGTCTATCAATTTAACCTTAACTTTTTAATTTGTCACCTGTGTACAATTATAGATTCTCCTGCTCTTAGTAATATCCTTTGTTGTCCATGGCAGAACATACACAGGATCTAATCTCTTGTGTCAAAGTCACGCTGAGGGCATGAAGGTATCATTAGTATAATTATTATAATAGTATTTTATCATAAACCAGATAAAGACGACTGTGATTGATTTAGTAGCACCAGAATCTGTCTTCCAGAGATAATCACTGCAGATACACTGCAAACACAACAATGGAGCACAAATCAGGCAACAGCAGACAACTTAGGCCTTAGATTAAAGAGACTCATACTTACAAAGCAATATGTCAAAACTCAGCATCATGCTTCAGTAGCTTGGGACAGGAAATGTGAAATTACAGTACAGTAAATACACAGGAGAGTACATTTGATAAAACATTATACTGGTTTCTGATTAGCCACGGTGTTTCTTTCCCTGAATTTTAGCATGCAGGAAGACATCCCTTCAACACATTCACAACAAAGATACCTTGTGCAACAACTATCAGAAGGTGCAACAACTATCAGCCCCAACACAATGTGAACTTTGTTTCTGAGACAAGGAACACACAAAAGTTGCAACTAAACACTATAATCCCTGTGAGAGTACTGAGAAAATCACACTTCCATCAATGTTTTACTCCATTCTGGACATCTGGATTGAATAATTCATTATTTTATGTATGTATTTATTATCAGGTGAAAACTGTTGAGAAACTGAATAATGACGGTTTTACGTATGTCGCTGCCAGCATCAATAAGAGACCTAGCTGATTTGTATGGTATAGTTGCTATAGAAACTAGATGTGGTTATTCCGAAAGAGTGGAACAGAGATTAAAAAAAAGAAGCGAAATTAAATAATTTTGCACACTGCTTTTCCCTCAAGAGTTCAAATCCTGTTTGCTTACATGTTCAGAAAAAAGGACACATTTAAACATCTAGCGCACATTTCCTTTCAACATCTATTATTTAAAAAAAACACACAAGCAATAAATAAACTAAAATTTAAGAGTAATAATCATGTGATCTCGCTAATATTAGATGAAGAAAACAAGCAAAGCTAAATAATTAAATAGCTTCAAGTTTTAAAAAATGACTTCTTCATTCTAACCTTCTCTCAGCCGTGCGTGCGTGCGTGCGTGCGTGCGTGCGTGCGTGCGCGCGTGCGTGCGTGCGTGCGTGCGTGCGTGCGTGCGTGCGTGTGTGTGTGTGTGATGATCCTGTGTTGAATGCTTGGTGTACATGCAGCGCTGCAGTTTGCTGACAGACTGCTCACAGAATACTTTTATCGTCCATATGTGGAAAATACCCCAGATCTGTAGATGCTGACCAAAACATGATGTATCACGTGGAGACCTGTATGTACCTTTGGGCAGCTGACATTTACTGTGTGCATATCTATATCCCCATACCATTACCTGTTTTTCTGTTTGTTGTTTCAGGTATTTTACCAATACACACTGTGACAGTATTTCAATGCATTTGTTAATTTTTTTTGTTCGTTTGATTTGTAAGATGCTTGTTTTTTAAAGAGAAGCTTTGTAATCTCCACATAAGAGTAGACAGGGCTGCAAGTGATCCACATGTCCTGAATCAAACAGGGGTTCTGACAAATGACTCCAGTTTCTGACTCCAAAGTAAACAAAAAAAGCAACATTTCAAAATAAAAAAAAACACACTTTAAGAATTATAATAACTGAATGGTATCGCAGTGATTTTGATTCTGCAGACAGATTAAATCTTTCAAGGTTTGTAATACAGTCTGCAGCGTGAGCAATGGTGTTCCTACATGTTGAACATGAATGCATCATTTTGCATCATTAATTCAAGTGAACATGTACACATTTTCTCTCCAAGACAGGACCTGGGCAACTGCTGTGTGCGTGTTTGGGTATGTGTGCATGTGTGAGTGTGTGTGTGTGTGTATTGGTGCAGGCACACTCCAGCTGTTATGGACACACACAGCAGCTGTGTTTCCATTGGCTGTAAAATTGCACAAATTGAAATTAAAAAGTTAAATTTGCTTAATGGAAACATGGCAGTTTAGAAAAGCCTCAAGCATTCCGCTAAAAGGTTTTCGCACTAGGATAAGGTGGCTTTTCACTTGTATCAAAATTAGTGTATTTTTCAAAACTGCAAAACACTTTGTTGGCATTACACAAGTCGTGATCAACAACCAGACGTTACTAAGTGAAGAAAAGACAAAGATGACAGGAAGTGGCTGGAAGATGATGGCACGGCATGTTATTAATGGCTTATCATGTTAACAAACTTATTCACAGGTCATTTTAATGGTGTTTCTTATTTAATGGAAACACTGCAAATGCTAAATTGTGTTTTTTCGACATTAGCAGAATATTGACAAAGCTGTGAGTACATTTGTGATGGAAACACAGCAGTTGTGTTGTTGAAGGCCCAGCTATGGAAAGATGACAGTTGGAAGGTCAATGATTATTTCTGGTGACAATAACAATAGACTGGTAAAGACACAGTCAAGCAGAGTGACTATGAACTGCTTGGAAGGTGAAACAACAATATGGGAACCTGGTGAGAATAATCAGGAGAATGGAGAGAAGCCAGATGAGGGAGTAAACTAAGGAGCTAATAGAAGATGATCAATAACAATTACAATTGCAACCCAAAGACAATCCAAACACTTGATAACCAAAACACAAAGACCCTCAGATCATGATAGCCAGTCTTTGTGTTGACTTCTCTGTCCATGTTGAACTTGACTGAAAAGACTTCTCCTTCGCTTTACACTCTAACAATTTAAACTGAACTTTATTTATTTATTTATTTATTTATTTATTTATTTATTTATTTATTTATTTATTTATTTATTTATTTGAAGTTTAACTTACCTCCTCACCAGAGTCGGGTTTAATCAGAAGATCAATCTTAAAATGTTTTTGAAATGTCTGCATTTACTTGGTCTGAAGGGATTGCCCTTCAGTCTAAATCTGAGACTCATTTTGATTTTTAACAATGAACAGAAACTAACTGTCAGCTAAGTTAGTAATGGAATATATACAGATTCAAAAACATGCCCTTTACTGAAAGAACAACACTCTCAGAGCAGATAATA
>NW_006800030.1:983384-987937 GCF_000485575.1 Poecilia formosa | reverse complement strand
TATATATTGCATTTACTATAAAAAAATCCTTCTTTATCTGTTGATACATTTTATCTGAACTCATTAAGTAGTAGTATAGTATTAGCAGACAATTGTTCAAATTCTGCACATTAAATTAAGCACCTTTTCCAATCCAATTATTAATAAAAAAAAATTTTAAAATCACCAGATCAGGTCTACACTGTATTGATGCTAAGTCGAGCAAAACAGGTTCAGCTTTTTAAATGTTGATGCTAGAAGGATTTTAATAGCTGCATTCTTTACCACAAATAATCAAGAGTTCACTACAGGAATACTGTTATTGCATTTCATGCACTATAAAGTTTATTTTCCTAATTTAAAAAAAAATGAAACAGTTGTTGTTGTTGTTGTTGTTGTTTTTTCATTGTCCTATAAAGTTCTATTTTATAAAAATGAGTTTAAGTGGTTAAATGAAATATTCACAGAATGTGCCAATTTGTTTTTTTATCTAATTTATTGACTAATCGTCAGAATAATCAATATAATACTTGATTGCTAAAATAATGGTTAACTGCAGCCCTATGTTAGATTTGTGTCTATTCTAAATGAGGATAATTATCCTTTCTTGTCCCTGCTCTGGTGGTTTTGCCTAATCTGTCAGATATATAATCAAATCTATTAAATTGATTAGTGGTGGCTGTTGTGTAAGATAATATCTTGCTTACACACTCTTCACACAGCCATCAACATTAAAGATGAACTATTAATTTAAAGACAATCAGCTAATTCAGATTTAGCAGGAATTTGTGACTTTTGTGTTTATTTGTCCAAGGACAGCACAAAATTCACTCCTGACCGAGATCTCTAATTTTGGCACTAATGCTTGTGAAGGGCTTCTCCTGCCAGATAGTGATATTTAGAATTTCAGTGAATGTTTTACAGTGCATTTCTTTGCTAACGGTGTCAGTAGTAAATATGGATAAAAAGAACGGCATTGCTACACTCACAGCTGCATAATTGCGGCAATTTGTCTGTAATAATACAGAAGAGTTGACAGACGCAGGACAAACGTCATTAAGAGGCATAAAAAGACCTGATCAGATCAATGCTAAAGCAGCTTCTTCTGAATTGAATACTCTTATTTTTTAGATGAAGTGCAAAATATAATAATAATAATAATAATAATAATAATAATAATAATAATAATAATAATAATCATCATCATCATAATAATAATAATAATAATAATAATAATAATAATAATAATGGTCTTACTTACCAAAAATACATTTATGGTAAATAAAGCACATTAGTATGCATTATTATAACATTACATTATAATGGCTATTGTGGTTGCAAATTACTTTAAATCAAGTAATATGTAATCTTTGCATTTCTTGTGTTCATTAATGATTATTGTGACTCATACCAAAAAATAAATAAAAAAATAAAGAGTGATTATTATGACATTGAATACAACAAAATATTTACATTCAATGTCTCTGCAGGCCCTACTTCTATCCCTTCATTTCTTGGTGTGCCCCTTGAAAATACTGAATTTTTGATGAGCTGGGAAGCCACCTCCCCCCCTTAACCACAGAAACATTTGGTAAAGCAGGGTTAGTGGATGGGGTGTAAGGAAGAAAACAGCCTTGGGTTTTCCTCTTTTGATTACTGTCTAAGAAATAAAACTCAAATTAATGAAGACAATCCACAATCATGGAGGGAGTTTCATAAAGTAATCATTTTTCTTCCTAAATATTCCTCTTTGACCTAAACTTTACTTTTCTGTTTCTAAAATATAATCAACCAGCTCTTCAACATTTAGTTCAATGCATCTAGGAGTACACAATAATTTGTTTCAAGCAAGTATCCTGCATTGAAAGGAAAACGCAACATAACTTTGAAGTAGCAGAAAAGCAGAACATTCCTTTAAATTTTGTTAATTTATATAGTTTCAATTCACAACAATCTCATCAACAATGCACTTTACAACTGAAACAAAAATCTAATTTACTGTATATTCAGAAGAGCATATAGATTCAATCAAATCATACAGCAAATATTCTCTGAATGTCCCTGAAATGAGACCACTTGTTGCTGAGATAGCACAGAGCTTCACCAAGTCGCATCAAGGCCTACCGGTAGTTCGACCATTTATTTAGCTGAGGACATCTGACCAGAGCAATAACTGCTGGTTGTCTACACTGGAAAGACCACATCATGACTCACGCAAGGTAAACTGATAGGTGGCATATTTCAATTAGACAGTCATAAATGTAGAAACGACAGATCTGGAAAAGAAATTCAGCTGCTTTAAGGGATGTATGAGCTGTGATAAACTGTGGATGCTACTTCGCTCACCATCCTCACAAGGATGAAAATATTCCAACATTCTCCTACAACACAAGCTATTTGCTCCTCATAGTTGGTGCAATTTGCCTTTAAGGACTGAAATGGCAAACGTAATGCTGACTAGTCTGAACATGGAGCAAAAGTTTCAGTGATCAGGGTTATAGTGGACAGTGTTGTTATTTTTCTGCATCCCTATGATTGGCACTAAATACTAATTATGTTTTTTTGTGTTCACTAATTTTGTAATTTCTTTTTTTTTTTTTTTTTTTACCAATTATCAAAATGTAATTTTATAAAGTTAGAGCACATCTTCCTCACCACAAAACCCTTCACATCACTACCAACTCTCACTCAATTTCATTTCTTTTTAGAAAAGCCAATCTAATGTGACCATGATGTTCTCAGTTTTAATGGAATTAAATTGTAATATTGAAAAAGTTAATTGAAATTTTACAAAAATTTGACGTGTCGTCTCCTGAGTAGAAATAAGAATTGATGTGTCCTTTTTAAT
This sequence comes from Poecilia formosa, assembly GCF_000485575.1. Lineage (NCBI taxonomy): Eukaryota > Metazoa > Chordata > Actinopteri > Cyprinodontiformes > Poeciliidae > Poecilia > Poecilia formosa. The sequence continues at coordinate 985,110 of NW_006800030.1, read as the reverse complement.
TATGCATTGCCAAATGTTTGTTCATATTAGCTGTTGTCGGGAGGCTTTTTCAAAAGCTGTGTTGGATGTGATTTATAGTGAATGGTCCATTAGGGAAAAACTATGGATTTGAAAATCCTAAATTAAATAAAATGTACAAAACACAAAAATAATCAAACTGCATAATAGCACACTAAATTATAAAGTATTTTCCAATGTAAGACACAGTACCACTGCGATAACCACCACCACTTCTTGCCAACAAACACAAACTTGAAGAAGTCAACAGAAAAAAAATGAAAATGTCAAACTGGACCAAAGACTTTTTTGAAAACCAGTCAAATCTGTATTGTGACATCTTTGTGTATTTGTAAAGATCAACCTTATACAGTCTTCTCTGTTTTAACTGAGTGCAAGTATGTTTGTGAAATGCTGAAGACTCACCCTCAACTCCTTGAAGAAGATGCAACTCCGAGCCCATTCCACGATGGAGAAGAGGGTCTGATCCGCCATGCGGCACATCAGGCTGAAGGTGCTGGGCTTGTCAATCCGGCCCCTGCCGCTCTGCTCCTGCTGCAGGTGAGCCACAATCTTGTTCTGCACCACCAACTCGTCTGGGTCGCAGCGGAGCAGCTCCAGCACCAGGGGTGGCAGGCTGGGTGGCTGTGGAGAGGCTGAAGGGTAGACCTCTGGGTAGGGGTATCCTGTGATGGACTCAGGGGAGCTGGTGTAGTCTGGGCACTCAGCTTTAATTGCCCTGTTGGGGAATGCCGTGTACTGGTACTGGGGAGTCAGGGGCACATGGGACTGCATGGCCATGCCCAGTGATGTAGGTCCATAGAGGTTGGCCTCGTAGTCTGTAGAGGTGATCGAGCTCGGGGTGGACGGCAGAAGACTTTTAGAGATGGTGGGCAGAGCATGTAAGGGGCCAGTAAAGCTGTAGTCAGTCTGCAGAGGGGAGGCTGGTGGGGGGGCCGAGGTCTCCAGCTTGAACCCGTTGGATCGTATCAAAGCCTTTTTCTGCTGCTTCAAGGCCCTGTCTCTCTTGTACATGGGGCCAAACTTGTTCCTCCCCCCACGCATGCGATCTGCACGCACAGCTATCACACAACACACAATAGGTGAAAATGGAGTTCCAGGTAAAGCCATTTTTCTGACACACAGTTTTTGTAAAAGAAGAGCTTTTAAAGCTCAGCTAGAGCCAACAAGAACAAGCTAACTGAAAGCTCTTGTTTCAGCTACATCTAGAATTATTCTCATGGAGTAAACGACAGACAAGATGGTCTTCCTCGCTTCCCTTTTAGGGATAAGAAGAATCCCCTTAGAGTCTGTGAGCAGCTCTACTCCTTCTTCCCTGGGGAGTCTCCAGAGTTTTATCAGTAAGTAAAAGAATGTGTGTGTGTGTTTTTTTTTTTTTTGGTTTTTTTTGTTTTTTTTTTCTGCTACGGAAGCAGGTGCTTTCCTTTGGACTGCTGTCTGGGAATTAATCTCATCCAATATGTGTGTGGGTGTGTATGTGTGTGTGTGAAGGATATAACTAAAGCCACCAGGCAACAAGAAGGAAATAATTTAGGTCACAAGACCACATAGCTAAAATTAATTCAAAATAACACAAAACTGGACGATGGCACTATACCGGAGTTATTGTTGTAATTGTATTACTCTAATAATACATAGTAAGAATAGGAACATAATTTTCTTTTCTTTTTAAATGTATTATTATTATTATCATTATTATTATTAATTT
>NW_006800030.1:980446-983304 GCF_000485575.1 Poecilia formosa | reverse complement strand
TTATTATTGAAGGCAGTAAATATGAACATACCCTCAAGGCGCATCCCGACGTTGAGGCATTTTTGGAAGCGGCAGAACGGACACCTCTTCCGCTGGGTCTTGTCTATCTTACACTCCTGGTTTTCCGCACATGTGTACCTCTTGTTGTTCTGCACCGTCCGCTTGAAGAAGCCCTGAACACAGACGGAACACGAGAATGAAAAGACGAGACGGCAGAAAAAAAATAAAGCACTGGGCCCGACCAGCATGTCAGCTGCGGTCAAAAAAATAGCTCCACATATTAAGCGTTCCAGCCGTTTTTTGTTTTTTTTTTTTCTTTTGTTTTGGTTTGTTGTGTGTTTTTTTGTTTGTTTTTTTTCGTTTACTTTAAAGCAAAATTGGTTAATTAATAAACAAGACGAAGTAGCAGTTTAAAGAAAATGTATTTAGAGTGTAAAGGAGACCGAGGGGGTCATGTTTCATTATATTAGTCTTCAGTGAATCTGAACGACCATTTAGACCCAGCTCAGTGCGGACCGGGCCGCGGCTGTAGAGCTGTCCTACCTTGCAGCTTTCGCAGGTGAGCAGACCGTAGTGGTATCCAGACACTTTGTCTCCGCACACAGGACACAGCTCTTCCAGGTCATCATCGTATGTGTATTCCATCACCTTCAAAGTCACGCCTGGATTACCGCAAGCACACAAAACTGTAGCGTTATTTTTTGCTATATTTTTTTTCCACCTAATTCAAGGATGTAGGTTGGCTTTCAATATTCGGCTTATAATTTTTAACACAAGTAAAAAAAAAAATAAAATACCATGAATCAAGACACTTAATTCATAATTTAAATCGGTTGTAATATTTTTTTTAGAACTTCATGCACACCTACTGTGCTTTTAAATGTTGCGCAATTACAGCATTTTTTTCTATTTATTTAATTTTTAGGAAGACTAATCTATTTTCTATTACTAATAATATTTTAAATAATGCAAGCAGACTGTAAACATGATCATTTCGATGGATATTTTTCGACCCTATGGATGCAGATCCTACGCAGTTATTTAATATAGCCTGCAAATTGTTCTTTGTTCTCAAACAGATTTTTAGCTATTATGACGGTTCTACAAATTTTCAAGAAACATATAGTTTATCACTGGGGCAAAATTAAGACTTTACATTTTAGAAAACATTCATTCTTTTCACGTAATTTAACATAGCGGCTCAAACAAGACATCTTTTTTCCCACAAGTTTCCGCCTGTATACGTCTCAGATTTAGCCAGGCTGTGTCTCCCGCTCGGTATCCGGGCCAGCGCAGCGGGAACAGCCGTGTGTTAACGGTACACACCAAAGACAATATGACAGATTAAAAAAATAAAAATAAGTAAAAAAAAACAAAAAAACAACAACAACAATAGGCCAAGCTAAGCCAGCTAAGTGAAATAAATTGCAGCAGAAATGGGACTAAACAAGAGCAGCAAAGCAGGTGGACCAACAGTCGGTACCGGAGAGCACGAGCTCTACATGGCGGACAAGAGGAGCTTCAAAAAGAGATGCTGCTCGGCTTCAGTGGCACGGTTTGAGAAATTATTAAGATAAACCAGTAGACTTCCTCTCATTATTACTATCATTATTATTGCTATTATTATTATTACTATTATTGTTGTCGTTGTTATTGGTAGTAGTAGTATTAATTATAAAGTGAGGCTCAGAACTTTATATGCAATATTCTTAAGTGTTTTTTTTATTATTTAATTCTATTCTTTCTATCCAAACATAACTATTAATATGCATTTTACTACATCCCTTCTTTACTCACTTTACTTACTAAGTTTGTCATGTGCATTTTGATAATTAATTTACTTTTTTGATGCTATTCTAGAATAGGACAAAAGATCATTTCCGTCATTATAATTCATCATGTTACTACAATATCTATCTATCTATCTATCTATCTATCTATCTATCTATCTATCTATCTATCTATCTATCTATCTATCTATCTATCTTATTGTTTAGCTATTTTTTTATTTTAGAAGCATTTTTCATAATTGTTTTAACAATTATATTCTACCCAGTCAGATCCTTAATTCTGAAAATTCCAATACTTTGTTAATTTCATTTTTGAATTATTTTCCACTTTGTGTGTGAAAAAAATTGCTATAATATATATAAAAAACGATATGAGCAATTTTAATTAAAGAATAGGAGTCGTTGCTCCTATATTAGCCTGTCAGGCTGGTGTATTGAGTTCTGAACTGGGACAGTAACCGAACAGGAACACACTCCATCAAATTGATGGCAGCCGGTGTAGAACATGCAGAGCAGGATATGGTCTTACCGTGAGCCTTGTCTCCCAGCATCTGAGCTACAGACAGCCGCCAGTCACAGAAGATTGTCTAATTAAACCAAAGACTGAATGTACTGTGTGCTGCTGCAGCCTCGCATAGGCTGCTTAGGGGGGAAAAAGACCAAGATAACTCCAGGTGGACTCTGTCTAAACCTTTGCTGCTTTTGGAGCCGGTGTGTCCAACTGTAGTCTGTATGTGCGCCGATGATCATTAACGAACACAGAGTGAAACTCCTTGGCTCTGATCGCTCTTTACTGCCCTTCCCTTATGGCCAAAGTTAAGTTCCTTTGCTGCCATTGGCTAACGCGGTGTCACGTGACGGATGTTCGCTGCCTCCTCAGAGAAAAATGCCTGGACAGGAGGAGCGGAGCGGTGCAGACGGAGGAGTCACTCTCTCCATGCACACGTTAGGCTGTTGTCAGGCAGGCTTTTAACTGAGGGAATTAGCAGTCAAATTAGATGGTACAGTGTAGAATAATAATAATAATAATAATAATAATAATAATAATAATAATAATAATAATAATAA
>NW_006800030.1:948283-979878 GCF_000485575.1 Poecilia formosa | reverse complement strand
TTATTATTATTATTATTATTATTATTATTATTATTATTATTATTATTATTTGCTTTAGCAGGCCTTAAAAATCTTTATTCAACAAGACCAAAAATCTCAGTGGTCTGACTAGTTGATCCCTAAAATAGTATCTTAGTCAAATTAAGACATGACAGATATTTACTCATAGCGCAATAATTATTTAAAGCAATTAGACTGTTTTTTTTTTTTGTTTGTTTTTGTTTTTTTTTTAATTAAGACCTCTGGTGGTTTGTTGAAGGCACGCGATCTCAATGGGGCTCCCCCTAGTGGTGAGACAAGCTGGAATCAATGAAGATTTCTGATGAGGATGTTGTTATATTGCCCATTTAAAGCTGAGTAAATATGTGAACAGATGTATTTATAAAGTGACAGGATATAACAGATGGATACGAGATGAACTGATCAGAATAGATGTGACGAATTGATTCTGATAGCTAGGGTCAAAGGGCAATCAAGAATCTCTTGGGATGATTTCCAAAATAAGGGAGACATAGGATGATTGTAACATGGGGAGTGTTGTGACGCCATTCCACCACTTTTAGGGAACAGATAGAAGTCACGTGATTCTTTCAATATTTAGCCACCATGACATACATGGTGGATGTCAGTGCAGAAGGTTTGTGTGTTCCAATTTTAATGAGAAAAAAAAATGATTTAGAGATAAGAAAGTAATTTTTTGACCAAAGGTAAATTTCATTTGGTACTTACACCATTGGAGCTACAATCACGTGACTGTGAGCTGAAAATGTAACTTTTCAATCCTCAGATTTTCAGCTGAGGATTTAATTTTCCTCAGCTAATTTCAAAGCACAGTTAGCTACTACAGCTAATACAATTAGCTGCACTATGGCTGACAGAAGTATGGTGGGTTGTAGACCAGTAGGCCTGTCACAATAAGCAATAAATCCATTAATCGCTTGATAAATTAAAACAAGCTCAGTAATTTCCATTTGCATGATTTATCATTTTTTTCATTTCTCTCTTTCTACCAAAAACTGGATGTCAAGAGGCTTCAGCCTGGTCCACTGGTCACAACTAGCCCATTTTTTGACAATTGTGTTTACACAGATTTACATAGATTCCCTTCAGAATTCTTGTCATTCTTAACATGGCAGGCCTATTTACAAACTTGGTCTTATGTATTTAACAGCATAAAATGATTGTACTCTTCATGTATTTCATAAAGATGACATCAGTCAAAGTGATACATGCCACTGTGGATCTGTTACTTTATAACTTTAATTTAATAGAGATGGCCAAAGTTACTCCAGTAATTAAAGCTGAGGACCAAAATGTTTTCACTAATAACAGAACAGCATCATCACTTTTCCAGGTCTGTAAAATCCTGGTAAAACTGATCCACATCCATGGCAGATGACAGCACGGACAACAAATCTTTTGTCACTGATTTAGTTTCAGATCAGATCAAATCAATATGCTTTTTTTTTTTTAGTGAATATGCAAATGAGTACTGTCCCCTTGTTCATGTGTACTCTTTCTCACATACACACATAAATTGAATGGAAGTTAAAGTTATGGCCCATCAAAAACAGTGACAGATATTGTTCTGGGTTCTATTTCTCATTTGTTGTAAAATGGAATCCACAATGTGGCCTCTGTTTTTGCTTCTTTTTTTTTTTTTTTGTATTATTGTTACAACTCATTTCACCTTGTATTGCAACGTAGCGATCCCAGTACTGGAGTAAGTTGTAACAGAGGAGGTCTGTATCTTTGACATTAATTCAAAGTCTGTAATATACTTAAAGGGTTTTCAGTCAGTACCATTTGTAGTAAACACACATGAGTATTTTGCATAGCAGTTTGAGAAGACTATCTCCAAAACTCAAGGAGTTAGATATGCTGAAGAAAAAAGTGTTACAGTCTCGGTCTTCACTACTTTTGAAAATTATCATTACTCTTTCAGGATGTTGATCATAATCATTAAAATAAATGTTTTAAAAAACCTGTGTCAAAAGTAAATTAAAATAGGAAGGAAGGTAATTTGCTGTTAACATGCTCCTGTTTGGTTTGCTTGATCACAATATTTTTTTCAAGGTCAAGCAGTCAAAGATGAAGTCATGAGTTGTAGTAGTTTTCTGGTCAACAGCCAGAATGTTTGACAACCACTAAGCTGAATGAAAATATCTCCATTGAGATACTGAGAGTTCTCTTATAATGTTCCCGAGTATCTCCACAGCTACAGGTGTAGGGACTTGGTCCCATTCTACAAAATTAGTCTACAGTATCTATCCAAATTACTCCAAATAAGGGAACAGTGGGCCAACAGGATCGTGAATGTCAGGCCCATTGATTAACATGGGGGCCACAAAGATCAACCCAACATATGAGCTGTTGTAGCTCAGACTGCTGAAGAAGGTTCTGTCAGAAAGGTGTCTGGGCAGTTTACTAGGTGTGTGGACTAGCTATTCAGACCGCCCATACTGAAAGAACCAACAACATAACGAAATGGGACTGTAAGTACAAGAACCAGATCTCAGAGCAATGGAAGAAAGTGGTCTTGTCCAATTGAGCTCATTTTCCAATAAATTGCATGTTTGGTCAGATGTTTTTCTGAAAAACACATAGTTCCAGAATCTTTTGTAGGAAGAAGGCAAACTGGGAAAGGTTATGATGCTTTGGGCAATATTCTGCTAGAAAACATTGGATCCTTACCATCAATGTTGAAGTTTCTTGACACATATTTAAAAAAGCTAATTAGAGACCATATACATACTCTCATGGAAACAGTATCACCTGAAAGTGGTGGCCTCTTTCAGCAGCTGTAAAGCAAAGACACTCCTGAAATAGTTTGAGGAGGGTAAGAATTTGTTGAAGTAGTTCACTTGGCCTCCAGTTTCCCCAAATCTTTCCAATCAAGCGTCTGTGGGATGAGTCTGATTCATGAAGGCTTCACCTCACAGCTGCAGAACTCAAAGGCTCTGCTGCCAACGTCTTGGTGCCAGATAAAACAGCACTCCTTCAGGGGTCGTTGGACATAGCTTGATGGGCCAGGGCTGTTGTTTCAGCAATAGAGGTACCAACACAAGTCTAGGCAGGCGGTGATAATGTTATCCCTGGCCAGTGTTGTTTCTTTATAAAGGTTTAATGTAATGTATGTGGAAATGTTCAAACAAGCGTAGTCCAAACCTCATTAAGCTCAGCACATCACATAATCTGCCTATGAAGTGTTTGCTCAGCAGAGGGTCTATGGACAGAGGACAGCTCCTATTTATCACTGTGTTTCACCCCTGACCTCCCACAGTCACAGTTTGGTCTTCGCTCAGCCTACAACTGCTCCTACAAATATTAGGGAGCACAGGGGCAGAAAGCACGGCCCTGCCCCGGGGGGTGGGTGGCGGGTGACGACTTCAGACTATCTCCTGTTTGTCTCCAGCATGATTTTGTTTTGCAAGTGTGCTGTGGCTACTGCTCAGCACAGACCTGCATCAGACAAGCGCTGTCTCTGTCTCCCAGATATATTTGTACAATAAATAAAGGGGAAGGGCTACAGCCAGGCTGCTGTTTTGACTTCATCATTTATAATTTGTGCAGTTTATTCCCCGCACCCCCCTCTACACACACCCACAGAGATTTTCTGCTGGAGTGGCAGGATCTTTGTGGATAAAAGCAGATAGTGGTGCAATCACTCTGGGTGAAAGCTACAGGAAGATGAGTTGCTGTGTTTAAAGATAACTTGAGAGATTTCAGATTGTGGGTTAGTTAATATATCATTGCTCATCAGTGACCAGTACCGCAGAGTTCCTGGAGGTTTTCTTACTGGGAGAAACATTGATAGACAAACTAATCTAGAAATAAAAACAGAACAATTGTATAAAAGAAGGATGAAGTTGGATCATTTCAAAAAGGGTTGTTTCAGTGCAGAATGCATCCCAGTATGACAGTATAGAGGCCCAGAGAAGGTGAAAACATTGGTTGGAGATATTCAGGACCAGCCCATAATTTAAGCCTACAAGGGGCCATAATTTAAATTGGGGCCCTTTTTGTCAGTGAGCAGTGAGCACCCACCACAATGTCTCCTATATTTTCCAGGTTGATTTGTGTAAGCAGGGCCTTAAAGGTAAATCATTTAATTGATTGCTCATCAAATTATCTGTTACGCATCATTAACTAAAAAAAATAAATAACATGTGATTCTTTCAATATTTAGCTCCTCAGGGTAATGTTATTTATTGAGGAACTGCAGAGCAGACAGACTTCACCACCATCACCATGGAGAAGAGATTCCCTACCTGAGCATCACCACCACCTTTCACCTGTGGTAACAGAGGGGTGATAGTGGCAATGGTTGTAGGAGTTTGTGTTGCAGTGGTGGGTTGCTGGTTTGATCTTTGTCCTACACACCTCTGTTGTGTCCTTTGGCAAGTGGCTACAATCCATTACCTTCCTATCATCAGCATGTCAATGTGTCTGTGTGGCCTTGAAAGTGCTATGCAAGTCTGATGTAATTTCATATAAGTGTACTCAAGTGTGTAAACTTATAGCAAACTTAAAAGATTATTTTCAGGATAATGCAAATCCTACTTTTTTTTAACTAAAACTGAAAAGGACACTAGAAGTTTACTTTTAGAAAACTAATAACATACAGTACTTTCAGTATACTTCAAAGTGTACTTTCTAAAAGTAAAAGTAAGCTTGAAGATTTAGTAAGTAAACTTACAGTACACATAGTCTTAGGTCAATTTAGTCCTAAGAAAGCATACTTGCTAAGTTAAGTGTATATGTGGACGAATATTACTATATACTTAATGACATGTACTTGAGCTATGCTTCTTTTTGGGAAGGGTTCTCAAAACTGAAGTGGGTCAATTTAGATTTGAGTTCAAAGCTAAATTGGAGAACCTTGACAGGAGAACCAATTCAATTCAGTTCTCCTGGTAAAAACCTCTATTTTCCTCACCTCCCCCACCTTACTCTGTTTATGTCAGTTCACCAGTTTCTCCACACTGATTCCCATTTCTCCCCCTGCTTGTCCTTGTTTCTTTAAGTTATTTTATCCACTCTGCCTCACCTGTCTGCATTGGCTCTTTATTACGACCATGAGATTGTATGATTGTGATATCTCAATGCTCCGTTTAATAAATTAATTAAATTAAATTAACTTAGTGAAAATTCTGCTATATCACATGACTTGTGTGACGAAGCACACAAACACAGGAGGCGGATGCAGGAAGTGTCTCAGTCAGATGCATACAGAGTTTTTAAATTAACGGTTTTCTTAGAGAAAATGAAAAGGATGAGATTGCTTACAAGTGTTTTTTTTATTCTGACATAATTCTGAAACTTATTACATTTACTGTAGCCTACCTGTATTACTAACTTATTTGGAAACAATGTTGCAACCTTATTCCTGTAGTCACATGCTGTTCTTAAAGTCTTCAGGAATGCCTTAAAACTTAAAAAAAAAGGTCAGGATGCAGAGCTCTGTTAACTCCTGGTTGCCAACAGAGAAGGAAAAAAGAACAAATGTTTTTTTGGGGCTTCTCTTGTTTTATGCTCTACCTGTTTTCACCAGCCACAGGAAATACTCTTTCAAAATAAAATGTCATATATCAATATACTTTTCCCAATATTTTTGATGAATCTGTTTCTTCAACTACATTCAGCAGATAACAAACAATTACGAATTTTAACCATTTGCATGTCCCATTTTTTGGGGGGAAAAAAACTGAATGTATTTGGAAACAAAATAATCTACAAATGCCTCAGAATGGTGGCAGAAGGCTGGTGATTTGGGCTTGTTTTGAAGTCACAGGGCCTGGGCCTTTGCATAGCAGAGAACTGTAGAGTGAACTGAGAAAATGTGTCAAACAAATCTGAAGCAGGTAAACCCCCAAAATGTCAATGAACAGAAAAAAAGTTTACAGAAATAATAGCAATAATGTAGTTTGGTTGTGGATTTGCTCTCTAAGGGAGGGCGAGTTGTCCCACACTTTGAACGACAACAACAACCTTTTAAAACAAAATTTTACTTTGAGTTTAATTTTTGGCCGACTTGTGCATCTGGAAACTTGATCATCTCGTTTACGAAGATGGATGGATGGATGGATGGATGGATGGATCTTTATGAATGTAACTATGTCAAACATTTGAAGTCTGTATTCTGCTTGGAAAGTTGAGAAATCTTGGGCGCCCCCTAATGGCTTGGAGCATTTTTAGTTCATTGTGTTTTGGGTTTATCCTGGTAAAAACCAGCTCCTTGTCCTACACTATGTGAGGATTTTGGGCTCTGGCTGTTGAAAACGATTGCTTCTTGGAGGTGTGCTCTTTATGAAAGTTTTAAATGTACATAATGTGGCAGTTTGACACTAAAAGGTGGAAGTTGCCTCACTGTAAACAATCATTGTCCACTGCAAAGAGAGAAGTGCTGATCTGAATAAGGTGCCTGTTAATGATAATTCAATATCATCATTGATAACGGCTTCGTTCACGTTCTCTGCTGCCATTTCTAAAACTACAGACAGTCAACAATTCAACCACAGCGCAGAAAATCAACATCATCTTTCACATCTTGTCCTTCTGTTGTGGCCTGGTAGAAAACTGACTGAAGAGAATCCAAGTCAAAGTGAGAGAGCCCCGACTGAGCTGGAGCCGAGTAGCACAGGAAGACAACGGACCAGGCTGGCCTCGGGCTGCTTCTGTGACCAACAACATGGCGCTACATGGATTTTGTTTTTACACATATCTGAGGACACTGAGGAAGAGAGCTTTCAAATGTATATCTGATATGATTCATTCAACCAATTGACTTGATCAGAACAAAGTTGTTTTATTTCAGGAACTAAAATGAAACATTATTCATCCTTCTCAGACTGATGTTTCCAAGTCTTTACTACAGTTAATTTAGATAGTTTTCTGCTTACATCCAACAAAAAGAATAATATCTAAGATTAAAATGTTATATCAGACCAACAACAAAACATTTTTAATACAGAAATGTGGACTGAATGAAATTTGTAATATTTGATCAGTTTGTTTTTTTAAAAACAGCACTTTTAATCTGACAAAGGGGACACATTTTGTTGAATTCTGAAAGAGTGAACATGATTGCTAAAAGTCCCCATGAGATAGCTTGTTACTCAAAGTTAAAAACACTGGCAGACCAAAAAAAATGAATGAATCGTGGCAGGACAGGCCAGTTACAGAACATGGACCTTTGTTCCGTTTTATTAAAAAAAAATCACACTGACAGCAACCAATGAAGCTACGTTTTACAACCAAACACTGTCTTATGTTTTTACAGTCATCAACCATCAGTGTCACAATTTCAACTTCAACTTTTATATGTGGCTAATCCAGTTGTGCTCAGTAGTTCACAGCCAGCGCGCACCATAAAGGAGTAATGCGTCACTTTATCTCTCTGTAACTGAAGCAGGATACAGAGATTTTGCTCTAACCATCTAAATGTTTAGTGTCCTCACATTTGTCCTTGACAAAGCCAGGGCACAACTACAAAAAGCACTTGGAAAAGGGAAATTAATAAGAATGACTACAATAGCATTGAGAGAAAGCAAGCTTGGCAGGGGGTTTTCCTCAGAGTCATCCAGCAAGGTCATACAAAAAAACCAAACATGTTCCTCTGATCCCTGTAGCACCCTGCCTTTCAGAACTACTCAAGGCTAACATGTACTAGACTTGCACTGAATGGTGGATTCCTTGAAGAGGGTCATAAATCACTGCTGTGGATGAGCTCTGATGGGCACATGCCCCCTGTTGGTCAATGGGAAGAGTTGCTTGGTAAAATGTAATGCACCTAAATCTTTCCCTTCAAAGATGTCAATCATAACTATTACCTAATGAAGTGACAGGAGGAAACTTTTTCATTCCATTTTGAACAATTAGACTTGAAAATATGGTTACTGCAGCAAACTATACTGTTTTTAAAATTTGATCTGACAGTAGTTTGTCGTTATTGTACACACTCTGTGTTGCAAATGTTTTCACCTTTTTCACATTTTGACAGTTTAAAACCACAAACCTAAATGTGTTTTATTAGGATTTAATGTTAGAGACCAACAAAAAGTGATGTATAAGTAGGAAGTTGGGGAAAAGATAGATGACTTTTCATGAATAATAACCAACATGTGTGTGATTTATACTTGCCCTCAGTCTTTCTTACCCTGATGTCATTTCAGAAGTCACCTAAGTAAAGAAAGTCCATCTGTTTTGTTTCACCTTAACAAGTAACTGTTCTGTGTGTGTGAGATAAGTTGTTCTGTCAGTCATGTGTTTATTTTTTTACAAATTAAAATCAGAAAACACTGGTGTGCAGCTCTATTCAGTCAATGCTGAGTTGAACTAATTATTGCACAAAGGACCACCTACAGACTTTGCACTTTTGAAGACCAACATTTTTGTCCATCTTCTTTGTATGCTAGCAGAAACTCAGACTGGATATGAAGCATCTGTCAGCATCAAAGTCTTGCCACAGATTCTAGCACATCAATCTGCTTTGATCTAAACCAAAAAAGTCTCAAATCTTTTCCATCCTTTGGCTGATTATTTTCCAGAATGGTCTTAACATTGACTCTGAACCAGGGGGCTATGATCATAATTTCCCACCACACATGACATTTTGAATAAGTTCAGTTTTGTTCTCTGAGCAGAACACCTTGTACATGTTTGTTGTGTTTTCTTCTTCCTACTCTTCTACATACACAGTCAAATGTTGTTCTCATTGACAGCAGTAGAAGTTTGTCATGTAGCCGGTGGGTTGTTGGTTCAAGTCCCTGCTCTGTTTGTCAGAGTGGTGGTCAGACTGTCCCAGGTCAGCTGTGGAAAGGAATCGTGACAAATTAACCAGCAATTCTTACACAATTCTGTTCAGTTCTCATCTCCCTTCAGTGCTCCATCTGAGCTTTCTCCCACTGAAATGGATTTCTCTGGTAGAATTTCAACTGGGCCAATCAGAGAACAAAAGAGGTTTCTGCAGTGTCTTAAAATTATAGTCTTATTTTTAGATTCTTAACTAGTTTTAGCAATGGCAGCCGAGGAAGTGACCGAAGCCGTTCAGTCTTGGGTGTACTTCCAAATATTAAATTAACATTAATAAGTTCTTCTCTCTTCACAGTGGAGGATGGTTATTTACAGCAGGCAACTTCTGCTAAGCTGCTTAGCATCAAACTGGTGCATCATATACATCACTGACAAATGTTAGAAATTGGGTAAAATGTAAAACCTCAGCAGAGTCCATGCCTCCAGGAAACAGTTGTTTCTCAACAGCTGGAGTCCAGACCTTCTGGATGAAGTGAGATGTGGAGGGAAGGATGGTCGACTCCAGGGAACAGGAACCCCAGCGCCTTTCTACACCCTCATGTTCAAAACAAAGTCTTTAGAGCTGGGGTGGCTAATCCTGGTCCTTGAGGGGCGGCGTCCTGCAACTCTTAGATGTCTGCCAGATTCAACAAGCTTCAGTCAAACAGCTGAATCACCTCCTCAGTTCTACAGAGTCGTACTGATGACCTCATTATTTGACTCAGCTGTGTAGAAGTAGGGACAAATCTAAAGGTTGGAGGACTTCAGCTCTCGAGGCCTGGAGTTGCCCACCCAGCTCTAAAGGAAAACTATCTATTCTTGTTGTTACCTAATTTACTTAATGAATGATACACTCAGATTTAAATCCCATAAGATTCTTTTTCTGGATTTGGAGTTTAATTCTATGAATGAGTTACATAAGAATCTTGATTTAATGTAAAAGTTGTCCTGGCGACCGGTGGGACACCATATGTATCTGAACCCATGAGTGTTTAAGTTGAGTTGCAGCAAGTTTTCCTTCTTTAGAGTGCAGGTCATTTTTATAAACTGCTCACTCATTCAAGTTTTAAGTAAAACTGCTCATTTCTTTGGAGCTGCTTTCAGTTAATCTGCACCAATACAGAGGATGTTAGTAATGGAAAAAAAAACCTGACAGCCCAAATTCAGTCCTGTCAGAACTTCTCTATAAGCATGTTTACAGTGTGTGAAACCGAGGGGCCAAACACTGTCCAACCCCCCAAGGTGACCCTTGACCTGTTTCAGTGTTTAGAGAAAGTTTCGTCTACATTTCTGAGGTGAAATTGGAAATAAAAACCAAACCTCAGTGGCCTTGTTAATTCTTCTCTGCTCAACACATATTAGCATGCATAATCACTATTTGTGTTTAACATGTTTTATTTTTTTTTTTTTCTTTTTAGATGCGGGCTGCTGGATAAACTTATCTGGACACCAGATGTTCAAGTGTAGATTTATGCCAGAGTCACATTCAGTTTCAAGGCTGCAGCGGGCTGGCTGCTAATTAGCTGTCATGAAAGAGGCCTTCACAAACCCGTAGATATCTGACTAAAGCCCCAGCAAAACAATGGGAAGTGAAAAGATACTCTGAATGCATTTAGTTTCCCAACAGAGCGACAAAATGTGAACTCAATTAAAGCACACTGAGCTGATGTGTTCCCTTAACCCCTCGGAGGTGTTGGTTCAGATGCCACCTGAATAATTATGTTCTCACCGAGTTCATTCAAAGACATGAACTCGGGATTCAGAATGTATAAGTCAGTGCATGTTTCCCTTTCAGACAGAAGACAGCATGTCGCTACAATGAAGCCATGAATGTTTTATTTCTGCCAATTAAATGATTTTTAATGTAATGCAAACAAAAAGAGACTGAAAAGTTTCTTGCATTGTGGTGGAGGTAAAGTCCTGTGAGGAGAAATACAGGAGCAACAGTTACTATAGCAACAGCGATTTCCACAGAGATCGTAGTTCAAACAAGTTTCTGCCAATATCTTAAAGGGGCAGTGTTATGTATTTTACAATGCAATTTTAGAGCACAATCAAGTAACTATTTTTATTTCAGTTGTTAGAGAAATGCTGTATGTGTCAAATATAGCTTCAAAGAAATTTGACTTCATAATTTAACTCCATGAAATTGGGCCTCTGTCTCTTTAAAAACTCCTGCTCTTTCTGAAACTCCACCTTCATGCAGTTATCACAACATGGCTCCTCTATTAACCTTTTAACAATGTTTCTGCTCTGAGAAGCAGCTCCTATAATGAGCTCAGCTGATGAGCAGTTCCACCAGGAGTTTGCTGATTGCTGCTGGCTAGTCTGAAGGAGCTGATTAAGGGAGTAGCTGGGGAAGGCTGCTCTGTGAGGTGGAAACTTGGAAGCTGAAGCTCTGAGGAGGATTTGTGTGGAAAAGGCAGTGCTCTGTTCAAGTGTTTATACATCCCAGAATGGTTGCTATGGAGATTAAAGGATTTCTCAAACATCTGCAGTGTTTAAGAAGGGAACAACACTCATTAAAAGGACAAAATAATAGGAATGTGATACTGTGTGTACATTTTTTGTTCTTATTTTATCATTGCTTAACATTGTTCTGTGCCATAAAGCATGTTTTATTCATAAGTATTACTTAACCTAGGCGTGTGTCTCCATGACAGCGCGCTCAGACGTAGCGGTTCGGATCTCCTCTCGTCACCTGTGTTTTTATGGTTTCATTGTTTTTATTAATATGTCTGGGATCACTTACAGCCAAAAAGATCTTTTCCACTTTGGATTTACACCTGCACAACATTCCGCCGGTCCAGAAACCTTCTCACTTCTCGTCGACACTGATGGTTAAAATCTCCTGCCGGGAGATATGGAGAACGGCATATTTCTGCTGTATTTTATATTTATTGAAATATACTCAATATTTGTATTTCAAAATAATAAATATTGGAATATTTATTGAAATAAATATATAGTTATTGAAATATACTTATTTATTATTATTTATTAATATGCACTGGCTTCAAGAGTTGCTGTTTTTTACATCCCGTTGTGCTTTCTTGCACGATGACAAAGAAATTCTGATTCTGATTCCCCCTCCGTCTCTGTCTGCCCCTTTCCTGTCATATTATTGTGAATGGCACCGACCAGCAAAAATAAACTGAACTACACATTTGACCCTATTTCCATAATTCATCAAAAATACCAAACATTCAGGAGAAAAAGACTGACATGCATTGATAAAAACATAATTTTGAAATGTTCACATGTACTGAATGAAAATAAGAAGGACAATTTCACCAGGAGCCATTAAGATATTTACATATAGTACATGAAAAAACCCAAGCATTCCCCTCACTGAGATATAATCAGACTAAACGCTTCCAGTTCATATTATCAACATTACTACATCTTACTAAATGTCAGAATATTGACAGTTGAGGCCACTCAGAGAGGAAGAAGCCACAACTTCAATAGCAACATAAAATCCCAGACATCCTGTGGTCCCATGAAACTAAAATGAAAGTGTTGGTTATAGCCAATGTTAGATTTAAAGCTGAAAATAAAGGGAGACGTTTGAGTTGTATTGATTATATTTCACCCAAACATTTTCTTTTGCTGCAGTGCAAAAGAAAATGTCTAATTAAACGTAGACAGTCGGCTGGAGCCCTCAAATAACACCATGAACGGGTTGGATGAGTTCTTTCAGGTCTGAGGCCTCGAATGAGTTGAAATGTAGAACAGACCCATATTTGCAGGCCGGTGCTGATTGGAAGAAGTGCGTGTGGAGTGGTGGGGGGAGGAAAGAGGGGTTGGGGGAGCTGTAGTGGAGGCCCTGCAGAAATGTGGAGGAACAAGGTTATGGCCCTCCTGGAAGTGTGTCAGTTGGCGACGAGTCAGGAATGGCGGCTGCTGTCCCTTTATCAGCGTCTAGGTCGCAGCTTGTCAGGGTCAAGGGGAGCGAGATGAGAGAGAGATGGGGGAGATGGGGGCCGGAGGAGGACCACACCTGGTGAAGGCACGCTTCTGGAGCGTGCTGGACCATACGCGCTCTGTTAAGACGAGCCAGGAGCCGGCAGAAAAGGGAGCGCTTAGGCCGGGCTGCACAGCCAGTTCTGGCCTTGACATGACTGACGTAGATACAGACGGCCAACACCAAACTGAGCTGGGTGGAGGGCCTGGACTTCACCTTCTGAAACATCTTCATCTTGTTTGGGACTGACTTCAATTGTATGGACAGTCTGACAAATTCAGGAGCGATGCCTCCTTTAAACTCCAGGGCTTTATGCATTTTTGGGGTTTGTAATTAGTTCTGCACAAACTTATAGTTTTGGTTTCATCTTTGTTTAGGAATATTCAATTCAGTTTATTTCTATAACGCCAATTCACAGCAGATGTCCTCCTGAGGAACTTTGCAACAAAATAAACAAAAAACAAATCAATCACATATACATTCAAATTGATCCTAGTTATCAAACAGAACAGTAAGTTCAACTGATTATTAAAAGTAGATAAAAACGTTTCTATGTAAGGAAACCCAGCAGACTGCATTCAGTCATCGACCTGCAGCATTCACTGCTCCAGGATGAGAATGAAGCGACAACTGCTTATGTTGTGTTGTTGACTTTACAGCAATCCCTCATACCTAGTATGCATGTAGTGACAGAAGGAAACATCCAACAGAACCAGAACCGGGCTCAGTACATGTGGCCATCTGCCATGACAGACTGAGTGTTATTACTTAGGGATGATTGGAACTGAATTATTTAAGATTTTAATTTTGAAAAAAGACAGATTCCTCAGTTCATTTTAAATGTAGCACAGGGGGCCGTGGGGTGGGGGGGTGTGCTCACATTAAGTATTTGCTTACATTAAGCATTTGCAAACAATAACAGAAATAGCAGTAAAATATATTTTACAGAAGGGCTTAATGATCTCAGAATGAGTGCATCCAGGTGCTGATCAGCTGACAACAATTCAAGGTAAAACTCAGCCTCTGAATAAAAAGACAAAGTTAATGTCATTTTTAGAAAATTCAAGTCATTTAAACATGTGGGAAATGTTGTCAAATATTACCTATTATATGTTTTATAAAGGAACGGCTGGATGATAGTTTAATGGCAGGATGAATGAGGAAACCCCTCTAAATGTTGCTTCAACAGAACCTGCTGAGACTTTTCCGGTCTCCGGTCTCCAGAACTACATGGAAAAGTTCTGGGATGGGAGGAAGGAAAGTCTGACTGAGTCTGAGCTGCTTTGCAAGAAGAATGAGTAAAAATATCCACCTCCAACAAAGAATGAGACAAATAGATGTCTGAACAAATCAAATTTAAATCACACGTTTTAGATTTTTTTTTTTGTATAAAAACAATGAAAAAAAAAAACCATAGGCCATTTTTATTTTAATTAATAATCCCGTTCTACTTTGTGTTTTCTATCTCATAAAAAAAACCAACTAAACACACTGATGTTTGTGGTCGTTTCATGACAACATTTGGAAAAGTGAAAGGAGTCTGAATACAAAACTTAATATTATGCATATTGTTATGAATGGCAACCAGGAAACCAGGAAATGTTTGTGCACCTTTACTGATATTATTAAATTAATATTTTCATGGTAAAAAAAAAAAAAAAGTGAAAGGTATGGAATATTTATGGCTGAACTGAAACTGGGTTATCAGTTTGACTCAGCAGTGAGTTCATGACCCTTAGCACAGAAACAATCATGCAGGGGGACAAAATTATGATTTCTATCCCACAGGACAAATGATTTTCTGAACAACTGGAGCTGCTGATTCAGCCGCTGCTGTTTGGTGAGGTTCAGCAGATTTGATGTCAGAATCTCTTCATGAACGGGACCAAAGTGACGCAGAAGGTTTCAGGGTCGCCGTGGGAAACAACAAACAGCCGTATCATCACACAGGAACAAGAATATTAACAAACAACAAACATCCTGTCTGGAGAACATGCAATGACTGGCTCTGGAGCTGACCACTGGCTGCCAACGATGTTCTGCTGGGCAATATTTAATAACGTCAGGTGCAATATTAAGATGAGGTTCCCATTGCAATCAGGGCTACCAGCCGCACCGCTGTGCAGCACAGGCTCCTTCAAATCTAGACTGAAAACCTCCCAGATTAGACATGGTTTTCAACCACAATAAATTAAACATTAACCAATGACTTTGATGATGTCACTTGGCAAAATGGTTGTTACTGGTTTCTGTATGTTATTTATTTATTTATTTATTTATTTATTTATTTTGGTCTTTTTATGATTTAAAGCACTTTGAACTGACCTGTTACTGAAATGTGCTGTACAAATAAACTTGATTGATTGATCATCAGTTCATCAGAAGTGACCAATTAGTCAATTCCAGTTTCTCATAATGCTATTTTTTTGTTATAGTAATATAAAAATGATTTCATCTTTGATAGGTTTAAAACGTATTTAAATCTAACCTGAGGAACATATTCTACAATGTTTGCATTATCAAGCAAAAAATAAATAAATAAATCTAACTTTGAAAACATGTTGTAAAAAGCATCAAATGCTTTACAGTAGCATCATTAGGTGCTACTGCCTCTTCAAAGCAGCATACAGGTGTGTTAACAATATGTTAAGACAGCAGCAATTAACCTGAGTGGAGCAATTGTAGCTGGGCATCAATCTGGGAAGAGCTAAAAACATTTGACTAAACTGTGTCAGATAGATGCTAATCCTCCTGAGGGTTAGAAGCATAAACTCTGTAACTCTGAGGAACTGAAAAATAAAACATCCAACCATCAGTTTCTGACCTCATACGATGTGGCAGAATTCAAATAATTCTCCAAAGACGAGTGGCTTAAAATCCACTGCAGTGACGTCAACGACTCGCTGTTGGTTGTTGGAAGACCTCATGGTAGTTTTGTAACCACGTTGACACAAAGAGTTTTGGGGTGAAATGACAGAGGTCAGGTTGTTCTCTTTGTTTTTTTTTTGTTTTGTTTTTGTTTTATTGGGGTTTTTTTGCAAAGTCAGCACGCAAATCAAATCCGTTGATCTAATCATATGAAGGGATGCATATGACTGGAATGTTTTAGAGTTCCATGATCTGATCAGCATGTGCTGAATTGACAGTCACATAAAGTGCTGGGACAATTTTCAAATGAAAGTACCTTTGAAAAATCCAATTTTTCCTGGTTTGACTCCGACAAGTTATCAGCTGAAATAAAAATCTCTGTTCAACTAACTGGTGGAATAGAACAGGTAAGATGTGAACTCTAATTTAAAGAAATGTGAACTATCCCTTTAAAGGAGGACTTTTTCTAGCATTAAACTTTAGGCGTGTTCTCAGAAAAAGGTCAGAATTTGCCTTCTTTAGTTTACTCTCTTGTTTTCTGGTTTAATTGATGGCCTTGGTCATCAAATACATGCTGCTCATTCCCTCAGAACTTCAGCTGTAAGCAGGTTTAATCACACAGAAGTTCTATAACCTTGGTTTAATTACTATCATATTTTTTTGTGTCCTGCTTAAATCTGTACAGAAACTCCTGGAGCAGCCAGCCTCCCACTGCTTTACCCTCTGACCTGAAATTACACACTCCTTTCATATGTTCGCCTTACTGAAGCATCTTTTCAAATCAGAACCATAAAATAAATGAATGCAGCCATCAGAGCTGAATGTTAAGCAGTCATCGCCGATTTCCATCCCTGATTCTCATCAAAAGCCGCGGCAGAGCTGGAAGTCTGAGGCCAGGAATCTTATCACCGTTCCAAACATCCATGTGCGTTATCAGAGAGAAAGAGGATGCAGATAGCACACACCACAGGGGCCGGCGAGGTGAAGGGCGGCGACTGATGGCGCGCGCCAAGGTGAAAGCAGACGGATCAACCAGCCGGACAAATAAACACGTTGCACACTGATAATGCCATCTCATGAGAGATAATCATCTCACAGCTGATAGTGATGCTGGGGTCGCGACCTCTTGCATAATCATGTGTAGAAACCATCGGCCAGCGGCTCCCCTCGGTGGTGTTGTTGTTCCCAGGAGGACCGGCAGCCTTGACTGGCCGTGGGAGGGGGGTAGTGTTAGGGACAACTCGTCAAAAAGCCACTGCGTCAGCCTTGAGGAAATAAAGTGACGCCCTCTGGACCCGTGGCCCGCTCCACTCATGATGCAATCAGCAGTGCAAAGGCGGCCATCCGTCAGCGCAAAGGCAACCTGACTGACTGTAGAGACTCTACCTGGTTTCATACATCATGCAGCCCAGATTCTAGAAGAAAACATGCTGATTCCAGTTTTAGGAAGCTTTGCATTTTCAGCATCAAAGTAAAGATTGAGTAGATAGAAAGGAAAAACAAGGAGTTCATTTTCACACACACACAAAAAAAAATAAAAAATAAAAAAAAAATCTCAGAGATTTTCTAGAAAAAATCTTGGAGCTTAGTTTCAAAAGCCAAACATCTTCAACTTGTGAAATTCAGGACATTTCTAAAAGTCAAAAACATTCTCAGATTTTTCTAGCAATTTTTTTTGACCTTTCAAACTTTTTTCCAGAACGTTTCTGAGATTAACCTCAAGAATTTTCTGGTGAAAATTTCCTCTTTTGTTTTTCTGTCTACAACGGCCCTGATGAGCTGTCGAAGAATACAACTGTTTTGTGCTTTGGGTTATATTGCAGCTTTGATAGGGAAGCTGTAGTGGTTCTTGAATAACAGCTACTACTGGCTGAGCTCCTCCCACTGTTACATTAAAACTGTTATATCTGTAAAAAATGAATGGCATTTCGATTTACATTTGACATCCAGGAGATTGAAGCTTTCACTTGTTTCTGTCCAAAAGCTAAAAACACCTTCATTTAGTTTAGAAGTAAGCTGATGAGATTTCATCAAACTCATGGTTTCAGATTTTCAGATGCAGCACATTTTTTATTCTCTGGAATCTGCGGCTGCTTCTGCAGCCACAACTAGTCACAGATAACCTTCTCATTAAACTTTACTGCCATAATATTCCTCAAGTGTAATGGATTCCGTTTCTCCGTGTTTCATTATCAACATAAAACTTTTGTGTGTAATGTGCAACAGTCTAACAGCTGCAAAGTCAGTTTCATCAGTAGTTCACTATTTACAGAGAACTTCTAATGAATAAGCAGCTCTTGAGAATAAAAAAGATTCATGGTATACAAATGCATTTCAATAATTTAGATTATCATCAAAGAGGGAAACTCATACATTATACACAGAGTGATACAATTTCAAGCACTTATTTCAGTTCGTTTTGATGATTATGACTTAGAAAATAAATAACACAAACTCAGTTTCTCAGCAAATGAGAAAATTATAGGAACAGAATAGAAAAAGTACATAATGATGCCAACATATTAAGGCTTATCCAGTAGGCACAATGTGTCAAGCTCAAGGCCCAGGGGCCAAATCCTGCCTGCTGCAAGGCTTTTTGAGGGCCACATGAATGGAACCTTTAAGATAACAGCTTTGTGCTCAACTATTATCACATCAATCAATCAAGGCAGTTTTTATTTGGTCGCTGCCAAGTTACATCATTATGAATGAATTGTATTAATTTTTTCATAAGAAGTGCTCATGAAATACATAGACTGTCAGTAAACTGGGTTTCCTGAACTCCACAGTCAGTGATGGTTTGGGTTGCCATGTCCTCTGTTGGTTCTGGTCCACTGGGTTTTCTGAGCTCCACAGTCAGTGCAGCTTCTAGCAGGAAGTCTCAGAAAACGTCCTGCTTCCCTCTGCTGACCAGCTGGTTTGATTTCCATCTGGACTTGGTTCTGACCCACATTGAGAAGGGTACTGAACTGGTCCAATGATCATGGTGTTACTGTGTTTGATTGGTCAACAAACTCCCCTGACCTTTAACCCCACAGAGAATCACAGGGCTGTTACGGGTATAGTTTTATGTTGTGAGCTAAATCACTGAAATTATTTACATTTTTGAGATTTTAATTTACTGAGAACAACCTGCATTTAGATCACCAGGAAACAGGTGTTTACTGGAAACAGTTAGCTCCCATTAGCATTCAGATGGCTTGACAATCATCCAGTTCAATATCATTCTTATCGTTTCCTCTTCTATATATTTAGTAATATTTTAATGTGTATATTAAATCTATTTTTCATATTTTCTGTTTATACCAGTAACACTTGTATGTATATGTACTCTTAATAGTTTTTCAGTATTTTCCTGCGTTCTCCTCTAGCCAAGCATCAATGCTCTGCTGAGGACATGATGTCAGATGTTGGTCCAAAGACCTGAACTCGTGACCCTGAGACCATCTCAGACTGAACCATAAAGAACAAAGAGACCAACAGCTTTTACTTGCATAACATTCACATTTATTTGGTTTCAAGTCCTAAAACGTTCTAAACATGCTTTAAACACGTAATGGATCACAGTCTTCACAGGTAGTTACAGTAACGAGAGCAGACAAGAGATTTCTGAAGAGGGAGAAAAAAAAGACGTTTCAGTGAATTGATTCAATCGTGTAAATGTATTTAATCCCTGAGATATGTCAACATTCATTCACTCCTGCAACCCATGCTCTTGTTCAAAGGTCATGGCAGTGTCACGGCTCTGTTTCAGATTCCAGGAGTCCCCGGCTTCATGAGAACATCAGACCCAACGGTGAGGACTTCACACTATGAAGTGGGCTGTGTCATTAGTGACGCCCGGCACTTTGAATCTGAGGATATCAGGTGGGCGGAGCTGAGGCCTGAGCAGGCCCCGCCCCCATCCGCATCATCAGAGGTCTGCTCACAGCGGGTCTGTGCTCTCGTGCCACAGCGCCAGGGTCACACGAGAGCGCCGCCGCACGTCAACACCAGGAGAGGTCAGTTTGACCACAGCTCCATTCTCTCATTGATAATCGATCACAAGCAGCATTGACAGAGTCAGATATGATAGCGCTCTGTGTTGCCTTGAAGGAACAATAATCAGGGAACACAATGGGGATTAAAAAATAAACACAAACACACTGAGGCGTATCGTGATGTGGAGAAAATGCAGCCGTCGGCATGATAACGCTCTGATACGGTGGATGTGGCACCGCCACTGACGTTCTTTCATCTCAGGCCTGGATTTGTGACGAGAGGGCAGGAGTTGGAATATGAAATGACGCTAATTTAACAAAAACAAAAGCAAAAACATAAAAGGAAAGTCAAGGGACACGAGGGACTCTGGGTGTTTTCATAATAAAAGCTGCCAAAGGACAAAAGGAGTGTCTGAGGTAGAACGTAAGGAGAGGTTCAATGTGTGTCTGGATTTAAGAGTTTGACATTAATGCGAGAGCACCAAGTGAAAAACACAACAGAACAGAATGTAGTGAAAGCAATAAATAAGAAAAACACAATGACAACTTAGAGAGGTAGCTTCAGCAGAGAAATGATGAATGACTTTGCCCTCGTCTGCACATTCAAATCACAAAAACAGGTAAGAAAAGAAGCCTTTGTCCAAAGAGAGCAGGAGGTCGGAGGTCAGGCAGCGATGCGGCTGCTCGGTTACTGTCTGATCTGGACTCCGATCGCTGGTCAGAGCGTTACCGAGGTGACGTGTCAACGGAACCTTTTCAGACAGCCTATGTTTGACACTCCCTGTCTGTGCAGACAAGAAGTCGATGACGGTGAATGTGTTTGTGAGGCAGTCAGTCGACTGAATTTCCCTTCAAAAATCACTCGCTATTGCTCAGGTTTGTGTTCACAGAAAGTGGTTAATCCTTGAGATCATGTAGTGGAAAGAGTCAGTCGGTTACAAAGATGTCCTCTGTCCAAAGGTGAGTGAGCAGAACACAAAGCTGCACAGATAAACCTGAGCTAGATAAAAACAGAATCCCCACGCTCCTCCACGCAGCTAAACACTATCAAAGAAACAGAAAACAAGGAGATTGGCTGCAAAATAAGCACATTTTTATGACGGCTTATTAACCATTGTAGATTTTAAAATAAGAGTAGTAAATTTCTGCCATAAACACTCAGAAATTTTGAGATTATTCTCAGAAATTTTCTGGAAAAAAAACTTGGAATTTTATGAGTTTTGAAAATCAAATATTTACAGAGGAAAAAAAACTCAAATTTTGAGATTATTCTCAGAAATTTTTCTAGAAAATTTAAGACTATAATGTCAGGAAATTTTAAGACTAAAAATTCTCACTTCTTTTTCTCGCAATTTAAAAAAAAAACTTTTTTCATTGTCTCTTCTGGAAAATTGCTGACATTAATCTAAACGTTTGTGAGTTTCTTGGCGGAAATGTACTCCTTTTCAGTTCTTTTCTATGATGGCCCTAATGTGCTGCCGTATATCTCTGATTCCTGAGGTAGACGACACAATTTTCCAGATCAGTCAAATGTAGAAACAGGTCGCATGTCTAGAGGAAAACATTCTGAACAGAAAATCTCCTCGAGTCCAGAGCTGTTCCTTTCAGAGTTCTGAACCACCGACTGCTGCGATGTGATGAACGACACAAGGGAAAGAGTTTGGTTTGAACATCTTTTTAAAACTTCTGAATAGGATGGAGATCGTTTTGACCCACTGCCAAAAAAAAAAAAAAAACTGGGAAAAGAAAAGAAAGCACAACAAAAGAAAAAAAAACCCTGAAAACATTCAGAATAACTACAGAGGAAAACACATTTCACACAGCAAGGCTGGAGTGAAGGCTGACTGGAGGAGGACAGGTGGCATCTGTCAGACATGGGGGGAGGTGAAGAGGACCCCCGCCCCAGTCCTCACCTTCAGACTACAACCACTGTCTCTCAAAGCTTGAGTGAAATACTGTGAAAAAGGGGAGAAAAAAAATACATTTTCTAAAAGAGGACCTACGATGTCCCCAAACCTACATCTACTAACACTACAGGTACATCAGCACAGTCACTGAGGAACTCCTGAATGCAACATAAAACACTCACTTTACCCTGTTTAGATCCAGGTCTGCAGGGACCTGCCAGAGGAACACACTGGGAGGGCAGCAGCCATGGTCAAGCGTCCAGGTCTCTGAACCTCATCGGTGTGTGCAAAAAAAAAAAACAACACAAATAAAAAAGGAAAAAAATTCCAACAACAAAAAAGAAAGTTGTTGCAGAACAGTATCTTCCTGCGCTTTTAATTGTTCGCATATTGTGAAACCGCGAAAACCCCGAAGAATCCACGAGGAAATATTCAAGCGGTCTGAAATGATCATCTCACATTTTAAAAATAAAGACCTTTTTTTTGTCTATGGCTATTCTTTTAAAACAATGTGCATATCTGTCCCAGAGGCTCATCCAGACGCGGGTCACCTAAATTCCATCACTCAACGTTGATTCTTTAAGACGTGGGCCGCCATCAGGAGCTACATTTCAGCTCACGGTCAGTTGTTCTAAAACTTCAAGGTTTGGATCAGAAAAACATGCTCGACCAAATGCTGCATTCAGTGCTAGCTGCAAGCCAGAAAGTTCTGGTTTTACTTGTGAACAATCAGGACTTTTAGGTAAAGTTGGATATTTTCTTCCAACCACAAAATCAAAAAAGAGAGCTGTAGGAATAGAGCAAATTGGGATTTGTTTGTAGCTTCTATAACCTGCTGTAAGGATTTTACTGCACAGCCTCTGCTGCTAGATCATGTTGCTGCAGCTGAGGAAGACCTGGAGCTACATGAAGAACCACAAATCTTGTTAGCTGTACAAGTTTTGATTTGTGACCAGAACAGAAAGAGAATCCAAGCAGCTTCCCGACCTGCATCCGGAACGCTGTCAAAATGTGTTTGGATGTTTTTGACCGCTAAGATCAAGTCAGTGAATGCAGCATTATTCCAATTTTCCAGCTGATTCCGCCCCGTCTAAAACATTACATCAGATTAACGCGGTCTCTGCTGTGGTTCTGTTAAAGATGAACATATGTGAACTGGTTCAGTACAGCAAACACAACCTTTCAAAAACATGGAGCTACTAGGAAAACCTGGGGCTTTTTCCCAGTCTACCTCTAATTCCATGCCATTTTAAAAAAATATTCTTATTAGACCTTAAAATCTGCTAAATATCAACATTATCATATTTGGCTTGATTTACAAAACCACAAAATCTTACCAAGTATTTTTGTCTAGTTTCTAATGCAAATATGTTAATCAATTTGAAATAAGATAAAACTAGCTGATAGATCAGCAATACATAGGAGCTTGTTCTAAATCAGTTCTCTAATTTTGATGAAAAAGTTTGTTTCACTGACAGATTATTTTACTCGTAAAACAGATTATAAGTGAAATAATCTGCCTTTGGCACTTTTCATCAATATTAAGGAATTATTGACTTACAACAAGCTCCTGTATCTTACTGCAGCAAGAAGTTAGTTTTGCCTCATTTCAAGTGTACTGAGATGTCTGCATTAGAAACTAAAACACAAACACATGGTGAGATTTGGTGTTTTTGCAGAACTTCCAGCTGGTTGACATATAAGAAAACAACTAAGAGCTCAGCTGGTGTAAAAGGATACAAGAGGTTACAACAGTTACATTAGAATAATGTCTGATATGCATCACACATCGGACTTTATCGTCCAGGGTCGTGTGAAAATGGTTTTCAACATTAGCCTTTTATGTTGGAGGCTGACATTAAAGGGAATCCAACTGATGGTTCTCTTTCTGTTCTGGTCACATGATTACTGACAACGTGATTATTGTGAAGTTCTTGGCAGAGCTCCACCAACATGATGAGGCTTTAGTGAACCAACTGCTCTGACTGCAGCCCATTTGTTGGTTTTTCAGAACAAAGTGAAAGCTTCCACATGAAGGCAGTGTTGTTTGAAGCCTGTGAGACTGAAGCCACTTCTTGCAACTGAAACGTGGCTCTGATTAGCAGCATTAAGGTGGAATTTTGGTGACCAGTTTGTCTGCCCGGCTGAGGGTCTCTCCTCTGTGACATATTGATTAATTTCTTATCACCATCCTTCATTGATAAGAAAGTTCTCCTTTATATATATTCATTCTTTGTTGAGCTGTCAGCTCCCTACCCATTAGTGGGTGTTTGAAGAAAGCATTGCATAACACTTTGGTCTAGAAAGAAAAGTGAAACAAAAACAGCAAACCTAGCTACCCTCCCCTTCCCCTGCAATAAAGCCTCACATCCCTAGTCTATGATTGTAAAAAATACCCGTATGCTCCTTTTTCAGTGATCCCACAGATCCAACAACGGCCAACTTAACTCATGGAATGTTAAACGGACAGGACCGCCTCCCGAATACAGGATAACTGAGAGTCCATGCATATAAAGTAGCTAAAATTCTGCTAATGGATTTTGCATTTTCAGTGCAACACAACACTGATGTTTCTAAACTCTGATTTCTGCAGCTCATTTTAACATTCAGTCTCTGATTGAGATGTCAAAGCATCCACAGGTTTGATTTTAGACCGGGCAACTTTTCATTTCAAAGCAAGAAAAGGTACCTGAAAATAGCAACAACATCTTCCTGAGGTAGTCACAAATCACAAATGTGTCCTGCTGCCCTGTCTGAATAAAATAAGCTCTTTTAAAGTCTAGTCTAACAATGGCAACGGCGACACATTGAGCAAACTGGATATACACTTGTAAACTCCAAAGACCAATGCATCTTTGAGCATTTGTTTTGTACAGAAGATGTGCACAGTGTAAATCAGCATACATTCAGCTCTGTCGTGTAATAAATATATAAAGAAAAATATTACAAAAAAAAAAAAGAACTAGCTGCTTGTCACATTCACAGGAGGGGAGACCGGTCCCTAGGCTCGGCAGTCGGGATAGGTTAGTTTCCAGAGGGGGCGGTCGCGCAGGGCGACGGGCCGGTCCGATAGCTGGTCAGGCTGGATTTGCAGGAGTGCAAGACTGCTTTAAACAGGAGGGGGAGCTGCTCCAGGGGGACGTTCACCAGCTTCCCTGGGAGGACAACCACACAGAGGCAGGTCAAACTCAGAGACACAACATCACATCCTCAGTCATTTATCCTTCAGCAACTTCCTGTAGGTAACCTTCCATGATCAGAACACAAGAGCAAGTTAAACAGAACTGTTAGATCTGTGAGCCGACGTCAGGAGGCATCAGGGATCAATATCTCTGCTCCAGGTAGGAAGGTCAAAATTATTTCATGATAACAAACAAAAAGGTGCTTTGCTACTAATTGTCAACACTAAGACAAGTAGATAACGAGGTCAGGAAAAAGTTTTAGCGAGGGAGAAGGAAGAAGTTCAGTTATGCTTGTAGATGTAGATGTGATGTGGACTTTGGTGTGTTTGGGTTCAGTTTCAAAATAAAAAAAAGCCACCCGCACTATAGAGATACAAACAAATCAAACATCTCAATTCACTGTTATTAAAAATGTCTTGTGATAATATTCTACATAACAGGAACAAAGTCAAATAAAACCTGAAAAAAATATGTTTTGAAAATTCTCTCTCACACACACCTTACACACTCAATACACCTGATTGGTCAAAGAAAAACATCCTCCAATTTCACTAACTTTAACATATAAAGAAATAAAACTTTTTATTTCAGATACGCAGATCAATAAGTAATTGAGCCAGTAGGAATAGTAATTATTACATTAAATAAATCAGTTTGTGTAAAGTTAAATTACCTTCTGTGCAAGTTAAATGTTTAAACACAATATAAATAATCACTTGACTTTCTGTAGGGAGTCTTTCCTCCTTATAGGAGGAAGCTTGGGTATTTTAAATCTGATGCTGAAAACATCTGAATTTGCTGTTGGCCTGTTCCTGTCCCCAATGGCAGCATTTTCTGTTTTATGGAGCCATGAATTAATTATCAAAAGTAATTTGTGACACTTGTCGTCCACAGGTCTGATACTTATCCCATTCCCAAGAAACCCAACCTGACTGGCAGGATCCAAATGAGAGACCGCTGCTGTTTCTGCTTTATATGCTGCTTTTATAAAATATATATCTTTTAGTAAAATATATATGTAAAAGACTTTTATATATTTGTTAAACTGACCATTATGTCATGACAGTACAGTATGAAACAGACAATCTGTGAAAAACATTGAGCTCTTCTGCCTTCTTCCAGCTCCTCCCACCACTAACTGCAGAAACACACTGCTCAGACAGAAGCAGCCAACCAGAGTCAGGAGGAGGGTCTTAGCGCTGTCAATCACTTTGCCCTGCCTGCTCTTTTCTACGCAGCACCTGGTTAACTACAACACAGCCTCCCACCAATGCTAAAGCTAGTTAGCATGGCACCAAAGACAGCGGATAAACAGTTTTCCAGGAACTCTAAGTTGTTTCTTAGCCGTTACAACATTGAGCAGTGAGTACATGACGTTGACTGACAGAGCTAAGCTCCTCCTCCTGGCTCTGATTGGTTGTTTCTGACTGGGACCTGTGCATTTCTTTAGATGGAAGCTATAGCTCATGGAGAAGGAGGAGATCCATCTTTTCACAAATGATCTGTGTCATACTGTTCCAACATGGTCACAGTTTTAACAAATATGGAAAAAACATAATTGTGTAAAAGTTACATACAGCTTTAGGTTAGACCCTTTCCTCTGGAATTTGGATCTAGAAATATGTCTGAGGAATGGCGTGCTGCCCTCTGGCTGCCTCAGGTCTTACCTGCGATGCAGCGGATCTCGGGCAGACACATCATGATCTCAGGAAAGCGCTTGGGCTGGTGCGGGTACTTGTACTCGGTGTAGTCCTGGCACACGTACCAGTAGCGCTTGTTCAGCTGCTCCAGCTGGGAGACGTTGGACAGTCCTCTGATATCTGGACAGAGACAGCAGCGTTATGGTCATGCTACATGGTCACGACAGTTTGGACTCAGGGACAGCAGACAGCTGCTCTTTATCACCTTGGTTGAGGAAGTTGATGGCCTTCATACAGGCGTACTCCTCATTGCTGATCTTCAATTGGTGGAACTTGCGAAACAAATATATCAGCCTCTCCATCACTTCCATCCCATCTTCACTGAAGCTGTGGGATCACACGAACACACTTGACAGTTGGACAGAAAAGCTTAAAATGGTTTTGTTTCTCTACACAGAATCTGTAAAAATGACTGCATTTTTACAGATCCAGTAAAATGTTTGGGTATTTTTACTGCGAGACAAATGCTCACAGTATTTTGTCTGTTTCAGAAAAGAGGGAGGATTCTGTCAAATCCACTCAAAGAGCTGAAAACATCTCTTTCTCCCACAGATTTTTGGAGGAAATAGAAACATTCATGAAGTTTAATTTTCCTCATCATCGCCTCCCTGATTCTGTGGCTCTTAAACTCCTAATCTCTATGACAACGTTAACCATCGCTGCTGTAAATCAACCCCCCCCTCCTGAAAGCCCTAAACTCAAAGGCCGGCTGTCCGGAGCGGCGCAGCACCACCATATATCACAGGGATGCGTGTCATAAAGTCAGATAATTCAAGCATGATTTACACATTCATCTCCACCCCCCTCCACCCCTCATCCCATTCTACCTGCTGTTTTTTTCTCATGCCAGACGGTGCTAGTCACAGCTCTGGCTCAGGGAGTCCTCCTGTTCACAGATTCCTGCTCTGGCCCTTCACCAAGAAAAATAATGTCCCTGCTGAGAGACGCAGGGCCCCCAGAGCAGAACGACTCGCCTCTGTAACGTGGAACATGGAACTCCTGATATTTACATCCTTCTTGGTGAATCATTAGGGCAGAAGTCCAGCAGGCTACCTGGGAAAGCCAACATTGTTGTGGATGCTAACAGCCTGCACAAGACAGCCGTGGGAGACACTGATTATTGTAATGAGTGAGATATACACACACACACACACACACACACACGCACACCCGCCCCAATGAGTTCTGACATTCATGAAAATGCTGCAAAGCCAATGACCCTGATCACAGCAGCTTCATCTGAAGGCTCCTCCGGCTAAAGCATTTCATGTCCGTAAAAACAGAAACCATGTTAAATTAAGCTTCTTCTGTGGTCGTTTGATTAATAAAGGCTAAGTGATATAACAGGGATTTACAACAAAACTGACAATGAACAGCTCTGCTAAACTATTACTGAAGTGAAACATTCTGTACAATGGAGTATCAGGTTAAGGCTACGAAAAAAAATTTTGATTACGAGAATAAAGTCGTAATAATATGAGAAAAAAGTCAACGATACAACAATAAACCCGTTAAAAGAATAAAGTCGTAATATTAGAAGAATGAAGTGCTAATTTTACAATGACTGGCAAAAAATATAAAAAAATGAAAATGATTAATGTTGAGGACCTTGTGAAGTTATCCTTTGGTGTCAGTTTTACTAATAGAACCTACTTGATCTTTTAATACATCAGGATTAAATACTCTCATTAAAATGTCTTTTTCTAAGTAATTTTACAACATTGTTTTGATATGTTTGTACCTTTGTTCTGATAATATTTAATAATTTAAAAGAAATCTCGTCTGGAACTAATACTTGTACTAATAGCAGATGTTTATTCAGTCAACTAACATGGAGAATACAGGTGGCTTCTAACACTCAGAAAACACCACAGTGATGGTTTTAGAGAAGCAACTGTTGCTACCCATCAATCTGGGAAGGGTTGTTAAGTAATTTCCGAAATATATACCGTGACTTATGGACTATTTGAACTTTTTTCAAACATTTTGAACACTCTGTCTAATATATGGGTGTTTACATCAAGACTGAAGAGAAACTGAGGAAGTGTGTAGATTCTGAGGCTGTTCAATTCCAACCCTAAAGAGAGAATTCGATTTCAGTGGATTAGTATGCAGGAGGAAACTGAAGATGGCTTATATTCAGGCGAGCTCAAGAGAGTGGAAATTATGCTGGTGCTCCTCATTTTAATAAGAAACAATATATCAATTTGGCGTCCATTTTGCCATCTACTGAAAGATGATTCAATTAGGACTGGGACTTTAACATATCCATTATGAATAACATTCAAATATTAAGGCTTGGGACACTTGGGATGTTGGTGGTTTGCCCCACAATCGGCAGGTTGCCGGTTCAATCCCCATTGCCTCTGTCA
Organism: Poecilia formosa; assembly: GCF_000485575.1. Lineage (NCBI taxonomy): Eukaryota > Metazoa > Chordata > Actinopteri > Cyprinodontiformes > Poeciliidae > Poecilia > Poecilia formosa. The sequence continues at coordinate 951,109 of NW_006800030.1, read as the reverse complement.
TTGTGTACTTGGGTAAGAGACTTTACCTGCCTGCTGCTGGTGGTGGTTAGAGGCCCCGGTGGCCCCCGGTGGCTTTGATGGCCCCAGTGGCTACGGTGCACGGCAGCCTCGCCTAGCCTTTGCTCTGCCCCAGAGCAGCTGCATTTACTAACAGTAGCTCACCACCATCAATGTGTGTGTGTGTGTGTGTGTGTGGGGGTGTGTGTGTGTGTGTGTGTGTGTGTGTGTGTGTGAATGGTGAATGACTGAATGTAGTCTGAAGCGCTTTGAGGTCCTGTGGACATGATAAACGAGCTGTTTACCATTTAACTGTACTGTGGAATGTAAATACATGTGTCATCCAACGTAAATTTTTTACATATTTGTATGAGAAAAAAATGACTTACTTTAATAATAACTTTATAAAGAAAGCAGTGAGTAATGCCTTCTGGGTACGTTCCAGGATTCCTACATGATTCCTTCACATCTTTCAGTTGTTTTTGTCGGAGGCAGTCAGAGGGACAATTTTATGTTATAAAACCAACATTTATAAACTTCCAATACATGCCAGGACTTGTGTCAGGGTTTTTATTATCTCTACCTGCTGACTGTTTCACAAGAAAATCTATTCACAAGAAAATATATTTGCAGCTTTGAAAACTGTTCTAGTCTTTTTTTCTTTTTACAAAGTTTCCCACTGAGAATAACAATTTTTTTATTGTATATCAAGAATAGAAAAGGTGAATCTATTTATATGGAGAACCATATTAAGAGAGTAAATGTTTTTTTCAAAGTTGTGTTTCACTTTAACCTGTACTTTTCCAAAGCTGGGAAATATTAAAAACAACTCCTACACTTTCAAGCATAGATAGGAATCCTGTTGTTCTGTTCCTGTTTTTAACACAATATGTGGTTTGTAGGCTGATAAGCACACAGCTAGCTTGCTGCCAACCTTGCCTTCTGGCAGAGGACTGGGTGTTCTGAGTGTTTGTTTCACACAACACATTCAAACTAAAGCAGCTGACTGCTGCAGCTGGCAGCCTGGTTCCAGACAGAACTGAAGCTGGAACAACACAGATACTGTCGTATGTTTGTAAAACCCTGTGGATTTAAGGGGGTCAGAAGTGATCGCTCCTAGTGACATCTTTGACATTGTACAAAAACTGGTCAAGTCATTTCATCACCAGTACTGTAGATACTATGTTCTAGTTCAGACCGGTGAGAATTTTCTTTTCAAATGCGAAAAATAAAGCAACGTAACACCAAACACGACTTAAGGTTACTGCAGCTCAACACCTCTCCACGCCACTCACCCCTGCAGCTCATCATCAGACGGCGTGTATTTGGCAGTGACGTCGGCCAGGTCTCCGAAGATCTGGGCGCTGTAGATGGTGAGGCAAGACAGCAGGATGAGCTCCTGCCAGGTGGAGCTGAGCAGGCAGGTGTAGTCCTCTATGGACAGCTCACAAAAGAAAGGCAGCTTCTTGATCCAGGAAATCTGCCGGAAGAGCAGTTCATCCGCCAGGCGACACAGCAGGGCGAACAGCTCCACCTGGGTTACCTTGTACCTGGGATGCACCAGGCAGAGCGACAGATGTCACACTGCTGCTGAATGGCTGTAGCGCCCCTCACAGATATCTTCTGGTTTTGCTTTATTCTTACACTTTGTTTCAATTATCAATTTCATAGACAAAGACACATTCAAAAAGACAGTTTTAAATGGTGATTCTATTCATAACGGAAAAATAAAATATCCGAATCCACGGCTCTATGTGGAAAAAGTAATCCTAACAACTGGCCGGGTCATCCTCTGTAGCAACAACAACCAATCAAGTGTTTTCAAACCAGGAAGTGAACTTTTACATCGCTGCTCTTTGTTGTTTTCATGAAGCGACATTGGAGGGTTTCTGAAGGAATGGTCTGTTAAAGGTTAGCGTCATGTCACAACATCTCAATTGGACTGAAGTCCAGACTTTGACTAGGCCATTCAGTTTATAGAATGCTGTCCATAACTTGAAAAAGCCAAGCAGCCTTCCACCATCACACTATTGCTAGGCCTGTCATGATAATAAGTTTTGCTGGACAATAAAGTGTTCCAGTAATTATTGTGATAAACGATAATAAAGCCACACACACAATGTGTTCTGAGACGTCTTGATGAACATCAATAAGGAACTGGCTTTTGTGTTCTTCTTGGTCAGCAGAGGTTTTCAACTTGGAAACTTCCATGGATGCCATCTTTACCCAGGGTTGCTTTTTTTTTTATCCTCAACTTTGACTTTAGCTGATGGAAGTGAAGTCAGCAGAACTTTAGGTGTTTTCCCTGGTTCCTCTATGACCTACTCCCTGAGTCCTCCATATGTGAGGAGAGTCATCAATCCAGGGAATGTTCTCCATTGTTCCATGTTTTCTCCATCTGTCAATAACAGCTACTGCTATGGCTCTCAAAGCTTTAAAAATTACTTAGCAACCGTTTTCAGACTGATAGATTGAGTGACGTTTTAATCTATTTGGAATTTAACATAATTGGCTTTTTGGGGTCTTAGCCCACTTTATACAGTCAAGCAGCTTTCATTAAAGTGGTTTCTCAGTTCTACAGCTCTGACAGTAAACAGGCCTGAGTGTTCCTCTTGAAAACATATTTAATCACATCTAAATCGTTATTTAACGAGGAAAGCAGGTACTTTTCCACATAGGGCAAGAATAGTTTGGAAACTTTTATTGCCTTAACACAAATCATTTGAAATCAGCTTTTTGGATTAACTGGTTATCTTTATTAGACATGAAATTTGTTTGATGATCTGAAACATTTTGGTTGTGAGGGCTGGTGGGGAGCAAAACAGAACA
>NW_006800030.1:901399-948173 GCF_000485575.1 Poecilia formosa | reverse complement strand
GTGTGTGTGTGAATGGTGAATGACTGAATGTAGTCTGAAGCGCTTTGAGGTCCTGTGGACATGATAAAGCACTTTAAATACGAGCTGTTTACCATTTAACTGTACTGTGGAATGTAAATACATGTGTCATCCAACGTAAATTTTTTACATATTTGTATGAGAAAAAAATGACTTACTTTAATAATAACTTTATAAAGAAAGCAGTGAGTAATTGCCTTCTGGGTACGTTCCAGGATTCCTACATGATTCCTTCACATCTTTCAGTTGTTTTTGTCGGAGGCAGTCAGAGGGACAATTTTATGTTATAAAACCAACATTTATAAACTTCCAATACATGCCAGGACTTGTGTCAGGGTTTTTATTATCTCTACCTGCTGACTGTTTCACAAGAAAATCTATTCACAAGAAAATATATTTGCAGCTTTGAAAACTGTTCTAGTCTTTTTTTCTTTTTACAAAGTTTCCCACTGAGAATAACAATTTTTTTATTGTATATCAAGAATAGAAAAGGTGAATCTATTTATATGGAGAACCATATTAAGAGAGTAAATGTTTTTTTCAAAGTTGTGTTTCACTTTAACCTGTACTTTTCCAAAGCTGGGAAATATTAAAAGCAACTCCTACACTTTCAAGCATAGATAGGAATCCTGTTGTTCTGTTCCTGTTTTTAACACAATATGTGGTTTGTAGGCTGATAAGCACACAGCTAGCTTGCTGCCAACCTTGCCTTCTGGCAGAGGACTGGGTGTTCTGAGTGTTTGTTTCACACAACACATTCAAACTAAAGCAGCTGACTGCTGCAGCTGGCAGCCTGGTTCCAGACAGAACTGAAGCTGGAACAACACAGATACTGTCGTATGTTTGTAAAACCCTGTGGATTTAAGGGGGTCAGAAGTGATCGCTCCTAGTGACATCTTTGACATTGTACAAAAACTGGTCAAGTCATTTCATCACCAGTACTGTAGATACTATGTTCTAGTTCAGACCGGTGAGAATTTTCTTTTCAAATGCGAAAAATAAAGCAACGTAACACCAAACACGACTTAAGGTTACTGCAGCTCAACACCTCTCCACACCACTCACCCCTGCAGCTCATCATCAGACGGCGTGTATTTGGCAGTGACGTCGGCCAGGTCTCCGAAGATCTGGGCGCTGTAGATGGTGAGGCAAGACAGCAGGATGAGCTCCTGCCAGGTGGAGCTGAGCAGGCAGGTGTAGTCCTCTATGGACAGCTCACAAAAGAAAGGCAGCTTCTTGATCCAGGAAATCTGCCGGAAGAGCAGTTCATCCGCCAGGCGACACAGCAGGGCGAACAGCTCCACCTGGGTTACCTTGTACCTGGGATGCACCAGGCAGAGCGACAGATGTCACACTGCTGCTGAATGGCTGTAGCGCCCCTCACAGATATCTTCTGGTTTTGCTTTACTCTTACACTTTGTTTCAATTATCAATTTCATAGACAAAGACACATTCAAAAAGACAGTTTTAAATGGTGATTCTATTTATAACGGAAAAATAAAATTTTGGATTAACTGGTTATCTTTATTAGACATGAAATTTGTTTGATGATCTGAAACATTTTGGTTGTGAGGGCTGGTGGGGAGCAAAACAGAACAAATCTGTGACTCCTTCCAGCACTGAATGTGTTTGTTGTGCAGTCAAAGACTCACCCGTCCTCTATGAGCATTGGGGTGGTGAGGGGGGACAGGTCCTCAGCAGCCACAAGCTGCAGCACCAGAGGGTGGGACTGTGGATAGAGGCCGCGAGGCTGAGGGGTCAGCAGGCCTGACTGGGCTGCGTAGCTGAACAGGTGAGGCAGGAGCTGGTAGTGTGTGGACATGGAGGTGTTGATGTACTGGTCCCTGAGCGCTGCTGTGTAGCCGTTCATCTCTATGGATCGACTGGGAGCATGAAAAGAGTCCGCAGGTTAACATGGATAGCATCACCTGTTTAAGTCAGGGTATCTGCAAGTTTCAAATTTAAGATGTTTTAAGACATTTTTAATACCAAATTAAATTAAAGACTGAAAAACTATAAACATACGTTATGCTTGGGGGATCCTGCTGTATTATAATCAACCATACCAAATGTGATATTTCTGGGGTCTCTTTGTGGCCAGCAGCTTTGTGCTTGTCACACTGCATATGGATCTCTGCAGCCTTATCCCTCCATAGTGCCAAGCTAACAACACTTTTCTTGGCAAAGAATGCAGTAGAGAAAACAAACGCTGTCCAGACAACTGGCGATAACTTAGCACTAACCCATGACAGATGCAAAATAAAAATAAAAAACTAGCTAGCTAGCAAGCAAAGGCTTACTAGTAGCTAGTTAGCAGTAGCCTTTAGGAGCCTCAAGTCACAGAATTTAATGAAGACGTCTGCACGGGACTCAAAACTGTTACCTGACACAAGACGACTTATACGAGATTAAATAGTTCTGCTACAACATTTGAGACTTGCAACTGATATTTAAGGACAGCTAAAATGGACCCTTCACTGGTCTTACAGACTGATCTGTCAACATCTGAACGTGTTATTTTTGATCTAAGGAAGCACAGTGGAGCAGCTCTCCTGTTTTTATTGAAAAATGTTGAATTGTTTCACAACCTTCCAGACAAAAATTGAACATTTTGTGCATACTGAAGCCCAGGCTTTCTGGGACTGCTGTTCATTTCTGCTAAGATTCACTCCGATAAAACAACTATTGCTCTGAATAGCAATCAGACAATGAGAATGCTGAGATAAACTGAATGTTTACACAGAATGAGACTAAAATAAATGCCGTCATGCCGGTGCCCAGACAATATTTGTCCTTGATGAGTGCAGACGACGCGCTTAACTACGCGGCAGGAGAAGCAGATAGTGCAGCAAGTTCTCAGAGTTTGCCATCGTCACCAAGCCTGAGCGAAGGGGGGAATGTTCAGGCATTCTCTGACTGCTGAATGCCTTCTTTAAGTTGTAGGTGAGAAAGTGTTAGACTGTCAGGGCCGGCTCATTATCTCAATGATGGGGGCAAGTACTGGCACCGCTGTGCAGAGTGGGTGAGCCGATCACTCACTTGGACGACAGAGTGGAGGCGGGTGACGGCTGGTTGCCCTCAGAGGCTCCGTTGCTGGGGGAGCTGTGGTCGCTGTCGCCGTTGTTGCCCCAGGTGTGCTCCGGGGCGTCCTCCTTGAACTCCTGCCCTGACATGATTCGCTCTATCTCCTCTTCTGTGATCTGAAACACACAAATAAACCCGCTTACAGAACGCTCAATGAAAATCAGTGTTTTTCTCAGCTTAATTGAAAAACGGTGACTGGCAGCGTGATGCTTTTTACTCAAGCGGCGAGGAGCAAGGACACAATCGCACAATGAAACAGGGAACTAGAGGAGAAAGAGAACGTGTGTGTGTGTGTGTGTGTGTGTGTGTGTGTGTGTGTGTGTGTGNGCACACAGGCCTAAAATAATAGGATCCTTGCAGGTCAGAGCAGCCAGAAACACAAACAAAGGCCTCGATGAAAGGCCTCAGCACATGGGGCATCGTAGAGATGACTGGGGTCAATTCGCTTTCACTTCCATCAATTCAGCACATAAACCAAAACAGGCCATTTATTCCATATTAATGAGTGAAAGGTCCTCCTTCCGGTGGGGGGCAGAAATAAAAGGGATTTTTTTTAATGGAAGTGGGCACTGCTGTGTTTTGACTCTGTGAATTGAGCAGGAAAGAATCGAACATATTACTTTGGTGAATAGCGCCTCAACGCCACTTATCCTCATGTCCACTCAGCTTCTCTCACTCTCCTCCATAATGAAGCTGCAGCTGCATAGGAATAATCAGCAGCTGCACGATGGTGATATAACAAGGTCAGGGCTCGTTCTCATAACTCCACGAGCCTCCCTACGGTGAAACGAGTAGTGCTGCACTACTGCGCCACTCAGACCATTACAAGCTGTACAAGCTGTCATTTAATGAATGGTTCAGTCTTTAAAGGCGCTCTCTTTATGCCAGGTATTTCTGGGGATAAAACGGAATAGAATTGTGTGTAGAAGTGGTTGTGTGTTGGACTGGGGTCAGAGCAAGTCACATGAAGCAACATTTGAGTTGATTTACCTGCACAGGCCCGATGCTTTTGTTCCTCCCTCCTGGCATGCCGTCCTCCCTGATTGCTGTGAGCCACAAAAAAAAGAAAAAAAAATGAACCCACATTTGTTTATATGAGTATGTATAAGAGCACTACCTAGTAGCAAAAATAGGAATTTTCTCTATGGCTCTGGTTTTCATCATAAGCCATGGATGACTTTTATTTCTTCTTCTTTCTTATTTCTGAGTGAAATCCAGGAAGAAATTCCCTGCACGATTTAAAACTAATTTGGATTTAGTTAAAGTCACTGCAGACCCAATATAAACTAAAAGGTTAATCATTCAAGAAGCCCATATAGTTAGTAAAACTTTTACCCCACCAGGGGGCAGCATGTGGCCATAAAAGGCCTCAAGCCTGGGGAATGTCTCCCTTCCTGAGACATTTCTGCTTCAGGAAGGGAAAAATATGACAAAAAGCTTGGGGGAGGTTTGTTTGGTCTCTAAGTTCAGAAGCTTTGAGTAAAATGAAGAAACTGTTTCCTGGCTTCACAGCAGAACTGATTCACTGGCTACTTTAGGAATCATGTTGTGAAGGCTTTGGGTTTTTCCAAAAGTTCCCACAGTGCTACATACGACCTGGTGTTAAAGCTAGTTTCTAGCTGGTTCTACAACAAGGAACCAGATTAGTTTTCTGTAGCCAGATACCCAACATCAGGCTGTCATCACATGACCCAAAACGTCTTCTCCAGTAAATATTTGATGGGCAGGGTCACAGGGCAGCAGGAAAGTTTATCTACACAGTCTTGTTACCTCAGCAAACATAAGTGCTAGCTAGCATCACCAGCTTCATTTTTAAACACTATTATTAAAAAAAAAGTCTGCGGGCAAAAACTCTTCTTAATGCAAGTCAATTTCTCATCCAGATTTAGAAACAGCAGTTAACAGTTATTTGAAGGAATAATATAGACCAGCTGGTAATAAAAGAAACAGACTAGGCATGCAAAAATGTATCATGTTCATTGTGATGAATCAATTATTGAAATAATTGTCAACTAATTTACTAGTCAGGTAATTATTAACTAGAGTGTCCAGATTCAAAGTGCATTTGCTGAGAGAACAACACAGTCAGAGTAGCAATTAAGCCAAAACTGTACAGTATGTAATTTTGCATTTAAGGTATAAAAGAAGAAGAAGAAGAAAAAAAAATCAATCAAGTATTCCCTAAAGAAATGTTATTGCATTTAGGGAAAATGAAATGTTTATTTTCTTATCTCAAAAAGGAATTGAATGATTTTTTTTCTATCTACATATTTTATTATATTTATACGTATAAACAGTCAAATGAAAAATCTACAGAATGTGCCAATTTTTTATCCAATCAATCAATTAATCATCAGAATAGTTAATTACTAAAATAATTGTTAGTTGCAGTCCAAACTGACAGTTTATAAACTAAGAGAAACTAAAGAAACTAAAGGCTCTGCACTTGAATGAACCATCCGGCCAAGTCCAACTGTAAAAATATTTTAATATTCTTCTGCGTTTATTTGCATCAGATATGATTCATAGATAATCTATTTGCTTAAACTGATATGATTTTCCTTACCTTTGCGGTTCATCCCCATTTGCAGACACTTGAGCAGACGGCAGTACTGGCAGCGGTTGCGCTGCTTACGGGACATTTCACAATTCTTGTCCCGGCTGCAGCGGTACACCCGCTTGTTGCAGATGCTGCGCTTGAAGAAGCCTTTGCAGCCTTCGCAGGAGATGATGCCATAGTGCAGGCCTGTGGCCCGGTCTCCACAAATAAGGCAAGTACGCTGGTCAGCTGCATCATCTGCACATGGGGTTTGGGGGATAACATTTAAAACCATTATAACAATACATTTTGCTATTTTAGTCGCAGTTACACAAATACCAATTTAATAGCAGGTGCTGAAATCTTTGTGAAAGCCACATTTTTTTAACTGAGATCATGAGAGTTGTTTGGGATTTGGTAAGGTGACCCAGCAGATTCCTCAGCTAAGACCATGGTTATGTGAAAATTGGGCAGTAACAGGAACTCGGATGGAGAACTGAGATGTCTTAGGCATGTTTTATTCAGGAGCCCTGATGACTCAAAACGACACAACTGACTTCTTCACAGTCTCTCCCTTCCCTTCTGTCAGCAGCAGTATGGTAGAAGTGCAGTGGCCTCTGGAGCACAGAACTGTTCAGCTGTAGAAAAGTTGCCCAGCTAATCAGTACAAGTCAACCTGTAGCATCCAGATTAGAAATATTGTTTATTGATTAGGATTCCCATTAGTGGTTACTAATCTTCCTAAAGTCCAATGGATAAAAACATACAAGTATTCATATGACAAATAAGACAATTTCAACATTAACTTATAATATGCATAAGATTAGTCGGACCTCACATTTTACAAATTGCACACATAAACCTAGATATAAAAAAAATACGATTTAAGACAAATAAGACCTCTGTGCTCTTTTGTTCCATAACTGAGTTGCTCTGTAGACAACTAATTTTTGTAGCAAGTTTACAATTAAATTTGTCTCACAAGAGTATCTGGTTAAATGCTAATGTATCTGATCAGGATTAATAGGCTTTTTGTAAAATGATTGTTTTTCTGTTAGTGTAACTTTCTTTATAATGAGTAGATTATACTGCAACCTAACCTTCAATAAAGGCCACAATATAGTGGGGTGTATTTCAATAATACTTGTAAAAAAAACTGACATAAACACTAAGCATACAACATTAGTGATAAGATGTACATTAGAATAAACAATTCAAAACTGCTTTTTGTATTTTTTTTATAATTTCTTAATCCGATATGGAAATCAGTCAGATGATCAGAAGGAAAATCCAGAGAAAGCTGGAGAGGTAAAACAGTTCTGTGGGTGAAACTGGACTTATTGTTTGGATGTCAGTGCAGAGCATGGGTCCTGAGGAGCACAGGAAACCTGGAAAGGTTTCCACAAGGCCGACCAAAAAACGGCTTCCAATGTTGTTGTCAATTAGAAAATAAGATGTGGAGAAAGAAAATGGGAGACATTTTGTGCAGCAAATCAAACAGTTCCACACGTACAGCAGAGCATGAAGCGGATCAAAGAGAAATGAATCCTGCTTAAAATCCACCGGAAAAGCTACTGTGACAATCAGAAAAGTGCTGTGGAACTTTAAGGACTTCACAGGAAGGCAGCTGCTGGAAATCTCTTCTTAATCCCCCTCATCTACCTCAAACTCTGATGGAGCCAAGAATAAAGTTCAGGTGCTTATTATACATATCCACAAACGCTGCAGCTTTAAACATCTTGGTCTTTCTGAGCCATCTCACATTCAGATTTGACATTTTCCACACAAGAGATGTTAAATGTAAAATAACTGAATTAAACTTTTTGATTTCAAGCAAAACAGAAGAATGAGATACAACAGATCTGATATGTCTTGTTTCCACTAAACCTGGAGATAACCAGACATCTGATTAATGTTAGACTCTGATGTGATGCAACAAGATGCAGTAAACACACACACACGCATGCAGACGATCAGACTTTTACCCGTCTCCTGAATTCTGGTAGGAAAGCTAATAACAGAGGCAGACAGACAGGTTTCCTAAAACTGACTCTGTAGGCTTCCTGTACTGTTTCATTAGAGCTGCTGGTTTTAAGCCATACTTACAGTTTCAGTTATTGGAATAGGACACATTACCAGACCACTGACTTGTTGCTGTCTTCATGCATGGTGCAGTTGGGAGCATCACGATATACCAGGGATTTAAAAAGTTTGCAGATTGATAATTGTAAAGACTCTCTCATAGGGCTGGACAGATTAATAGTAAAAGTCTGTTCCTGTACACCACTGATAAGCTGGCCAAAATAAGGATTCTATTTTTGGTCGCTACAGAGATAAAAAGACAGTCGGCATGGAAATTAAGGAGCATCACCCACCACTCTCCTACAAAGTTGGTGCTATGTAGAAGCTACAGTTGTGAAGCTACGAGTAGCATGTTCATAAAGCAGACAGTCCAACTGACTAGCTAATGTTAGCTTATTATACTTAAAATGTTAACTCTGTAAAGGGTATTCAAAACAGGAAAATATTCTGTGGAAAAATAACTATTCATTTAAAGCCTGTCAGAGCAAAGAGAATTAAAAGCATACTGAAGAGTTCTCCCCGTCAGCAGTCATGAATGCTAAGGCTAGCTAGCATGGCAGTTGCTTCTCTGCCATTAGTACACAATGTTGCCTGACAGCACTGAGAGGAGGTGGAGGAGCTCAATTTTATCACAGATTAAAATTGTCTCATAATTTATTGGCACAATTTTGTTACAGTTGTAACGAAATTGATGAGGGACTATCATTATACCATTACATTATGCTCAAAAAAGTTGACTTTACATAATACCTCAACTTTAAGTATTTTAGATTCTTGCTGAAGTTCATGTATCAAAATCAAATTGTTACAGATAACATTACTATAACAATTATACTGACTTGTTAATGTAAATTGTTATTACTAAAATTATTTTAATAGAAGTCAGAAGGCTTGATGTTTTCTGCTTGAAATTAAATTAATTTGATTATGTTTAATATGTTTGTGCATTAACCATTTCCTGCCCGTGGATCTTGTATGAAGTCTATCCAAGACTGTCCAGATGAGATTTTGAAAGGCGCACTTATACCCACAAAATATAAATGAGGAAAAGTATCTGTAATGCACACTGAAACAATAGCTTCTTAAGTCAATGATATTGAGGCTTTTTAACTCCTTACTGCTCCTTATATTTAAATTGCATACATGGTATTTTAGCAACTGTCATCATGGTCAGGAATTTGACCTGTGAACCTTGTGTGTGTGGATGAAACAGTTGAGAAATCCAAAACACACAAGGAGAGAGATGCTGCTGTTTGCTTCTCAAGATTCCTGACATTTTGACTGCAGTACCACTCCCCTCCCCCTCCATAAAAGTTGATCAAGCTAAGCAAAGGGTGCAGTGTTTTAACAATAAACACATCAAAATGACATTATCTTTATTATTGAAATGAGCACCAGTAAGCCCTTCTTTCCATGGATGTGTATTCTTAAGAAAGACAGTCCACCAGAGGCATGCAGCTGAACCCAGAGCTAAGCCTGCCAGAGAAAAGAGGTTTTCATAGCAGGCTGAAGGGCTGATGTACTAAAGCTAATTAGAAGGATGTGGAGGGGGTGAATTGAAGGTTTGTGGGGCATATCACATAAAGACCCTCCCAGATAATGCATGAGGACTAGAGGTCTTCTAAAGCCCTGAACAGATTACCATTTAAATGGTTGGAGGTTTAAGTTAAGGCTGTGATGGGAGTTCTACTGTACAGAGACAATGGGATGTCACACTGAGAGCCCATCCTGGGATTGGAATTTAACTATTTCTCTGATTAACCTCTTACAGAAAGGAGGTTAAGACCGTTTAAATGCAAGCTCTACAAGTCAGACACCGGATCTGTTCTTGACTCCGTCGTATATGCTCTGCGTGAAGATGTGCTGCAACATGAAGCTCTGTGAACAAAGCTGAGAAAATGTGCGTAAATTATTCCCCCTGCAATGTTCCTTTGACTCAGATCTTGGAATGACACAAGACCAAATTCAACTATGTTCTAGTCTCCAGTTAAATGTTGTTGTGGTAGCGTGCTTAATGCGTTTCTCTGTTTTCTTGCATCCAAAACTGTAGCAACACCATCACAAAATCAAAAAGACAAGCAGTAACACACACCACTGTGTTAAGAAGAATCTCAGTACAATCATGTGAGTAATAAATTCACATCCACCTCATAGGCACCTCTGCTATAGATTAACAGCTACAGTAACATTTGTGACAGCATCATGTTGGTATTAAAACGGAGTGCAGCAGAAAGAATGTCCTTGTTGTGTTGATGTACAGGTTGAAATCTCATACAGATAAATTGACTGGCAAAAAACAACAATATATTAGTCTGGGAATGATAACACATCTAATCGCTGTGTGGTCACCGTCTGTTGATGGAGATTTCTGCAGAGTATTTACTCTCCAACATCTACAGGCTCCTCCAGAAAAGCACACACCATTTCTGACAATTTCCTTGTGCCAAGTCTCAGCTAAAAAGTATGACAAACTAAAGATTTGCACCAATATTCCTGCTACCAATGCAAGCAGGGTTGGTTCACAGAGTAGGTGGTGGTAGTAAGTTGACTGAGGATAATGGCTATTTGGCTTTCTGAAACCAAAAACTCAGGGTATGCACATAGTTACCCCAGAACTTACTCAGGATTTTCACTTGTCCTGCTTTCTGAAACAAGGCCCTGCAGTTTATTAAATGATGCTTATAATGACGCCACAATGTTTATATAGAGAACTAACTATGAGTGTAACCATGGCATGACTGTTATCGTTTACATCTGTGAATTACACTGACTGCAGTACCTGTACTGAACACATGGCATCACTGCTAATAATATAACACAGCTGCAAAAAGAGGTAACAGGATGTACACTCAAACAGAAACAAAATGGGACACAGAGGCTGAATTCACACCAGCTCTCTTTAGTCCACTTTAATCCAATTTCAGTCCTTTTGCCTAGAAAGTCTGGTCCATTTGTGAAGGTGTAAATGTGTAATTGAACTCTGATGTGGATCGAAAAAGTGAACTTTGGTCCGCCAATAAAGTTCACTTTAATTCGATTAAAGTGAACTCTGCCGTGGTCCAAATGCACATGTGGATGCAAACAAACCGGAGACTGTTCCAAAAGCAAGAAGAGGACTATAACGCAGGACATTCTGGGAAAATACAACAAAAATAAATATGTGAGTCTAGCGAGAGAAATGACTTGTGTTCTTTTACCAAAGATGAAAGGGAAATCCTACAACTGCTAAAATCCAACACCACTACATTGCTGTATAGATTTGTGGAGAAGGAAGAGGGTTTTGCTGAACAGTATTGTGGGAAAGCAAACTGTACCAACTGAAAATGGTTCCCCCTTGAAATGAATCTAACACCCTTTGATACATTTTTGCTTGACTAAAATATGTGGTACTTTTTAAGTGCTAAGCAGTCCACTCATTGCAATTTTGGGATATCCAGTATAACACAACAAGTTTCTGTTTTGTATTTTTTAAGATTTTGTCTTCCATATATGAGTGACAGAGGATTCTGCAGTGAGTTTAGAAACAGGTCAACAATGAAGAAAAAAAGCCCACCTTTAGTGTGCCCTTGCTCAGAAACACAATCCATTCTCACTGAACGCCTTATGTGAAACTCCCAACTTCTTTCATCACGATGGCAATTAGCCTTCCTCACTCAGGCTTATTAGCCTAATGTATGACCCCCTCTTTCAAGTGCATGGCCACCATATAATCAGGCCAATTCACACCTTCACACATTTGATCTCAGCGTGTTACCTCCTATGACTCCTCCTCCTGACCTTAGATGACACTTAAATATTCATGACATTAATGTAGAGATTTTACGATGAGCCTGGAGCTTCCTCGACTCCGTGGTGTTGGAGTTTCATGTTAGACATTTTCCCACAGCGCAAAAAAACCTCAGTTTTAAAAAATGAGTTGAAATGAAAAAGACACCCCTGACAGGTTACATAATGTAGTGTAAGTTATTGATAATCATAATACATTTTACTTAAGGGTGCTTTTCTAAAACCCAAGCTCACCTTGCAGAAAGAAATAAATAATTATTAAAAAATAGCAGGTCTGTAAACATTACTTAACAGTTAAAATCTGTTTAACGCAAATAGGCCAGTTTGAGCAGATGTGTTTTGAACTGTGATTTACCTGCATTCCTAAAGACTGAAAGAAGTGAATTTCAGTCGAAAAGCAGAGCCACTGACAGTTCTGTTTACCATGGTGACATACATGTGGATGCTGGAATATTAATAATAATAAACTGACAAAAGTAATAATACATAAAAATGTACCAAAATTTAGCCAATGAAAATCAGACATTAGTAGTCACTGTGCTGTTCGGTGGCACAGTGGACATGGAGCCCTGCAAACCAAGGAGAGAGTTGTCTTAGGTTATTAGAAAGATAATGATACACCAGCATGGTAAAAGGTAAAGGCTACTACACCATTTTCAACAGCTTGATGTTTCAGTGACCACAGCTGCACATATTATTCAGGAGTTAAAGGTCAGTTGGACTGTAGCCAACCACTGAGGCCACAGCAGGAAAACTGATGACAAACTAAAGAGAAGGATAATATGAATGGTAACCAAAGAGCCCAACCTTCAAAGAAATAAAGGTGAACTCCAAGGTCAAAGTATATCAGTGTCACATGGGATCATCCATCATTGTTTGACCCAAAAAGAACTTTATGAGAGACAATCAAAGAGGAAAGCAAGGCTTAATACAATGAGACTGGAATTTGCCACAATGCATAATGGCGAGCCACAAAGCATTCTGGGAGAATGTCCTTTGGACATTTGAAGCAAAACTGAAGCTTTTTGACGAGGCACATCAGCTCTGTGTTCACAGACACTATAATAATGCATAGCAAGAAAAGAACACTGTCCCCACTGTGAAGCATGGAGGAGGCTCAGTTATGCTCTGGGAGGCTTTGCTGCATCAGACACAGGGTGCCTTGAATGTGTGCAGCAGGCGATGAAATCTCAAGACTATCAAGGCATTCTGCAGAAAAATGTGCTGCCAAGAGCCAGAAAGCTTGGTATCAGTTGCAGGTCATGGGTCTCGACCCAGAACACAACGAAAAACACCAAAGAATGGCTAAGAGAAAAACATTGGACTGTTCTAAACAGACCTGCCATCAGTCCTGATCTAAATCCTGTTGAACATCTGTGGAAGGAGCTGAAACATCTGGAGAAGGCACCCTTCAACTGGAGACACCTGGAGCAGTTTGTGCATGAGGAGTGACCAGAACACCTGTAGACAGGTGAAGAAATCTCTCTGACAGTTAGAATTTGTTTGGTTGCCTTAAAAGGCTGAGCATATTAAGTTACAAGTACCATCATTTTTGTCCAGTTCTGTTTGCATTCAGGGGTTTTTCTTTTAAACTCTGTTGAATTAACAGAGGGGTACCAAAATCTTTGTCCACATGTATAAGACCTCCAAAGCTAAAAAGATGTATAACAGAAGAAGATCTAAGAGAACTGTGGCAATGTGAAGCAGGTCACACAGATAAGGAAGGGCGAAACTATGGATGCACTTAAACATGAGGATTACATTTTTTTAAAGTTTGTTATGGTTACTGAGGAAAACCAGTGAAGCTGTTGAAGAACTGGGGTAATGTGTCCTATTGCAGAGTTCTGAAGGAGTTGTTTGTGCAGAGACTATCCAGGGAAACCAAAAAGAGAACTTTGCAATTATCAGTCCAAAAGGTAATAAGGCAGCAGTAGGGACAAAGTCTGTTAGTGCTTCATAACCAAAAGTATGCAGAGTGAGTGATGTAATTAATAAGATATTACTATCAAGTTTGACATCCAGACTCTTTACCTGGAGTTATCAATTTATTTTAATTGTATTTTTATTGTACCATAAAACTTCAGGGAACATTTTTGGATTCTAATAGAGTGAACACAAATCTGGGTTAAATAGCCTCATCCTTCATTTTCAGTCTAATACCGGGACTGTAAAGGAGCAAAAATAATAATAAATGCTTAATATTTATTCACTTAAGACATGAAAATTTGATTTGTTAATCTAAAATAGTCTAGATCTCTAAACCTTTTTGTGCCTAATATTTATAGTGTTGAACTCAACTGACAGCTGTGGATTGACAGCAGGAAGAAGCTGTTTTAGGACACATTCTTATCAAGTCCTTGTCAAACATTTAATAACAGTTTCAATGAAAATGAATGGCCTAAAAAGTTGTGTATGAAGGTAATCTCTAACAAAAACATCAGAGAAGCAAGAAAAATGTCAAATTGAAGAATATTTTCTTAAGCACAAAACTTTCCTAAAACAAGTTGACTATATCAGTTTGTGAATAAGAATGTCCGTCTTTGTTAAAATAATATCCATCAGTGGATTAAAATAAGGCCTTGTATGTGAAGCTTGTATTCAATATAGCTAAGGTTATGAAAATGCTTTGCATCATTTACTGCCTATCGTTCTTTCTTTACACGCCACTTGTGTACTTAGTAAGGGAAGGACAGTAAATACAAATTCTGGTTTGGTATTTTAAACCAGAAACATAACAATACCTAACAGGTCACACGTCAAACAATTTTTGATTATGTCTAAAACTGAAAAAAATGCAACAAATCAGCTCTATGTAAAACAGAACTGAATAACATCTCCTAGTGGTAAAATAAATCACCAAATGTTGAACACTCAACTTCCTGATATTGTTTGAACCAAAGTTGGTTCTTATAAGTTACTTATAACTTATAAGAGTTACAATGTCCATTGGAGTGTTTTACATTTATTACAGGACCCAAAGATTTAGTGAACATCTTACCACATCATTTATTAACTCTATACTGCATAACAGAAAGATAACAGAAACTCCCCAATTTATTTCACACTGCTGAATAAAAACAAGCAGATGATGTTCAAAAAAAGAACATGATTGGATCAACACAAGGCCTTAAGAATTTTAGGGGTTTTATCAATTTAGTAATTATTAGGCAGTAAAGGTATTGGACTGTTAATGCTTCGTATGTTGGATATTTCTCCACAGCAAGGAGCTCATTTATAGAACTTACACAGATTCATTTCTATTTTCCATAAGATGCAACCATTTTCCATTCTAAAGCAGAACACTTCCAACTGTGTAAGGCATTGACATAGTTCCTATTCACGGGCCAAGAATACAATTGCTAATGAAATGTGGAGAGACCTTTAATCTTCCCAAATCAAATCACAGATTTGGGACCAAGTTCCAATATACAGTTCAAAGAACTGACCGTCCAATACTGAGTCCGCCTTCTTACATTTCAGGAACTGTTTTCAAAACATCTATCTATAGCAGTGTTTCTCAACCCTGGTCCTCACCGGCCCCCTGTCCTGCATGTTTTAGGCATTTCCCTTCTGCCACACACCTGAATTGTATCTCTGGGTGATTAACGGGCTTCTGCAGTACTTGATGGTCATGCAATCATTTGAATCAGCTGTTCTGGAATAGAGGCACATCTAAAACATGCAGAGCAGGGGGGCGGTGAGGACCATGGTTGAGAAACACTGATCTATAGCATTACTGCCATGAAGATGTGTTAACTAATAGTAATGTATATAAAAAGAGAAGAAGTGATGTCCCATTTATGTGGAAGAGCTCTCATTAAAGAACAGACTTTAATGATTCATTGATTCAAAGAAAACGACTGGGAGGCGACATGTTCAACATCTCTGTGTGTTTTCACAAGAGAATGTCGACCTGGATCAGCCTATTTCTATTAGGCTGCCAAAGGCAGCTTATTCAATGACAGACAGAGGCTAAAAAATCCAAGAAATAAAACTAAAGGAATTTGCTGTAATTCCTTTAGTTCAGCCTTCCTGTTATCTGGTGAGGTCAGCCTTGGGTCAGTTCGCTTCTGTGCCATATTCACAAGATGTCACCAAGGTGGGAACAAACATACATCCTGTGGTAGTAGAGCTGGGCGGCATGACCCAAATTTGATGTTACTGTATTTTCAAAAATTATCACGGTATTTTTCTTTTCATGCATACCTGTGTGTTTTAACCACATTTTCTATTGACTGTGAAGAAAACTACTGCAGTAAAGTGGCTAGTACGCTGTCACACTTATACAAAAATTATTACAGGCATTCATCTGCAGGGATCGATATTTAGCCAGAATATTTGTGACCTGTTATTACACGGGAACTATCCAGCATTTTGACCATCTGTATAAAACATTATTTTTCCACGGCACTTAACATCACTAAAAACCATTGTCTTTAGCAAGGTGAAAAGTGATGACATTTCTGATTTCAAACCAACACTTGCTAGTTTTGGCATAGGGAGTATCACTTGCTCAATACGTCTAGAAGTGATGTTTAGGTTGAGTGTTCTCCTGAAACTTTTCCAGATTTGTGGATGTTTAGAGTGCTGCTTTTCATTTTAAAAAAAATATTTATAGTCCAGGACATGATTGTGGCTGAAATGGTGTTGCAAATTGATAGCGTTATTGCCAGCGAGAACAAGTTTAGGATTTGCAAATTACTGCTGTTTGATTGACACACAAGCTTTTAGAGCCAAAGTACTTCAACATGACAGAAATCACACAAGTCCTTATCTAATACACACAGCCACAGCTTCTTTTGCTGCACTTTCTTTGCTTCCAAACTCAACACTCCCAAAACCCTAACTTAGCTTGTGCTGCTCTGAATGTGAGTTCAGCAGAATAGGAAAGTAAAACATCCCCAATGAAATAGGTTATTAGTGCACAAATTCAGAGGCTTAACAATAAAACACTGTGCAAAAAATGTAAATCATAAAAATAAAAATAAATAAGTTTTGATTAGGAAGTATGGTGACTGGACGTATGGCATCAGTACATGTAAAGCAATTAGATCATTTCATAAGATTGTTCTTACAATTGTAAAATGATCCAAATTTTGGGGCGATTTTGGTTCATTGAACCGTTGGACATTAGGACTACATGTATACAGCCAAACGCAAAAAAATAAAAAATAAATCACCAGAACTGGGAACTCTTTGCTCACTGCAGTTTATCTTTCCCAGAAAGCCTCTTTAAGTGTGGAAA
Source organism: Poecilia formosa (assembly GCF_000485575.1). Lineage (NCBI taxonomy): Eukaryota > Metazoa > Chordata > Actinopteri > Cyprinodontiformes > Poeciliidae > Poecilia > Poecilia formosa. The sequence continues at coordinate 931,419 of NW_006800030.1, read as the reverse complement.
CATAGAGGGTGTGACTCTGTCACAAGGTCATGAAGGAGACGCAATGACGAATTCCCTTAAGGTGATGATAAGCAGTCATAAAAGCACTGCTTCATCTTGAACTCCACCCTCTCCTCTTTTCCCTTTAGTGTTGGTGCAAGAACCCCCGATACTATGTGACACGCACACAAAGTCACCCCACACCCCCTCCATGCTCATTAAAGCCTGCATTGTTTTGTCAGAGGTCAGTGTGGGTTTCATTCCCAACTTTTAACACACGCCAGTAGATGAGAGTCGAGTCCCAGTCAGTGACAAAGACAAACAGCACTCCCGATTCTCCTCCGCACCACCAGCAGCTCTACGCAGAAGGCCGCTGGATCACAAGATATGAAATGCAAAACAGTGTGACTTTTATCACACATGGAATCTTATAAGATTGGAGAACTTCTAAAAACACAGAAAATTCTTAGTTTGTCATGCTGAGGACTGATGGATTGTGGTTAATTCTTTCCATTGTCTAAACCATGCATGCACAAAGGCTGAAGTTAGTGCAAAGGAGCCTTTTGAGCCAGCGATAGAGCAGTCCTGCCACTAAAGTGTTTTTCTTTTTCAGGTTTTGTCTCGGGCTTTCCATAACAATCATGCCCAGCTGAGACAGGGAGCGGGGGTTGCAGGAATCTGCTGTACTTTTCCGCTGCAGGCTCCCTCCCTCTGTCCCTCCCTCTCTCCCAACTTCCTCCTCTCCTCAGTTTTTTATTCCTGTTAGTCCTCTTCATATCTCTTCTTCTCTGAAACTTATCTCCCCTACCTGGGGGTAAAGGAAGACAAAGCATACACATGCACACACAAACCTACCCCAAATCTACCTACAGGAAGATTCAGCAACACACTCACAGAGGTTATAGGCATGTGTAGACCCTGTGGGATGGGGATCCAGCATTCCTAGCAGCCTTTACTGTGATGCTAATCTTCAAAGTTGCAAGCATGCAGTTGTAGGTTGGGCTGTTCCACCAAACAGTGGTGACCTGTTGGTTTCATAACCCACACACCTAGCCTACAGGCTAAATCATTAAGACGGAGTGATACTGTCCAAACACACAAAGCACTGTTAAGCTAATGCCGATCACATGTGTGACTGCATTTTTAAGAAACAAGGGACAGGCTGTGAACTAAGCAGGGGCTGGTTAGTCAAATCAGAGTTTTAAGACTGACTTTTAATACAATTGCTGTTTAAAGTATCTTTAATAGGTTGCTGGAGTGCTGGAGTGAGTGGAGTTTTCTCCAGCTGTGTAGGGTGCAAGGAAACATCACTCCTCCCCCACCTGTTGCTATACATTGCTGGTCAACTTACTGAAAGTAGTGTTCTATAGATTTTTCCTGCCTTAAAGATAACATTGGAAATATATCTGGAATGTTTTTGAATGTAGACACTAGGGCTGCAGTGATACAATAATCTCACGATATGATACATGATATTCTGCTGATGATACGATATATATTGCTATATTCAGCAAATGATACAATTCAATACACTTTTACGATTTTCTGAAAGATTTTAGAGGGACAGAGTGATTTTGGTGACATTTTGTGACTGTTATAGTGTTGGATTGAATTAATTTAACTGAAAACTTATTAAAAGCACCAACTGCACAATACCTGGCTCTGGTTGGACATGGACACAGACTTAAAGTCGACAGCTGGACAAAACGAATCAAAGAAGTGGTGAGAAAACATGTTTCTTTTAATTGAAACAGTACAAACTGTAGCTTACATGCATTTGTAAAGTAAATAAAGTGCACCAAGTACCCTGCTCTGAATAGTTTGATACCTTTTTAACCTTGACACTTAACATCTGGAGGAATCACTCTAAGCCTGATGACCTAATCACTCTCACGGTGAAGCAAGCAGTGAGTGAGCAAAGTGACAGTTGGAAGTTACAATACTTGCGGATGAATATCAATTTTTTTCTAAGAAAGAAAATATCGATATATATCTCAAAATCGATATTATTACACAGCCCTATCAGACACCCATTATTATTACACTCACATGGGTTTAGGAGCAGCAGGGCTGTTTAACAGCCATGTTTGGATAGACCCGCTACCCAAACATGTATTACCTTCCCAGCTATGAATAGTTGTGGGGCTTCATTAACAGCAGTTTGGTGTATCAATACAATACAATGATCACTTTGTATTATCATTGTATTAATGACAATAAAAAGGTATAGATAATAGGTAGTAAAATCAACTACTAGTAGGTGTTTTTTTCAATATTTTTTACTTAAGATCATGTATCACAATCAACATAATAAATTAATGATACACATAACATTATTAGAATTGTAATGTATCTCCAAATATTTTACTAGCAGTAGGAATAATTCATGTTTCTGTTGCAAATAACCTTAGGTCAAGTAATACATTTAAGTTTAGTTATTTTGTCTAAATACAATGCTGCAAATCGATGAATTGTTGTTGTTTTTGTTGAAAGCTTTTCTTTCTTTGAAAGAAGCTTTTTTAAAGCTTCTTTCAAAATTATCTGAGCAAATTGTACTGTTTGATAACTAGGACCAATTGGAATGTATGTTTGATTGAGTTGAAATAATATTTTGTAAACATGTGTTGTGAATTGGCGTTATAGAAATAAACTGAATTGAATTGACATATTTACTGTGATGCTACACTTCAGTTGCTGTCCTGATGATTACTCTAAATAATCATTTAAAGTTTGGTTTAAAAGTTCACAAAAAAGGAAGTTGTGTTTAATTTTTTCACAGATGATAAAAACCTGCTTTTACTTGTAATCAAAGCTTTTGCAATTTCAGTTTCTTTTTAAAAAAGCTGTGTGCTTTTTAAAAAGCTGTGTGACAGATTATTGAGTGTCAGTAGCAGTACTGATGTTTAAAACCAACTGCACAGTTTGAGATGGAGCAGTGCATTTGTACCAGGCTTAAACAACAACTGAAATAAAGACTAATATTTAAATATCTGGTTTGAATTTGGTTTTAACTTCTCTTTTAGCATGGGTGCTGAGCTTTAAACTCCATTTAGGCACAGATCAAAGTTTCCTAAGTGTTTTTTTAGTTCTTTATGTGTGAAGTTTTACAGCCCATGTTCTGCCATACAAAAACTAACATACAATAAAGTTGTGTCAAACAGATTGACTTGTGCATTTAAATGTCCGCCCAAAGAGGTCCATTCAAAAAAAATGGAAGAATGATTATCCAAAAGCTGCAGAATTTAACTTCAGCTTATCATGAGACGTAAACTAAATGTTTTGTTGTAAAAAAACAAGCACAAAGATAAAAGCTAAATTTCTAATGCATCACATAGTTCAGTCCCCTGACCGCATGTGTGCATGTTTGTGCTGGGGGAAGGGTGCAGTTGAAATAACACACCCTTGAAAGACAAAGATCTGCAACATGATGGACCTGATGGGTTGGTTTGACATGGAGGGGCCAGCTGAGATGGATATGTTTCAGTGAAATTAGGAGAAAAGCAGCAGCAGCAACAAGCGCACCAGCAATGACTAACCTCAGTCACTGACTATTTATAGGCAGAGTCACAGCAGTCCCTGACCTCCCCCCACTGCCACAATTGATCTTCACACATTGATCCTTCCCCCAATATACATCCATGCCAACATCCTCCCATGCTTCACTTCTTTGCCTCTTCTTTTTCCCCTCTCAAATGCTTGGTCTCCTCCTTCCAACACATACAGCTGTGTGAAAACAGAAGGCGTTCATGCCGAGGTGCACCAGTAATAGTATGTAGTTAACACTACTTCAGCTGGAACACAAACAAACAAGAATGCAGGCTGAGGGATTAACATGAGGGGGAGGGGATGAATACAGTAACAGGGTCTTTCCACATGCTTGTTCTCCAAAAGGAAACATGAGAAACATCCAGGAGCTGTGTTTATGTACTGACTTTAAATGTCAGAATGTACTTTAAAAAAAAAAAAAAATCAATTTAGCAAAAGAAATCCATAAGCAGTCCACACTATTACTGTGATTCTCGTTCCTCTATCATGTGGGGAAAATCAAAAGAGAAAGGAGTTATCACACACCAAATTCCTGCAATACAAGTAAAAACAAAGAGGGAGGGGCAGTTTGCTGGGAGGGACAATAATGCAAAATCTGTCAAATAAATATGTTAATATTTCCTCAGATGAAAACAATCAAGCTACTTGGTGTGGAAACATCAATCCAAGGTAACAAAGCACAAAAGGTGATGAAGAAATCTTTGAAACACAAAGGAATAACAACCGAGTCAGCAGTTTGTGCCTTCAGGTTCTGAACCAACATTGCTGACTGGCGCCCAACGGACTGCCACACAACAACATGGACTCATGCAATGGAAACATTTGCAGCACACACATGAAGGCATTGATCTCTGATGAAATGGGATTTCTCTCAAGTCATTATTGCACAATAAAAATCATTAACTATTCACAGCATACATCAAAAAGCAGAGCTGGAATCAAACCACACACACTGTTTATATAAAACATGTGAAACCTGTTTAATGTTTTTTGATCAAATAGTTTTAGGGGAAAATAACAAGTTAAATCATTTTCCTGTATAACAGGGGATTTAAACGACACTACAGTGAGTAGGAGCAATGAAAGTCATAAATAATGACAGAAACAGAGACAAGTCTCCTCCACCAACTGAGGCTGAGTGCACAAAAAATAAACTGGTCTACAACTGGAGCTAAATTATGTTTGACAAACCCAAAAGTCCCCCATTTATATCTACTTATGGCCCATTAAAAGAAAGTAGCAGCCACCCTTACCTTCCCATGTATCCATTTCATGCTTCTCCCAATCCGCCTGGACCCCATTCAAGCATGAACCTGGCTAAAGAAAACCAGGCCTCGAGTCCTCATGTCTCTCTTTTTATCCGTGTCTTCTCCTTCCCTCCCTGCTCTCCCTCTGAGCAGCCTCTTCCCACGGCAGCCTGCTCCTCTCTGGCCACCACCAGAGCCCAGCAACACCAGTGGTCACTTTACTGCTTGGTCACATGACCAAGAGAGTTCAAGCCCCTGAGGTCACCACTTGGCTCGAGGTCCAATGACAGCTAAGGTTATCTGAGTGGAACTGATAGCCCTATTTTCTCTGACGTTCAACAATGCCTCCCCGCCCCTCACCCAAATTAGCCTCCCCTTCAACCATGCCTCTGGCACTTCGAAGGAGGACCAAAGTGCATACTCAAGCATAAACACAGGTCCAAGCTGACAAAACACACAGATATTAGGCCATTGAGGCACTTAGTTGAACAGGAGGAGGTTAAATCTGTACTTTGCAGTATGCTTCCTTATGGACTGATCACTCTGGAAAAGCAAAAATAGGCTGAGGGTGTAAGCTGAACACAAAGGAGGTGCTCTGCTAGGATCCACCACCTGTTCCCACTGCTTCATTTAAATTAGGGCTGTAGTCTTTATGAATATGCATCTAACAAAGAGTTTCTTTAGGACACAGTTACAGCAGAGTGCTTTTATTAAAAGTTAAGATATAGTTATAGGTTAATTAAGCCATTTTACTGGAGCTCTACTCTTCTGCAAGTGTATAGGCAACAAAGAGACATCATATTGATGGAGGTTGTGTCCAACTCTACTACAGCAGAGGGCATTATGTCCTCTTTCACTGTTAGACTGTTAGAACTGGGCTGTTTTGTAATGTCACAGACATAAATATTTTATAGATACCGTATTTTCCGCACTGTAAGGTGCACCTTCAATGAATGGCCTATTTTAAAACAGGCGCACTGTCAGCTTTTGAGGAAATTGAAGGTTTTTAGGTGCGCCTTATAGTGCGGAAAATATGGTAATTCATCTGGCAGCTGTGCTGAAGTTTGATCCTTTATAACAGAAGAAAGTGATCCCCACTTTTACCTGGGGGTTCCCAGTTTTCACAGATGCTCCTCTACATTTACCAGCTACTTAGATGTACTGCTTCATATATCCCTTCTGTAATGATCACAGTAGGGATCGTACTTAGTGCTGCATTCACACTGACAGTGAAAACGCCAATAGGGGTTCGTCCTACAACTGATGGATCGCTGTTAGATTCCCATTCCACCCCCCCTCATCGTTTGTGTCATTTGTGAAGTGTCTTCCCAGAGACACTTCACTGCATGTTTCACTGCAGCTGATTTAATTTGATGGCTGATTAACAGGTGTTTACTGAACTGCAATAATATGAACGTGGTGTATTGAAGCATAGAAACATCTAAAACATATTTGGCAGTGTGCCCTGAGGACAGGGTTGGGAAACGCTGATCCAGGAGAGTCTCTGAAGGTTCTTCACTCAAGTTTGCTAGCTGGTGTCAGATTTGACAGGTACTCAACTTAACCATAATTTTATCTCTTAGGTCAGTTGTTCTCACAATCAGTTCTTGCATCGTTGGAGCTTGGTGCCTGATCTTAGGGAGGGTGGATGTTGATGTTCCTCTAACCTGGTGTCCTGGCTTCCAGTGTTCATGATTTGCATTGCCTGGATCTCTAGTTGTGAAAGGAACACTGAGCTACTAGATGTTTTTCTATTAGGATATACTGTGAGTCTGAAAGCACCCATGTTTCTCAGTCTCCATGCAACTACACTTCCTAAGGTTACTTGAGTAGTAGCATTTCAACAGTTTCTTATCCTCTGGAACAACAATAGACAATATTATTGTCTATTGTTGCAATGCTCCAGTAGCCCATTTGTCATCACAGTGCCCTGGTTCCTCAAAAGTTAGCTCAAACATCACCCGGTCAAACAAGGTTTGTGTTGACACTTTGCGTTCATGGTCTTGCCTAAGGACCAACACTGGATGATATTAGGAGCCTAGTATATATCCCCATGATAAGTTTGATCGTTTACTAAATGTGAGTAGTGGGTCTGTGACTCGGATGATCTCTATTAGTAGTACAAGCTAATAATATTATGTTGATCTGCATTTTAGGCAACATCTTGTCAGCTGTTGTACCAGGAGTGTGGGGAAGACTTAATATAGTCAAACCCAACAGAGGAACATGTCACTGATTTCTTATTGCAACTTTAATATACAACTGGAAGCCATACTGGAGTTAGAGGTTGGGGCTGGTCAGTATTCTAGTTGACTTTTACATGAAGTGCATAAGTGAAGCAAATAGAGTCAATTACATTATTTACATTATTCCGTCTGCTTCTCATCTCGGCTGGATAAAAACAAAGACTTTTTCACAGTGAGATGATTAAAACATTGGTAACACTGCCTGGAAACAGAAGCTGGCTGAATTATATCTGCAACTAATAAAGAGTGGAGTCTGACTTATAACTCCAAAACTTTATTCTACTACAAAAAGTATAATAAAAGTATAAACATTCTCAATTATTTGTTTAACACATAAATTATTTTGTATAGCTTAGAACAGCAACATTAAGATTATGACTTTAAAAAGCAAAGTATTGTTAAAACTGATTAACTCTGCAAACAAGGATGCAATTAAAAAGTTGTCAGTGATTTAGCCCAGCTCCTGGTGTTCTTTAGTCACCTGTAAACTGAATCTTAACATCCAGTGGGTTCCCTCCTTCATCCCCTCCAATGCTCTGGCTAGGGGATCAAGGCATTCAGTGTTACACCAGGGAGCCACACCCTAAACTCAACTGTTCGACATCACTCTTCCCACACCCGCAGCTTCTTTCCTACCTGACCCTGACCACACTGGACAAGCCTGTCCCACTCACCCAACCAGCTTTCTGGTCCACCCTCTGTATTGCTCCACCCAACTCAATACCACTTGTTCACTCTCCTAGCAGCAGCTTGCCAACACACGCACATAGACAAACGCACGCGCACACACACACACAGGCCCTACCCCCAATGCGAATGCTAATGACCGTGGCTGCACTAAGTCACATTTAAGAAGCTTTCACATTCAGAGTCGTCACAGATGAAGGACTTGCGTGAAAACATAGGCTATATGCTCACATTATACAGGGTGATATGTTCACCACCTGCATTTTAGCCTTCTACTAGTCAGGTCGGCTAGTAGAAGGCTAAAATGCAGAGACATTAATACTACAGGAGACGATGATCTGTGTCACAGCATGAGTATAAGGCCTGTTAGTAGGACCTGGTTAGGATGCTGGCGCTGCATATCTCTAAATGTGCCGATTTTCTCTCTGCTGTAAACAAACAATTCAGGAATGGCAGATAAATACTTTATGTCATGCATGCATGAATACATGCAGATTTCTGTGCTTAAAATAAATGCTATATAGACTGCCTTAATTGACCAAACTCCAAATAAAGAGCTTTTTTAAAGGTTCTGTAAAGATGAAGAACCAACAGTTACTGACCATTTTAAGGAATGCAGATTATAAAATATTGGTGGCATTCTGTCTGTTTCTTCCATAATAATTCTGTATTTTTTAAGAGTATTATTTGCCACATGTCACTTTAGCTTTTTTTTTCATTCCATGACACAAAGATGAATGACACAATCAGCCACGTTGAAGTTAGAGTTTTATCTGTGGTTTTTAGCTACCTCAGGCTTAGCATGCAGCTGGCGGGGCCCTTATGTCTCCACATCCTGCTGGTCAACTCCTCTATTATTTACAGTGCTAAAAGGCTTCTCTGCCTACAGCAGGTGGAGGAAACACGTTTTCCCTGAGTTTTCAGCCTGTAAGTTTGGGACATAGGAAATGAAGGTTCCTTTGTTTTCCCATGCAACTGTCAGTATCAGCAATAACCTAGCTTGTTCATCTGACATTTAATTCTAAACTACATTGTTGCATTGCAATTTCAATTTTTTTTATGTAAATATAGTGTACACATGTTGACCCTGTATGTTAAATTTTGTGTTCTGCTTTACTATTTTTCCATCTCCTTCAGAAGTGCTGAAATGTAATTTTAAGAACAGTCAGTTGTCTACCAAAATTCGTAGTTGACTTGATGTCAGCCTAAAAGGGCTGTTCTGTTGCTCACAGAATTTCCTTCAATAGTTGAGTAACAAAGAGCATTTCTTGTGTTTAAGCTCCCCTCCCCCTCCAACACACTGTCACAAACCTCTTCATTCTACAGACAAAGAGCTTCAAGATAAACAGGAGTGAGCCACACTGTTCCTCCCCCAAAATACAGTCATGATGAAAACAATGAGCCATCTTTTAATGTAATAATTGACATAAGACATGATGCCAACTGTCTGTCCCTCAAACTATCTTAGATTCAGAATGAAGAGGAACTAAAACTTTGTATCGACAAAAACTCTTTACAATAATGTTTCAGTACATTCACTTTCATGTAACATGTTAAAGATCTTAACGCCTCAATCAGGATGAGATCTGGACTTTGGCTGGTCCAATGCAAAACCCCGATAAACCGTTTTCTTCTTAATCAAATTCTGCTGCAGATGTGCTGCTCTCTGAGGAACATCAGCCAGCCAGCTGGTGGGACAGATGGCGTCAGGTTTGGCCCAAATCAGTAGCCCTCCACCACCATGCCTAACAGTTTCTATGAACCATTTGCTTTGATGCATTTTATGATTTCTGCCAAACTTGGTTTTTCAAATTCTGGGCAAACTTCCGGTTTATGTTAAGTTTTTTCTAAGGATACAGTTCTAAAAATATGCTCTCTCTTCTGTCATACAATTCATTATGCTAAGCTAAGTCTGTCGATCCTGAAATGTACCTCCTGGATTACTTGCAGCTTATCTGACCCATAACCTTCGGAAGAACTTGCTCATTCTTTTACCTGCTTAGAAAATGACCAATATTAGATTGCAACCCTTTTTAAACATGCTGCTACAAAAGAATTATTTGATGCCGTTCCATTTTAACAGTGTGGACACTACGGTCCAAACTTTCAAAGTTGTAGGATATCTGTTTTTATAGAAGTGGTCAAGCTTGTAAATAATTAGGTAATCAACATATTTCATAAGCAGCACCTCACTGTTTATCTACATAAGAATGTCTGAAGACAAATGGGAGTCTGGGGTTAAACTGATGCAGCTTGAATCCTTTAAGTAATATTTAATTCCAACTGAATTAAATGTCACTGTGTTGTCAAACAGTGAAATTATATACTGTGGAATTCCCGTCACAACAGAGTCCTACAAATACACAGGCAGAGCTTATCGCATAAACATTTTGTGAAAATCTTAGAACTAAGTCAAATTATTTAGCATATCTAACTCAAACTGAATTTCAATTAACAATAATCAAAAACAGTCAAAGAACCCATGTCTTAGTCAAATGAGTAATCAACAGCATGGCAGCTCCATAATTGGCTCCAATATAATCGGTTGGGATCGAACAATGATTTCTGATAAACAATAAAAAAATGTTAATATTTTCTTTTTATAGCTTCTGCAAAAGGGTTTTTTTCCCCTTATGCTTAAAATGCTTTATGAAAAAGAATCTGCCGATTTGGCTGAAGGGCCTCACTGTTTAGACTAAGCTCTGACTCTGACGACAGGTCACACACAGGATTTGATGATTTTCAAGAGGTTGTGGGCAATAAAGTTAAAAACAATGTATTATCTACTCTTTGGTACATTGTTGCAATATTTAGCACTCCAATTTATTCTACAATAATCATGACCACAGTAAACTGCAGGTCCATGTAACTGCTTATCAATGTAACCATTCAGGATCCTTTTCTCCACAGTTAGCTGTATGCTTCAGGAGCTTACAGCTGACCTCAGTGTGCCCAGCTTGGGTCCACTCCAGCAGATTAGGTTTACAATCATCCCCGTTACATTTCCCAGATGCATTTGCTTCTCTGAGGCCTGGTGACCAGAAGATCAATGCAGCTGCTTTCCCTCCTGAACTTCCATAGGGCAAATAAAATTAGGTTGACCTGGCCACAGTTAATGACCTCAGAGAAAGTCCCTCTCTGAGGATCTTTATATTTTCAAACTTGGTGGGAGACGATTAAATGTTTTAATTGAGTTATTTGCAGAGTACTTAATCAAATTTAATTGCACATTAATCAAAATATATCACTATGTCACTCACTGCGCTGAACTATTGTACAGAGGTGTTAACTGTCTCGTTGCACATGCGGCTACTCTGTGACCAAAGTCAGCAATAAAGTGATGTTTCACGAAGGATCTGATTCTTCTGAACATTGACTATGTATGATAGGACTGAAGCTTGAAGAAGAACATTTTAAGTCAATTCATCTGTTTTTTTCTGCATCGGATTGTATAGGCAGACATTAAACCTCATAACTGTGTTGGTATCGAAAATGAAACAAGTGGATGGGTGCATCCTTACCCATTACCATCAGTGGCAGGTCCAGTATTAATGCCACTCTGGTTAAGCGCCTCCTTCTGTCATCCTGCAGCCAATCAAAATGCATGAAATCATCTAAATTTTGGGGTGATTCTGGGGCCATTTTTAACAACTGGCAGGTGGTTCCCACTTCCTATTTAAAAGGTCTGCGATGGACTAGCGACGTTTCCAGGGTTAACCCCACCTCTCACCCGAAACGTCTCGATGGAGATAGGCACCACCCTGACCTCACTAGGGACAAGGGTGTAAGAATATGGATGGATGGATGGATGCATAAAAGGTAAATACAAAATGTGACAAGAACATTAAAGGGCATGTGTGATTTCCTTTTATTCAGGATGTATTTAACATGAAGATTCAATGCTGTACAGTTACAATCATAGTAACAGTTGTAAAAAAGACATTGGGTGCATATTATAATGCTGCCATAGGCCCAGTTCATAACAACAATTATGTTATTTATGCATCTGTAAACAGTCAGACCCTATGAAGGCAGACATGTCTGTTCTTTACAATATAGACTGAATGCTGTGAGGTATAAGTTGTACACAAAGATCAGCGTCAGTGGTTGCAGGAACAGACATGGGGACAGACAGAACAGAAACTTGGAAAACATTCCTACAATCTTAGGTAGAAAATAAAGGAGGGGACAATGGAGCCCCTCCTCTTCTCAGTCTTGTGATAAAGTTTTGGTTTCACCTTTGACCTTTCCAATTACCTAACATGTCCAAAGCTGGGTTGCTTCAAAACCAGTCTGCTCCTGTCAAATTTGCAATAGTACTGTTTACTTAATACAACAGGGTGGTCTGATTGAGTAAATGTACAGCAAAATAAGAGTAAATAAAATGTATCTTATTTAAGATGTATTCAGAGTAATTTACATAGCTGGCAGATGGAGTTGGTTCTGCTCGGTCCAAAAAGCAATAGAAAATAGAGGAAATTTTATTCCCTAACTAGTTGTGTTGTAAGAAAAAGCCCAACAAATGAAAGTACAAACCCAAAATAAAACATGTCTCTTCTACAGTCCAGTGTCCTGGATGGATATGGAAAGTCAGAAAAACATCTTCAGTCTGTAAACGGCTCAAAGGTCTCTTTTCTCCAAGTAGGGTGCATCTTGAATCGCTGACAGACAGGCAATCAACAAGCTGGAAGACGGCAAAGCAGCATGTGTGGCCAGACAGAATCCATAGCTCAATAAAGAGCACATGACAGCCGACTGGGAATTTGCAAGAAGGGCTGTGAGTGGCTCTCAGACTGACAGACGCCTGTGATCTGATGAAGCAAAACTGAAACTGTCTGAGCAGGGTTTCCAAAAGCACACGGGAAGGAAACTAAGCCCATAGCATCACCTGATCTGAAGCACAGGAATATGCTGCAGCTCTTCTACAAGTGCATTATGGAGAGTGACTGTTGGATCAGAGGATCAGACCCTTAAAACATGTCAGCAAGCACAAAGCAAAGTCAGCCTTCAATCAACTAAAGAACACGTCAAGGATTAAAGGACTAATGTCCCAGCAAGATCTAGAGAGACTCATCCATCCGTTTATCTTTAGTCGCATTGATTACTGCAACAGCGTCTTCACGTGTCTGTCTAAAAAATCCTCCAGTTGTAGCTGATCCAGAACGCTGCTGCTGGAGTTCTCTCTAAAACCAGGAAGATAGAGCACATCACCCCAGATCTATAATCCTTCCACTGAGAGAACAAACTTTAAAATAGTGTTGTTAGTTTATAAATCACTGAATGGCTTGGCACCATAAGACATTAAAGATCTGGTGTTGTTGCATCAGCCTTGCAGACCTCTCAGGTCTTCTGATTCTGTTCTGCATCCCAGAACCAGAACCAAACATGGAGAAGCAGCATTCAGCTTCTATGCAATACAAATCTGGAGCAAACTTTCAGAAAACTGAAACACTGAGTTTCTTTAAATTGAGGCTAAAAGTCCACCTGATTAGAGTTGCTTTTGTATCATAATAAATGAAACATTGACCAACATTTTTGATGATTTTGATGATGGCACTTGTCAAAATGTAATGTCCGTTATTGGTTTCCCAAATATCAACTGTTTTATGATGTTTTATTTTAGTGTTTGTATTATGTAAATATACTATACCAATAAACTTGATTGACTGATTGATTGAGAAGGCTGAAATGTTCATCTTCCTCATAAAATGAAGGATGGACAACCCTCAGCATCCTCTTCAGTCTGTCACTGATCAATGTTTCCAGTCGGAGGCTGTTTAAGACAGACTGCTACAGGAAAACCTTCCCTGCCTAAAACTATCAGCATCAACAATTACCATTTTAAAAAACATAAACAGCTAACGTTTTTAGAATATTGAATATCCTTTTGGGATTCTTTTTTTTATACAGACTTGATTCACCTTCTTCATGCCCCCATCACAGTCACAGTGGGGGCTGCAGCCTTCTGTGGCAATGGTCTCCAGCAACACGTCTGAGAGACCAATCAGCAGAAAGGACAGAAAAATGCAGAAAAACAACCAATCATGAAAGAAAACTGCTCCGTCAAGTACTAAACCAATCTAATCTAACAAAAGATTGTTTGGAATTAGAAACAATAGTGTCCAGGCTGGCGTAGGAAAAAAAATCAGTTAGTCCAGTTTGGGAATCAGACACAAACCATTTAATAAGTACTTCACTGCAACAAATCTGACCAACAAACCATAATCTACTACATTGTTTTCTTCATTTCAACAACATGGAGAACATATTTTAAATATCTTAGAGCAAACACTTCTGACAAGTAATGAGAATGTTATAAAGAATGTTTATAATCAGAGAGAGGTTAGCCACCTCCAAGGCTAAACTAAAATTTCTTCCCTCACAAGAAGCACCATGTTTATTTGCTTCAGCAGTGCCTCAATCTACCACCAGAGGGCAGTGTCACATAAGCAAAGGGCTGCTGTGAGCTCTTCCACAGAAGACAAAGAGTTAGATAAATTAGCAGCATGAGCCGACTTGTTCACTCACAAACACCCAGAGGCTCATCAAAGTGGATCACAATGCTCCCCTAGAGGCAGCATAGCAGCCATTTTCTCCTGTAGATGCGGGCCAGCAGCTTTAATGATGTGGGCTGCTGAGGGGTGCTCTGCCTCCTAATCGTCTTATCTGCAGCCAGAGAAACCACATCGGCTTTGATGTTGTTTGGTTTCTGCTAACACAAGTGCCTTCTCTTCCAGTGGTTGCTGACCATCATGGATGTTGTTGGTCCATAAAGGCTATTTGGGTTCATTTTGCACCAGAAAATGTGTTCATACCATGCGGTGGCAAATATTTGGTAAATTGTCAAAATCATTGCACAAAACTACAAAGAAAGATCAAACACATGCAGACAGGCCCACACACAAATCACCTTCAAAGCAGAGATCCCCAACCACAACGTTCTGCTCATAGCTCCCCCAACAAACAGAAGCTGATGGTTGGGTCTGAGGGCTGAGGACAACAACCTCCGGAGGAGTTCTCCCTCTTTTGTTCTCATCTAAATTAAAAGTCAATAGATTTTGACAATCATTACTTAGAACATTTAGGTAAAGTCAGCCATAAAGGGAAACGCATGACTCAAAAAGTTGCAGTTGACAACACAGCAGTATCGTAGTATCAACACTAAGCTATCACTTTGGTTGATTCCATAGAACTGGGAACACTGGGATAATTATCTGTCTCCTAGCATACTGTCACAAAATGGTGACAATTTTAACAAATATGTAAAAAAAATAATAATAATCTGCCAGGTTTCTGTGATCCACAACAATGAGACCATGGAAAATCATTTCAAACTTTTTCATGTGTTCAACTGTGTCCAAAAGGTTTAGATTAGTTCAGTCATCATTAACTGGATCAAATGAAGGGAACAAGAGACAAAATCAATGTTTCTGCAAAACTCATACAATGATCAGAAACTCTGACCGACACTGGAGGAGTAGCAGAAACATCCACCAAGTACTGCTTGTGTTCTTGCTATAACACTATGGTACTCTCATTATGTCTGTTCTAGGGATTTGCAGCCTTTACAATCCAAAGAGCCATTTTGCCCTCAGTCCAGCTAAATAAAAATTTGAAATATTACTTTTTGAAAACACTTTTTTTTTAATCTACTTTAGTAAAATTGTAATTTGTTTCTAAAACGTAAATATTTTATCTCTGTGTTTTGGATTAAAACAGTTTTTATTTCTTTAAGTAAAGAGAACAAAAAGAAAATGAAAACATTTTCTTTTGTGGAATGTTGATGTGAGGGAAATGATGTGAAAAGAGCATAAAGTTTCCAATTTAATAATAAAGAAACATTGATCTGGAAACAGTTGTACTTTCAGTTCTACTCTGTTGTGGAAATTAACACAAATATTCTATGAAAACATAAAAAACTGCTAAAAATCTGCATTTTTATTGCATCTTTGTTTAAAAAGATTAGTAGGTTCTTGATCAAATTAGCTATCATTATTAAGGAGTAAGGAGATCAAGGTTTCAAGAGAGATGCCTTATCTGGAAAAAAGAATCCCAAAGCCCTGCGGGAGAAACCGTTTAGTCTGATGAAACCAAATATGACATTTGGGCCACAATTCCAAAAGACACAAAAAGCCCACTGGAAATGACCAGAACAACAAAG
Source organism: Poecilia formosa (assembly GCF_000485575.1). Lineage (NCBI taxonomy): Eukaryota > Metazoa > Chordata > Actinopteri > Cyprinodontiformes > Poeciliidae > Poecilia > Poecilia formosa. The sequence continues at coordinate 915,553 of NW_006800030.1, read as the reverse complement.
TTGGTGTGAATGTGGATGAGGTTATGAATAGTTTCAAATGCTAGTCACTTTTGGTCCAAAACCTGCAGGTGTCTTCTAAGAAGCTAAAGATGAAGAAGAACATCTATGAGATCATCAGAGGAGGCATTAGGAATCTATAGCAAGAGAGAGAGCACAGATATTACCCGGTCAAGATGTGGGATCCTGATAGAACATGACAGAAGAAAACGTGATGCTGATTTAGAATCAGAACATATTTTAGCAAAGTATTACAGTGGCGCCCCACTTATTCATTGCTCAGTGATCACAAATTCATTTGCTGCAGGTTTTTCTATGGGAGGCGACCCAGAATGGCTCACAGAAAATCCACATATTGGCAGATTTTTTATGTATAAAATATTTAAAGTAAATTTATCTAAGGAAGCTAAAAAAACTAAGGTACTATGTCACTTGACACACCATTACACTGTTCATGTTCTTTGGTGCTGCACCCTGAAGAGTGAAGACAAAGAAGACTGTAGATGTCAGCTGTTGTGTTTGTGCCAAGAATGTTTTTCACTGCGAGTACTAACACATAATAAGATGTATTTGGTGTATTAAGATGTATTAAGATGTATTTGGTGTTTAAGCTATTAAAATAGGCAGTTATTTAATAGCTTATGAGTGTATATATGTTTTTAGAAGGGGTCTCAAGTGTTTCAGCCATTCACAGGCATAAGTACCAGGGGTCCACCATAGTTTATAAGGGTGTCCATAAACATGGGAGTCAGTTATTGCAACATATTTTCCTCTGATAGGATTGATTGACTTTCTGTTTAATTTTACATGACATTAAAGGAGGCAAAAATGTACATTCTGTTTTATTGGACTCATTTTTACGTGGGAAAAACCTGTCATTTAAATAGGCTTGTGAAAATGTATGTGAAACACTTTGAACATATTTAATGTTTTTAGGAAATGTTGAAGTTATAAACAATTCAATAGTGAAGTAGGTCAAAAAAATAATAATGTACCACGTCATTTGCAAGAACTATGCTAAACTGAGGAGATTGGTGTTTTTACCACATGCTTCAAGCCGTTTTTTGGGTGAAAATCCCACATTCATGTGCATTGTAAGCGAGGGTGAAACAACAGACGTGGCCTATCTGTGTCTTTCTACCATTTTTCTAATGACAGGTTGGGCTGGCAGCAGGGTGTCTGCTGTACGCCTCCATCAAAAGAAGTGCTGCTCAAGCCAGAGCGGTGCTGGAGCCTGTCAAATTACAGTGGGATCCCACCTCACTTCCTCTCCCTCTCCCCTTGATCTGTCTGTCGTTTGTTTTCACCGCCAGCCCGCCTCTTTCCGTCTCTCAGCTTTTCTGTCTGTGTTAAAGAAGCACAACTTATTTTAGCTAGTCTTTTGAGGAGAAAAAACAGTTCCTCACATCCCCACACGGCCAGCAGGGGCCTCACATCTTGGGAACGACACTGAAACTCGAGCAAAGCCTCGACATCCTTTGTTGCGACAGATTTTCAAAATGGCAGCCATGGTCGAATCTGTCGCAATGTCTGAACACGCGAATGGGTCTGGACGAACGACGCCCGCTGCAAGTGTTTAAAAGACTACCTGAGGCCACGTCACTTCATGTCTATCACTACAGCATGTTGGAACATTTAAATGGAAGTCGTGCTGATAAGCAGCAATGGATATCGGAGGCCATTTTCTACTGCAAACAACAATAGAGGTCTCCACAGTACCGCTGCCTTCGCCCTTCCCCTCCCATATTCCTCATCCCCGCTTTGTCCATATCTAGCTCATCCACTATTTTTCTCTCATCCAACACCCCCCCAACCCCTCTTGATCCCTCTATCTTTTAGCACCCCCCACCCTCACCCTTCTCTCTCTCCTCCTTTTCTGTCCAGCCCTCCTCTTCTTGCTCCAGAACTGTCAGATGGTATTAGCTCCTTTCACGCTCATGGCCTGTAGGAATAACAGCCGTGAACCTTGCCGAACAGCGTCATTCTCCTGCTCCAGTTAGCTCTCCACTCAGCACAGGCTGTTGTACAAATACCAGTGTTATTCACATTGTGCCCCCTTCACTTACACAACATGCCCCAGTAAAAGGGCAAAGTTAGGCAGACGCAATCCTCAGCGGAGAAGGTCATGGTACCGAGCAAAGATGTGCACGCATTGTATAACACGATCATGCTCACTTAGTAATTATCAGCTTGCCCCCTCCGACTCAAGGATCGGCCCACAGCTTTGCTAAGATCTGGCTGACGTGGATCAAAAATGGATCCTCTCTTTATCTACTTTTGGAGCCATAGGCTTGAAAATTTGTTAAATATTTCATGCTCAGCTTATTTCCCATGAAGCTTTGGCTGCAGGGCAAGTTGTAGATGGTATTAAAAGCCCACTGTGACCAATAAGCTGTAAAATGAGCAGAAGTTTTTTTATTGTGTGGAGAAACAGACCAGAATAATTCCGAAATGTCCTGCATACATGTAACTGAAGGTTCATACAAGCTGCCAATCTGAGTTAAAAAAATGCTATAACATCTTTTGAACTTTCTATATGCAATGATGCAGTAATGAAAAGACAGAACGCTTATGTTTTTATTCCAGGGTTTTCAGCACATAGAGAATGTGGTCTTTAACAACTTCTTTAGTTATTTAAATCTAACCTGAAATGTTCAAAACCAAAATGTGTGAAAAAGGGTCTGGATCTTGACAAATGTGACCAGATGTGGAGCATTATGAGGGAATTAAGTCACATTGCAATTTTTGCTAACATGCAACCATAATCCTCATGTCTAGCTTGAATTATAAATATTACTCAGCTTTTCATACAACAAATGCTAAAATGCAATTACAGTAAATGCAAGTCTGCATAATAACTTCAGTTTTGTGTTGTATTTTTTCATCATGTTGAAGACGGAGTACCTCTACAAGACATAAATCCATCTTACCAGACTGTGAGAACGGAGGATCCCAAACACTTCAGTTCCTCACAGAACCCAAAATAACAATGAGGAAGACATTTGACTATCACTAGTAATGCTGACTACACCAGCATTACTAGTAGGTAGAGCTGGCAAAAAAAATCAATAATGATATCTATCGTGATAGACGTGATCAATAGAAAATGCATACAATACAACATTCAGTAATTACACTGAATTCCAATCCAAAACACCACAGCATTCTGGGGGATGTAGGCAGAGGAAAGGATTAGCCTCTCAAAGTAGAGTCCAACTAAACTAGTTTGGCAACTAACTCACTCAATCAGACAATCAATCAGGGTGCAGGAATTCTGGGAATTGTCTTAGAGCACTGTTCAGTTTATATAACTGAAACAACAGTTATGCTGAAACCATTATGTAGATATCTCAGTCATGGCTTCCACCTCCCCCCATGCAAATATGGATTTTTGTTAAAGGTTATCCAATAATATTAAGGAGACAGGCGGTTTTGGACAATAAGTAAAAAAGAAAGTGTTTGTGATTCCATTTGTTCATCCTCCAAACTAAATTTCAGACACTGGTTTCTATGCTCTTTGCTTCAAGACATTCTGCATAATCCATAAACTCCAACATATAAAGAACTGTAAAGCCTGAGATGGAGCCCTAGTGGTTTTTGGTGATTTCTGTCTGGGTAAAATTTGCTCAGGTGCCATCCAATCAGCACGTCTTGAATGTTTTCTACTTGTGAATAAGTTTTCGAACAGAATCATGGGCATAAAGTAATTCAGAAATTGCATTATGCAGCGAGGAAAACAGATATTAAATACGTCATAATTTTTCATAATAAACATATTACTAAAGGTGCTATTAAAATGAAATTTTCACCAGGTGTTGGTAAAAATCCAAGTAACCCATCCACAGTAAGAAACCAAAGCAAATAAGTTCAGAAATTAAGCTGTGTAGTAATGTAAAATGACAGAGGGAACAAGTATTGAACACTAATATTTATTGAATACTGTGTAAACAAAAAAAAAAAGCCATTGCTGGTAATAACTTCCAAATGCCTCCTGTATGAAGAGACTGGCTATGTGATTTTGGTCCATCCTTCCACACAAATAGCCTTTAAATATTTTTGATACATCCTCAGATGCTCTCTATGTGACATTGTGGTGACTCATGGCTGTATGCTTCCAACTAGCAAACTGAAAAAACTCCTCCTCATACAGTGATTGTCACACCTGCTAATCAATAGGTAATAAAATAACTCTGACAACCAGCTCATCAACTAGCTCTTTAATTCAGAAAAATCACCAAAGACTTATCTTTTGGCTTCACACTTGTCAAACACATACAGATTTAACATAGTCTGTTGTGTAATTTGTGCATTTTAGGTTAAATTGTAAACATCTTACAACTGTAATGAAGAACTTTTTCAGTTTCTATGCTGCCAATAAATTCTAACATGGTAAAAAGAAGAGTAAGTAACTGTGTTTCTATTGACAAGATAATTGCATAGTTTGACCTTTTGAAAACATATGCACTTTTGAAAGAAAATAATTTTTGATAAAGTTTTGATGTTAGGTTGAGTTTTTTTTGGCCAAATCGAAATTGGTTTATTTTGCAAAACTTCATTGGAGACACTTTTTCTCCACATCACATGAATCATGTTCAACAACCGGGAGTTGCCACTGGTGCAAACCACAGAGAAGGAGACAACAGGAAGTATTTGCAGGATAATCAGGGTGCAGGATGCATTTTAATAACTGATTGTCTGAACAAACTTATTCACAGGTGATTTTAATTGTGTTTCTCATTTAATGGAAACACCATTATTACAAAATTGTGTTTTTTTTATTTTTTTTATTAACAGAATATTGACAAAGTTTTGTGCAAATTTGTAATGGAACCACAACTAGTGTTTAGTTGACCAAAACTGCATCCCTGATGAGAAGCTTACCAGCTGAAGCCAATATAAACCAGGTGAGTCTAAGGCTGTCACTGCCTTCACACTGTTCAACTGATTTCAAGCAACTGGTACAATAAAATGGTAGGGAGTTAAGTAAAATGTTCTATGTAGTTTGAGAAAAAACTGCAAACATACTTTTGTGGGGGCTATCTGCACGATGGGCAAGGCAATTATCAGTTTGACAAGTAAGCATAGACAGATTAATACAAATATGAGGAGATTGTAATTTCTCATCACTCTGTGCTCAGCAAGCCCAGCATGGAAGGAAGGCTTAGAGGCTAATAATCAAAGCAGATTAGCTTGAGCTCTGATGGATGCGACGCAAGCCTGCTAATCATCAGCGTGATAAGCATGAATCATCCGATCACAGTCAGAAATGAGCAGTGGGTTTCAAATAATGATTTTGATGGAATGATTTTGGTATCAGCCGCCCATCAAAGTGCCGCTCTTTGGGTTCCATTTGCTTCCTTCAGTCCATGTCACAGTAATTCCTTCGTGTTAATACAGTATGTGTAGGATGGTGCATATTAAGCATGGTGAGGAAGAGTGGGCGGAAACATAAGAGTTTCAGGGTACCGGTGTGACTGATCTCTAGCCCTCCTGCCCTGTGATTTAGAATCAAAATGACAGACTTTCCCCTGATTGGGCTACGGGTGGAGAGCTAATGACACGCTGCGTGGGCTAACGTGACTATTAACCCACTCGGAGCAGCAGGAACTGACAGGAACACAATTCTGTCATTATGCTCCGAGGAGACCTTTAATCACGGAGGCAGGGACAGTAGTCGCCCTGGATTCAGCAGGGAGACGATGATATCACAGACATGCTCTGCCTTACCTCATGCTGCAGGAAGCTGATGTGTCACCTGATGGCTGCTGCATTAGCAACTCTTGGTGGGTTTAATGGACGGCTGCTAAGTAAACATTGATGATGACGTTTACATGGATACGACAGTTGCATGTTTGTGGATCTTAAACATGGACATCGTTTCATTTTAATAGTGCAGAATTTACATTTTTAGGAGCACTTTGAATGATAAATTTTAGTGCTGCAGGAACATTTGAATTAATATATACGTGTCTGTGTAAGTCCTCCTCAGTAAGACCTGGGGAGCATCCCTTAAAGCCGACATGTCACACTCAAAGCCTGCCGTTTGAATCTAGTACACTATCATTCTAACATCACACTTTATGTGCAATATAACTGCTGACACACTACGCTAGCTTTATACAAGTTGCTCAAATAACATTCTTCTTTCTACTGATACTTGTGTTAGCAGCTCTTCTCTGTGATGAGATGATCAAAGTACGCAGGAGTCGTTGCACTGATTCACACCTTCAATTCAGTCCTGAGAGTTTCAGCGGCTCAGACTGATCAAAAACACTGAAATATGGAGCAAAATAAAGATGTCAGGAGTGGCGTTTGGCTTTTATCAGAGCTACAGAGTGTTTGCATGTGTCTACATCTTCTCACCGTTTTTCCTGTAATTTTAAGGTGTCATCTCAGTGAAGAGATTTTACTGAAGGATGTTTTTAGGTGTTTTATATGGGCAAGGGAAAATGCTCTTTGTGGAACCAACTGATAAAGAGAAAGACATCAGAAATAATTGAAAGTATAAACATCTACTTTACTTATTGTAAATATAGCTAATTGTTGAGAAGCTACGCCCACCAAGGTGTTGTTTTTATCCTCTGCATGTTTTCCAGACTGATGAACCTTCAGTGGTGATTCAAGTCACTGTTCAGAACTCATTTCTTTCGAAGTGTTGGTGATCAGCTGAAGGCCACTTTGTAATAATTTATAGCATCATTGTTTTAATTTATTGTCTTTCTATTGCCTGCCTGAAGAAAAAAACAAGCTTCATAAAACTTGTAACAAGCTTCATTTTTAATCTTTACAGAAGATTAAAAAATGTCTGTAAAACATATTTATCATAGCACATTTGTTACAATAAGTCAATTTTGCTGTGTCAGTTGGGGAAAACCCTCATGCCTGGTGGCTTGACGGGAAAACACTTCAGCAGCTAGTTGTAGTCAAATGTTTCAGCCTGAACATTTCGGAGGAAGAACATCTTTCAGCCATGCTCCACCTCATTGTTCCCAGTCCAAGTGACTGGGAACAACTATGGGTTAAGTTTCATTTCAGCTTTTTAGAACTTTTCATGTTTCTTTTTGAACTCATTCTTGTGGCATTTTGACCTGCAAATAAGTTGTTGTGTTTTTTTGCATAAAGAAGCAGTTAAGCAGAAACACGTAGCGAGCATGCTGTGTTTCACCAACTGCCACAAAGAAGAAGAGGTGTACTGGTTTTCTTGCGATTTTAAAGTTGTCCAACTGGAGCAAGCACACTAACATCTTGATCCTCATTATCTTCCACCATGGTTGTTGTCTTTTTTCCTACTTCCACGTGTCAGGATGCTCAAGTCCTGAGATGTGATATTTGTGAATGATGTTCAGGTCGGATGAATGCACCTGGCCATAGAGTCACAGGTAATATTTAAAAAGATCAGCTAAGTATCAGATTTAGGAACACATATCCAAGTGGCCTGGGTCGCATTTGTAAAAATCCGACTTGTTTTGTCATAAAAATATCAAATACAAGTATCAAGGCAAAATAAATTGGATTTGAGTCACTTCAGGCTGCAGTGTTAATGCAGCCTGACTCTTTGATTACCTAGCAACAACCTGTTGAGTAACGAACTCAGAAGCCATTTAAGGTTTCGTGACCATGCCTCATTACATAGTTAAAACAGGAAAGGTCACACCACCAGTTAGGCAGTATTCCAGATAATTAAAACAAAACCTAATTAATACTTATCGATATCGACTGATATAAAGAGCTTATATTGTGGAATGTTTTCAGCCATATTGTCCAGCCCTACTATTTGTCTCCATCTCTCAATGGACAGGTCCTCCCTGACTTAAAGCAATGCTTTCAACATCAGGGAACTCTTTTCTATACTGCTGCTGAGTAAGGATTGGGTTACAGACTCACCCAGAACCAACTCGATGTGTTGTCATCAGATCACCATGGAGACACTGATTTGTTAATTGTGTAAATGAGAAACAAGTCTGGGTTTCAACATTGTAAGTATTAATCTTAGTTCCACTTGGAACATAATAATTAAATACTTTTACTCAGATAAATATTCTGCTAGTCATCCCAATAACTGAAATAATATTGGAAAATGTGGGACAGATTTCTTTTCAATTCTTAAAATATTTTTATGATAAATCCCACAATACAAGTTGGTATTAAAATGTCCTAACCAAAAGAAAAAACAAACAAACAAACAAACCTCTAAAAATTAAACGAGACTGAATTTACATTCATTTTTGGAGAGTAACCAAACATTTAATACAGCTTCCATACAGCAGCTTGCCTAGTGATATTATGCAGCAGCATTAGGAGAAATGTGCTGTGTACTTGACACTGTGTGAAATGGCATTTTGCAGTAAAGTCCTCTCATCTTCTACTTCAAGCAGATTAAAGCCAACTGGGATTTATTAGCAGGCAGCACCGTGGCAGGTTTGTCCAGGATCATCCCACCCTGAAGTAGGTGGAATGTTACAAATTTCCATGGTGCAGCCCACAGCCTCTGCTCTGTTTAATCATACATCTGAATCAGTACAGGCACATACCTGACTGGCTGGATATTGGCACAAAAACAAAACTTTTTACTCTGAAACTAGAGATGCTGAAACTACATCTCTAGTTTCAGCATTTTCATTTTCCTCAGCAGTTGCTTTATCACTGATATTATTGCTATTACAACAAATATAATACATAGTGCAAAACAGGACCAGTAATTGGGTGAAGCCTCTGAATTGTAAGAAGGGATAATCTTTTTAGACTAACTTAATCGTAAGAGTTCCTGTCTGGAGAAAGAGGAGAAAAAACTTTTAGTTTGATGGTTACAGAAGATGAAATACTTGTCCCCTGCAGACTTTAGAAGCTTATTTAAAAACAATACTATGTCCACCTTTTGCAGTTTCATTTTACTATGAAGAGACAAAATATCACTGAAAACAAGCCAGCTGATTTGTCACTGGGTGAAATAACTCAGATTAGTTAAGTGTCATACACAGATTACTATCAACTAATTATGACTGCTATTATTTACTTCACCAGGTCATGTCCTTAAAGATCACTATTATACAAAATAAGTTTACTCTACTTTCTTTTGGTCACCATGAGAACAGGAACACTGGACATCAGCTGGGATGGGCTTCAGAATCCGCATCATTGTCAAAATGACACAAAATTTTCATTAGAAAATGGAGGAAATGTAAAATGACCATCAGTTGCTCTTAGTCTGAGGATCTCTCCTCAATGATGAGAAAAACTAGTTCACAACAACTGGAGGAGTTTATTGATCTGAAGCTGGTTGGGAGCACAGTCATCAAGAATACAATGTTCCCAATCTAATTACTGGGAACACTGTACTGCATGCTGACATTTAAAGGCATGTCTAAAGATTGCCAGTCAAGTTTTAGTGGTTCAGATAATGCTTGGGAGAAATTGTTTTCTTATCAAACAATAACAAAGACAAAAGCTTTTGGTGTAAACATGATCCAGTTTGTTTATATAAGAAGAAAAGTGGCAGTATGAGCTAGACACTACAATTCGTACATTTGTCAAGCATGTAGTGGAAAACTTTGTCTCAGACTTTTTTGTCTGATAAATTTACATGAAGACTTTGCTACACTGAAGGCCCAACTAGAAGAACCCATTTCTATAATCAAAACCATATTACATGGGTCATGGGTGGGTCTTCAGAATGACGATGTCCCAAAGCATAGTAAGAATTGTAATAAAGGAACGGCTAAAGATGAAACACATTAGGTTAGAGCCAGTCTCTGAACCTCAACTATACTGAAAGGTAAAATGTTTAACTTCCCACATTAACAAGTGGGAGCCAAAAAAACCTAAAGAATTTAAAAGCTTATGCAAAGAGGAGTGGGTCTAAATCTCTCCTGGAGAGAGTCTGGAGACCTGTAGAAAAATCTACAACACTCTTGTTTTGTCAGTCAAGTTCTATGTCATGTTTTGCTTTGGGATCAAAGACCCATTTATCTTAAAGATCTGAAAATCCATGTTTTTAACTTTAATGCAGTTCTTTTTGTTGGTGGCGGGGCAGGGGGCTGAGGGGGATTTGGTTAATTTTTTGTCTCTCCATATAAAACTCAAACTACCAGAAAAAATAGACTTAATTTCTTTGTATTTGAGCAAATATTATAAATCAGCAAGAAATCTCAGGAGTTGATAAGGAGATAATGACAGAAAGGAAAATGGTGTCAAAGCAAACACTTCTTTAGCCATGTTCAGGATGTTCTTCCGGTTAATTTCATGATGTATTTTTGACATATACCGTATTTTGAGTATAAGGCGCACCCAAAAGCCTTAAATTTTCTCAAAAATCAGCAGTGCGCCTTATAATCCGGTGTGCCTTATGTGTGTACTGAATTCCAAAATCTGTCCCTGACACAGAGATGCAAAGTGTACAGTACGTACGCTGGCAGCAATAAACCAATCAGAGGACATTACGTAATACGTAAAGTACGCAGGCCAGCAGCAATAAACCAATCAGAGAATTGCTGTCCGAGTTCTGCAGCATACGCCTCCGGTAAAAACCAGATAGGTTTTTCCATGAAGAAAGCTAATATAAAGCTAGCATTTGCAGGCGGACCTACTTGGTGTTACTGGTGCTTCTCTATCACCCCAGATTTACACTGCATGTGTCTCCGCTCTGCTGCGCTCTTCAATGGCAGAGTCCAGCTCTTTCTGACCAGTTCCACCTCACATTTGAAAATTTCTAAATAAATGCAACTTATACTCCAGTGAGTCTTATGTTCTTTTTCCTGTTTCAACACATTTTTTGACTGATGCCACTTGTGCTCTGAAGAAACTTACAGTACAGAAAATATGGTTGCTTAGCCAGAGTTGGCTACAGAGTTGGTGCAGAGTAAAGCCAAGTAGGTTCACACATTGCAACAAGGTCATGAAGGAGAGAAGGGACAGAGCAATGGATCTGAAAATGGTGTGAAATCTTCAATGTTGAGATTATTAAACAACTGTTTCAAATTGCTATTTATGGTTGTAAAATAGCAGCAAAAATAGTAGTGAAATAGGTGATGGCAGCAGTGAAAAAACACAAAGAATTCCAGGTTATCCAGAATTTTGTTGGTATTTTAACAAATAGCTTTCATCATGCAGCTTTTCAGAAAAACACAAAAGCATTTTTACTCACCCAGGTTACTTTCATTGATTGCATCTGTGGAAACAGAAACCATAGTTTTATCAATAAACATGATCATCAGAGTCGGAATGTCTGGCCATACTTTAACTATGAGACTGAACAATTATTCACCAGTGATGTTATGTCTATGTGTTTAGCTGGGAAACTTTCTGACATGCAGAGGCCTGCACTGGAAAAAGAAACGGGTATGCATACTGAACCCAGATCAGGATCACACTGATGCTAGCAAATCACTGTTAGTGTGGGTGTATCTCCAACATTCTAGAGTTCATCTATCTCAACTAAAAAAAATATCTCTCCTGAGATCTAGAAAGAGGCAGGTTTTACTTACTGGCATTGTTACTGGAATTAATTTTAGTGTTTGGATGTTGGTTGTACTTAAGGCTTTTAGAATAAACTAAATGTAACTGTTTTCTTGAATTGGAGAAGATTCATTCTCACTTTCAGTGTGCTGATGTGTTGGGATTGACTAGACCAAAGAGTAAACTAAACCGCACACACACGGGCCATTAGGTCATAAGGACCTTGCCAACACACTCATACTCATACAATGTGTATGAGTGTGAGTGGAGCCACAACAGTCTCACAAAGCATGTCATTGTACTATATGTGTCACTATATGTGTGTATGCATGCATGCATACGTGTGTGTGTGTGTGTGTGTGTGTGTGTGTGTGTGTGTGTGTGTGTGTGTTCATACACGTGTTTATGTAGATGTATAAGTAATCAGCAAAAAAACACAGGGAAAAGACCCAAAACATTATAAGCTTAGGTCTTCAGCTAAGCTAACTTGGTTTTACTGTAGACAATTTTCACATCTCTCTGTTTTTGATAAACAGCACAATGTCAAAAATAAATCCACAGGCAGATATTTGGCGCTTCCAAACTGAAAACACGATTTTCTGCTTTCCACCGTAGTCTGCAGTGGCCCCTGTGGAGCTACGCTGAAAACACAGAGTATCAGTGCAAATAAGAAACACTGTCATTTTTTCTTCAAAACTGCAATTTTTATTGTGCAAAAACAAGCAAAACAACTAACTCTTGCCTAGTGAGGCAGAGAGGAAGAGAAACAGAGTTAATTACAATGAGATCTGTGATCCAGAACGCAGTGTGTAGCTTGTGAATGATATCCTGCATTGGATGTATAAATATCCATCACGGTTTCACAAATTACAACTGTGACCTAGCCGCTGCCTTAGCTCCTCAGAACTGCCCCCCTTCACACCCAGGAGGGCCCTGCGTTCAACTTATGCTTTGCTCTACACAAACTTGTTTACTCCCACAGCAGCAACACAACTGACTGGAGCCAATCTGTTGCTGGTGAAAAAGAGGCAACTGATGATTTTGGATCCCCATGAACAAATCTGAGTCCAGAGGTCTGTTTCACAAAGTAGGATAACAAAATCCAAGATAAGAGATAAAGCCAAGTTTGACATAGCGCCATCATTTCATCCTGATAACCAAACCTAGTTTAGTAGGTGCAGCTTTGTCGAGCCAGACTTAAGTAATTCAGGTGACAACAANCTTTGTATTTGAGCAAATATTATAAATCAGCAAGAAATCTCAGGAGTTGATAAGGAGATAATGACAGAAAGGAAAATGGTGTCAAAGCAAACACTGCTTTAGCCATGTTCAGGATGTTCTTCCGGTTAATTTACATGTCTTTAATGTAACAGTCTGTATCAATAATGCTTTTAACCGTATTTGATTAGAATGTCTCAGCTAGTGAAGAAGCCAATTCTGCTTAGAGGGGAAACAAAAGTGGTTGAAAAAAAAAAAAATTGAGTACAGTCTAAAAACCATACTTTTATTCATAGTTTGGGTTTGGCTGGTCCTGTGTCTTGTAGTCAGGAGCGACTTATATTTGTTTTTTGTGTCTCTTCTTCATGATGTATTTTTGACATATACCGTATTTTGAGTATAAGGCACACCCAAAAGCCTTAAATTTTCTCAAAAATCAGCAGTGCGCCTTATAATCCGGTGTGCCTTATGTGTGTACTGAATTACAAAATCTGTCCCTGACACAGAGATGTAAAGTGTACAGTACGTACGCTGGCAGCGATAAACCAATCAGAGGACATTACGTAATACGTAAAGTACGCAGGCCAGCAGCAATAAACCAATCAGAGAATTGCTGTCTGAGTTCTGTAGCATACGCCTCCGGTAAAAACCAGATAGATTTTTCCACGCATCACTGTCCCCGTTCATCTGCGACTCCATGCGCGCCCATCTCACTGCTACTGTGAAAAAGGAAGTGAAGCAAACTAATTCAGAGTTTGCTGTCATTCCAGGAGGATTAACAAAAGAACTCCAACCACTGGACATTGGCGTAAATAGGGCGTTCAAAAAGAAGTTGTCAGTGGCGTGGGAGCGATGGATGACAGACTGCGAACACACGTTTACTAAGACGGGGAGGCAGCACCGGGCGAGTTACGCCACCATGTGTGAATGGATTGTGGATGCCTGGGCTAATGCATCTGCCTTAACTGTTATCCAAGCTTTCGCGAAAGCCGGCATCGTTGCTGAACAGCCACCTGGCAACGAGACTGACTCCGACAATGATGAGAGGGAACCTGGCATGTTTGATGGCGAAATTGTCCAGCTGTTCAATTCAGATACAGAAGAGGAGGACTTTGATGGATTTGTAGAAGAAAAATAAAAAATAACGTGAGTGTAGTGTAATATCGTCGAATAAAGTTCGACTAAACTTACTGTTTTGTTTCAGTTATCTTTTTTTTTTTTTTTTGACTGTATGTTTTAGCATACGGCTTATGTATGGGTTAAATACAGAAATGGACACCATAATTGAGAGTGCACTTTATAATCCGGTCCGCCTTATAGTTCGGGAAATACAGTACATTAAATAATTCATACTGACGGACATAAACCAATGAGGAAACATCACTGTCTGCAGCCATGAAGAAAGCTAATATAAAGCTAGCATTTGCAGGCGGACCTACTTGGTGTTACTGGTGCTTCTCTATCACCCCAGATTTACACTGCATGTGT